>NC_064614.1:1222803660-1223106691 GCF_023898315.1 Schistocerca nitens
TCGAAATTAGGTCTGGCTTCGGAAACAGAGATGGCGGCTATCAACTGAGCTCTGCACACTGCAAGCGTCCCCAGCTGAGAGCTTTATTTTCCTTCAACATTTATTTGTTCCACACACGTGAAAGAATGATGTTTTATTTACAAACCCGACTTTTCCAGTTCTGTGACCTTCCTCCAGCGAGACTCAAGGATATCTCTTGTGGGTACGAAACCCTCTTCTAGCTACGAAGCCATTTCTTCACTGCGCGAATAACCTCCTTGTCACCCTTAAAAGTGTCTTCCATAAGAGCTGTCCTTTAATGCCCCAAACAAGCTGAAATCTGAGTGAGCTAGGTCAGGATTGACGGGGATAGAGTAATACTGTCGAGCCCAGTTTCGTGATGTGTTTAGAAGTCCTCGAACTTGTCTGAGGCTGAGAGAAATCGTATTGAATCGAAACATCCCGTGGGTTGTTATGACGGCGAAGTCGCTGGAAAGTCTTCTTGAGTGTGATTAATGTGTACACGATAGCTTCGATTTAATATTTCTGCCTCCTGGCATCACTCTATCACACTCACACTCTTACAGTCCCAAAACACAGTCATCTTGATCTTACCGGTGAAAGCAGCTAATTTGCGATTGAAATGGTGAACCCAGATTTCATCACCTGTCACAACGAGGGACAAGAAAGCCTTCCCCTCAGCTTCAAAACGCTGAAACAATTCAACCTTGATGACAGCTTCCACTTTCGCAGGCATACTTTCAATCAGGTCCTTGTGGAATGGCAGCCCATTCTTCACGGAGTGCTGCACTGAGGAGAGGTATCGATGTCGGTCGGTGAGGTCTGGCACGAAGTTGGCGTTCCAAAAAATCTCAAGGGTGTCCTATAAGGTTCAGATCAGGACTCTTTGCAGGCCACTCCATTATACGGATGTTACTGTCGCGTAACCACTCTGCCACAGGCCGTGCTTTATGAACAGGTGGACGATCGCGTTGAAAGATGCAGTCGCCATCCCCGAATTGCTCTTCAACAGTGGGAAGCAAGAAGGTGCTTAAAACATCAATGCTGGCCTCTGCTGTGATAGCGCCACTCAAAACAAGAAGGGGTGCAAGCTCCCTCCATGTAAAACACGACCACACCATAACATCATCGCCTCCGAATTTTAATGTTGGCACTACGGACGCTGGCAGATGAAATTCACCAGGCATTCGCCATACCCACACCCTGCCATCGGATTGCCGTGTTGTGTACCGTGATTCGTCACTTCACACAACGGTTTTCCACTGTTCAATCGTCCTATGTTTACGTTCCTTACACTAAGCGAGGCATTGTTTGGCATTTACCTGCGTGATGTGTGGCTTATGAGCAGCCGCTCGACACGAAATCCAAGTTTTCTCAAAAATGGTTGGTTCAATGGGCTCTGAGCACTATGGGTCTTAACATCGGAGGTTATCAGTCCCCTAGAATGTAGAACTACTTAATGGGCTCCGGAACGCCCTATACTTGCAATGTTAAAATAACGCTTATAAATTACATCTTTCCTCACAAAGTATTTGAGGTGGGAAGTTGAACTTTTTACAGATTATTTATTGGAATATGGGCTACAACTTAACACAGGGATTTTACAAAATTTTAGTTCAGTTATTAAAGATGATTTTTTTCAATTGTAATGAAAATTCACATTTTTTTGCAATTTTTTATTTATATATTCAAAAATATACAGTTTTTTTGGAAAAAGGCTGTGTTAAATTATGCAGAAGGTACTGTGTAACATTTACTGAAAGTTTGAAACAAATATGTTTGGAAGATCCTTAGAAAACATGTAATTAGTATGAGAAAATAAAAGTTTTGGGAATCGAGCGCCAAAGATTGGATTAACTTTTTAGTGCATTCCAGGTCCATAGGATGGATTATCTTCATCCTCTGCAAACTCCTCCTCCAGCTTCCTCTTCTTCCTCCTCCTGTTTACTCTTGCTTGTATTTCTAGACTCTTTACAGCCCTGTCTGCAGCCCGAAGGCGTTCCTTGTCTAAAGCAAGCATCGCTCGTACCATGTTAGAACCTATCTTCATTCCCATATTTCTAAATACCTTGCACCTTACAATGTTGCCATCATTGAAAGTCGCAACAGCATCATACACACCAAAGTGAAGTGTTTCCATTCCAACAAATACAGTCTTGGGGATTCTCGACCATATAACACTATTTACACTTTCATTGGGGTTTTGAGTTTTTCCGTGAATACACTCATTCAACAGTTCAGGTGCTGCTAAGTCTCAGAAAATAGGTTTTATCACCCCCATTATTGCATGAGGCAGACTATGCTTATGAGTGTACACTTCACCAGTTAGCAATCCTTTGTTATACACTTCTGGAAATTGAAATAAGAACACCGTGAATTCATTGTCCCAGGAAGGGGAAACTTTATTGACACATTCCTGGGGTCAGATACATCACATGATCACACTGACAGAACCACAGGCACATAGACACAGGCAACAGAGCATGCACAATGTCGGCACTAGTACAGTGTATATCCACCTTTCGCAGCAATGCAGGCTGCTATTCTCCCATGGAGACGATCGTAGAGATGCTGGATGTAGTCCTGTGGAACGGCTTGCCATGCCATTTCCACCTGGCGCCTCAGTTGGACCAGCGTTCGTGCTGGACGTGCAGACCACGTGAGACGACGCTTCATCCAGTCCCAAACATGCTCAATGGGGGACAGATCCGGAGATCTTGCTGGCCAGGGTAGTTGACTTACACCTTCTACAGCACGTTGGGTGGCACGGGATACATGCGGTCGTGCATTGTCCTGTTGGAACAGCAAGTTCCCTTGCCGGTCTAGGAATGGTAGAACGATGGGTTCGATGACGGTTTGGATGTACCGTGCACTATTCAGTGTCCCCTCGACGATCACCAGTGGTGTACGGCCAGTGTAGGAGATCGCTCCCCACACCATGATGCCGGGTGTTGGCCCTGTGTGCCTCGGTCGTATGCAGTCCTGATTGTGGCGCTCACCTGCACGGCGCCAAACACGCATACGACCATCATTGGCACCAAGGCAGAAGCGACTCTCATCGCTGAAGACGACACGTCTCCATTCGTCCCTCCATTCACGCCTGTCGCGACACCACTGGAGGCGGGCTGCACGATGTTGGGGCGTGAGCGGAAGACGGCCTAACGGTGTGCGGGACCGTAGCCCAGCTTCATGGAGACGGTTGCGAATGGTCCTCGCCGATACCCCAGGAGCAACAGTGTCCCTAATTTGCTGGGAAGTGGCGGTGCGGTCCCCTACGGCACTGCGTAGGATCCTACGGTCTTGGCGTGCATCCGTGCGTCGCTGCGGTCCGGTCCCAGGTCGACGGGCACGTGCACCTTCCGCCGACCACTGGCGACAACATCGATGTACTGTGGAGACGTCACGCCCCACGTGTTGAGCATTTCGGCGGTACGTCCACCCGGCCTCCCGCATGCCCACTATACGCCCTCGCTCAAAGTCCGTCAACTGCACATACGGTTCACGTCCACGCTGTCGCGGCATGCTACCAGTGTTAAAGACTGCGATGGAGCTCCGTATGCCACGGCAAACTGGCTGACACTGACGGCGGCGGTGCACAAATGCTGCGCAGCTAGCGCCATTCGACGGCCAACACCGCGGTTCCTGGTGTGTCCGCTGTGCCGTGCGTGTGATCATTGCTTGTACAGCCCTCTCGCAGTGTCCGGAGCAAGTATGGTGGGTCTGACACACCGGTGTCAATGTGTTCTTTTTTCCATTTCCAGGTGTGTATTTACACCAACTGTCTTCTTCTTTGGGACACAAGCTATGTTGGGGATTTTCATCGTCTTTATTGTTTACAGTAATAACACATACCTTTGGCTTTCCAACATTTCTCCTTTTCTTAAAAGCCTTCAGAGGATTTCTAATAACTTTACTTTTACTCATTATTATACTTCAACAAAACAGAGACTCAAGAAACAGAATTAATTACGAATATTTTCGAGATAACGACAGAGTAAATAAACATGAAACAATCGACAAGCACACCAGCGATATATATTGAACCATCACAGGTTAGCCACAACACGTACTTTATCTCACATCACTAAAATGTACCTGATGAACACGGACGTTAATAATAACACCATTTGACAGCAGTTTAACAGCGCCACAGTGGGTCACGACCATGTAGAACACATTTCAAAAAAAAATTTAAAAATAGTTGTAGTCTTCGGAATTGAATAAATTATATATCTATTAAAAGGTAATAGTCTGCAGATTCAGAAAACGCAAAAAAGTAAAAATTGAACTTTTCATGATTTTGAGCCTTTGCGGAGCCCCTTAAACCTAACTAACCTAAAGACATCACACACAGTCATGTCCGAGGCAGGATTCGAACCTACGACCGTAGCGGTCACGCGGCTCCAGACTGAACCGCCTAGAACCGCTCGGCCACACGGGCCGGCCAAGTTTTCTCACCTCCCGCCTAACTGTCATAGTACTTGCAGTGGATCCAGATGTAGTTTGGAATTCCTGTGTGATGGTCTGAATAGATGTCTGCCTGTTATGCATTTCGACCTTCTTCAACTGTCGGCAGTCTCTGTCAGTCAGCCGGCCGCGGTGATCGGGCGGTTCTAAGCGTTTCAGTCTGAAACCGCGCGCCCGCTACGGTCGCAAGTTCGAATCCTGCCTCGGGCATGGATGTGTGTGACGTCCTTAGGTGAGTTAGATTTAAGTAGTTCTATGTTCTAGGGGACTGATGACCTCAGATGTTGATCCCATAGTGCTCAGAGCCATTGGAACCGTCTGTCAGTCAACAGACGAGGTAGGCCTCTACGCTTTTGTGCTGTACGTGTCCCTTCAGGTTTCCACTTCACTATCGCATCGGAAACAGTGGACCTAGGGATTTTTAGGAGTGTGGAAATTTCGCGTACAGACTTATGTCACAAGTGGCACCCAGTCACCTGACGACGTTCGAAGTCCGTGAAACAGTGGAGCTCCCCATTCTGCTCTCTCACGATGTCCAGTGACTACTGAGGCAGCTGGTATGGAGTATCTGGCAGTAGGTGGCTGCGCAGTGCACGTAATATGAGGAACGTATGTTTTTGGATGTGTCCGTATACTTTTGATCAGATAGTACATTTTTGCTTACGTTCTGTTGAGTCTCTGTGGTGGCCTAGCTGTAGTTGGGCCAGAAACGAAATACGAGCAACTCCAGGTGGTACGCTCAGAAAGCTGCAGTTTTTTTATATGGCTTCCTTTTATTGAACCCTACGGCCAACAGATTACTACAACTATAAAATTATGTTTACATAGAAATCACAGTATAGGCAATGATTTAAGATTATTTTACGATATCTGTACTTAGACTGGAAGCATACATCTGGAGATTATGGGGCTTATGCAACCGCATATTGTACACCAAATTTCGTACGTAAGTGTTACTACCTCTTATAAAACAGAAAAGTGCTTTGTGTATTTGAGAATCTCCATGACGTAATAAATCAAGAGCACTTGGAGGAAGGGCACCTTCACTTTCACAAGATTTTGCAGTAAGCGGTTTTTCTGTGCTCACAAGGAACTGCAGGAAAGCAGCAAGTGGTTTGCATCTTCTTCTTCTTTCTTTTGGCGGTCACAGGAAAGATTAGCATTGATGCATATCCGATGTAACTGGGAAGCAGTTGAACGGTGGTTATAACGCTTTCGATCCTAGGAGGTTTTCAACTTTCCGATCACCTTAAGTTTTCGAAACCAGGTGGAGATTCCAGTAAGTGGTAGGACTGTGACATTGAAATGATCTTTGTGGTAGTCTGAAAGCCTCCTCGTTCTTTCTCGGCTAGTTCCGTACCCATAAATTGGAGGATGGTGTAATGACGTGCTGTACTGGGCCAGAAACACTGGCCTCCTTCGCCAACTGATTGACCTTGTCATTGTAGACCAATCTTACATGAGCTGGGTCCCATCGTAGTAATTCTCGTATACTGTCCAGAATTTGAATGTTCATTTTGGGTGTTCAGTAGATAGAAAATACTGTTTTCAGTGTGATATTATCAGCAGATTCCGAAGCTCCGGATGACGACAAAATTTGAGAGTCTCTCAAATCGCTGTCGCTTTTGCGGTAAAAATTGAACATTATGGAGGTACACAAAATTGAGGACAGGAAATGCGCGCCCTAATGCTGAAGTCTCCATGCCGAGAGCCATCAGTACACAGACAGCTGCGCTTCGACGTCTATTTCAGGAGGTGCTCACAGGTGCACAGTACAAATGGCCACAAATTGTGGGTTGCATGCAGGTGCGGATGAGACATATGCCAGACCACTTTGTCTGTCAGTAACGTGCACTAGGGAAGTACCCGAAGTATGCGGATGAGGAGTTGAGCCCCGTCGCTTAACTGGAAAGTCCTTAAGGTGTGTATTACATCATCTGTGAATACAATCGAATGCAGTAAGCTATTCTAGCACGACACCTTGCGTGGTCTAGTTTGGCAGAATCGTCTAGAACCACTGAAGGGAGATACCGAATAAATTCTGGAATTCTGTTTCAGTCAACTGCAGTGTTACTCGGACAGTATAAACGGGAGTTGTAGCAAGGAAAAAAAAATCTGTGTGCGCAGTGCGGGTCCGCGCCATAGATTTTTTGGTGAAAATGTCGGGATAAAATCATAACATGATTGATATTTGTTTGTCAGTCTTTATAACGGAATGGTTACAAAGAGCAGTATAATGGTTACAGAATAGGTAACTCACAAGTTTATCGCATGTGGCTTCGGCTGACAACACGGCAATATTTAGTGATCGCGATACTTGGTGACTGACGCTGTGACGTTGACATCTATGTCTGTATTATAACTGTTCCTTGTAGTGCCTTCCAACAACGCCTACACGTGATAATGGGCTTTTCAAAAGTCGGTGGGAGCTGCAGCATTGCCCGATAGGACAGGTACGTAATCGCTTTGCACAATTTTTCCATTTTCTTTTCGACGCGTACGCATTCGGCTACGGAATTTTTAGGCTATTTGGATTTCTTTCGAGGCCAGCTTTTCTACGACTTGCACCTTCTACAATTCCGAGCATATTTAAGAGCATATAAAAAGATGCAATTTTCTTATTTTGTCATTTTCGATTTAATTCCGATTTTCACTAACATTCCAGCGAATATTTTTCTTCTCTCATTATTGGTCCCAGTAGTGTACCACAAGTTTTTGGCAACGGCACCCGAATCAATGCCCTATCTAAACGCTTTACTACGCTACACCTTACACAAAACTAATTCGTAACCAACAAACACATACGCATCCACTGGTACGATGACGTCACAGGAAAACAAATACTATGCGGCAAAAGCGTACAGAGATGGTCTACGGTTGTGGACCCAAACACTGTTTACGCATTATTAGTCTCGTAGTTGTTAACCATTGAAATCTGACGGTGTATTGTCACACAAGGAAGTTCGACCGACTAACACTACAAGGATCATATAGACATTTCACATGAAAAATGTAGATATCTCAAAATATCACATCGTCATAATTTAGAGAACCCTTGTTGGCGATGGATTTATTTTATGCAGCTGCATCTGCACTCAGAAAAACACTGTGAATCGTGTGCTAGAAGATACTTTTTGCGGTACCAAATTTCATCTCGAACATTTTACGGAAGAATTGTTCGAACAGTGACTGCTTGACACCTCTTCGTGAATTGTTGATTGCATGATTTTATTTGCACGACTCTCTACGGGATAGGTAAGTGGTGTGCTGAAGAGGCTTGGTAGTGTCCACTCAAAGAAGGCGTCTTTCTTCGAGGCTTTGTCAGTTAAGACTTGCTAACGTTACTATTATACTTTCTCGCCAGTAAAACAACTCTGTGAGCGTTCATACCGGTCTTCTTAGTTCAAATGGTTCAAATGGCTCTGAGCACTATGGGACTCAACTGCTGAGGTCATTAGTCCCCTAGAACTTAGAACTAGTTAAACCTAACTAACCTAAGGACATCACAAACATCCATGCCCGAGGCAGGATTCGAACCTGCGACCGTAGCGGTCTTGCGGTTCCAGACTGCAGCGCCTTTAACCGCACGGCCACTTCGGCCGGCTCTTGTTAGTATACGCTTGATGTCTTCATGGGGGTCCTGTTAACTTGGACAGTACGAATATTCGAAAATGGGGCGTACAAGACTTTCGCAAACACAGTGTCATGTCTCGGCACCCTGCCAATGAGTCGTACAATTGCCATATGTTTTGTCCAGAAATGAACCAGTGTGATCATCCCACTTCATGTCTCTATACTTCATTACTTTCAAATAACTCTTTGCTATGAATGATTCTGCTGCATGAGGCTTTCCAGACGGACTGGTTGTAGATATGGTTCTCGGGAGAGACGTCGGATGTCAGTGAAGTTTCACGACGACACCCGAGGATCACGTCTACATGAATGATTCTAGATGTGACTTTTAATCCCATGGTCGAAAGATACCAGGCTTTTACGTTTTGTAAGGTGCGCAACTCTGCATTTTTCTGTAGTAAGAGACAGTAGCCAATGTTCCCACCAGTCTGCTATTTTGTCGAGGGTAGACTGTATACTACAGTAACTTTTAGTGGACAGAATTTCTACGTGGGTAAATGGATCATTTGCGAAGAGCTTGAGTTTGCAGTTCCTGTACTGTCCAATCACGTGAATATGACAGTAGATGAAAAGCCTGAATAACCACCTTTTGCAGCGCGGATGTGCAGGAAAAGAGACAGTGAGGTCCTGGTAGGTACTGACAGGGATATGGAGCCACGCCGACTCCAGTCCTGTGGCCAGCTGCGTTAGGTTCCTGAGGATCCATGGCTCATTCAGCCCGATTGAGGTGAACCAACGGATTGCCAACTGGGTTTAAATCCGGCAAGTTTGTGGCTAGAGGGCACGGTAAGCGTCTACAGATCACTCACCATCTAGAATGAGGTACTGTGAATTGCATGTCAGGAAATTTTTGATTCAGTGGCAAACCTGGTCGCATATTTCATATTATATTTAGAAGGCGTCGGTGTAACTTGTGATCTTTTCCAGCCACAGCAATTCTCTCTTCTGAAGGGATCTGCACTATATTACGAATAAGGCAGCATCAATTCAAAGATAACTACAAGACTTAGGGTCTTCTCGTTGTGACATTTGCTGGCAGATAGAGTGGTTCTCTCTGTTTCTCTCTTTAACATTTTTCTCATTGCCCGTACAATGAACTTATAGACAGTTAATTCGAAAAAAATTATTACGATTTTTCCATCACTGTGACTTCAGATGTAGTCCAGTTACGAAGGCGTGCAGAAAGCCAATGTCTCTGAATTTTACATTCTGTTCTTAACATCGGTTGAGGTGTTGCATGTCACACGTATTACTTGGTCGACTTTCCCGCTTTGCTGAAGGAAGTTGCAACCCTCAGCCGCTAGAGGGCTAGTGTGTAACGTGGCGGTGTGTAACGTAACCATGTCGGTGCGTGAAAACCAGCGTGCTGTTATCCCTCAGAAAACTGTAAGCACGAATTCGAGGAGTTCGCCCACACATGGAGCATCCTCTCCTTCATCATGATAATGTCAGACCAGACACGAGCGCTGAGACATGTACAATAATCCAACGCCTTATGTTCATTGTCGTCCATCTATACAGTCCAGACGTGGCCCCAAACCAATTTCATATGCTTGCAAAACTTAAAGAACACCTTCGACAGTATTAACAAACTGGTCTCTCCTTGGGAGAAATGTTCTCGTCACCAGAGTGACTATGTTGAGAACTAAATTTGCAGACATGAATAATAAAGATGTAGAATGTTAATAAAGTTTGTTTTATTCCAAAAGCTTCACAAGTTTCGCATTGAAATGTCGGAGACGTTACCTTTCAGAATGCCCTCATATTTTTGCCGATTTATAATGTTTTTCATAAATATTACATAATGCTCAAAGGACCTAATTGACATATACACTCCTGGAAATGGAAAAAAGAACACATTGACACCGGTGTGTCAGACCCACCATACTTGCTCCGGACACTGCGAGAGGGCTGTACAAGCAATGATCACACGCACGGCACAGCGGACACACCAGGAACCGCGGTGTTGGCCGTCGAATGGCGCTAGATGCGCAGCATTTGTGCACCGCCGCCGTCAGTGTCAGCCAGTTTGCCGTGGCATACGGAGCTCCATCGCAGTCTTTAACACTGGTAGCATGCCGCGACAGCGTGGACGTGAACCGTATGTGCAGTTAACGGACTTTGAGCGAGGGCGTATAGTGGGCATGCGGGAGGCCGGGTGGACGTACCGCCGAATTGCTCAACACGTGGGGCGTGAGGTCTCCACAGTACATCGATGTTGTCGCCAGTGGTCGGCGGAAGGTGCACGTGCCCGTCGACCTGGGACCGGACCGCAGCGACGCACGGATGCACGCCAAGACCGTAGGATCCTACGCAGTGCCGTAGGGGACCGCACCGCCACTTCCCGGCAAATTAGGGACACTGTTGCTCCTGGGGTATCGGCGAGGACCATTCGCAACCGTCTCCATGAAGCTGGGCTACGGTCCCGCACACCGTTAGGCCGTCTTCCGCTCACGCCCCAACATCGTGCAGCCCGCCTCCAGTGGTGTCGCGACAGGCGTGAATGGAGGGACGAATGGAGACGTGTCGTCTTCAGCGATAAGAGTCGCTTCTGCCTTGGTGCCAATGATGGTCGTATGCGTGTTTGGCGCCGTGCTGGTGAGCGCCACAATCAGGACTGCATACGACCGAGGCACACAGGGCCAACACCCGGCATCATGGTGTGGGGAGCGATCTCCTACACTGGCCGTACACACTGGTGATCGTCGAGGGGACACTGAATAGTGCACGGTACATCCAAACCGTCATCGAACCCATCGTTCTACCATTCCTAGACCGGCAAGGGAACTTGCTGTTCCAACAGGACAACGCACGTCCGCATGTATCCCGTGCCACCCAACGTGCTCTAGAAGGTGTAAGTCAACTACCCTGGCCAGCAAGATCTGTCCCCCATTGAGCATGTTTGGGACTGGATGAAGCGTCGTCTCACGCGGTCTGCACGTCCAGCACGAACGCTGGTCCAACTGAGGCGCCAGGTGGAAATGGCATGGCAAGCCGTTCCACACGACTACATCCAGCATCTCTACGATCGTCTCCATGGGAGAATAGCAGCCTGCATTGCTGCGAAAGGTGGATATACACTGTACTAGTGCCGACATTGTGCATGCTCTGTTGCCTATGTCTATGTGCCTGTGGTTCTGTCAGTGTGATCATGTGATGTATCTGACCCCAGGAATGTGTCAATGAAGTTTCCCCTTCCTGGGACAATGAATTCACGGTGTTCTTATTTCAATTTCCAGGAGTGTATATTCCCTTTCTTCCCAACGTCTTTCAATGAAACGAGAAACCAATCTGCATTACTAATCGCCTTGAACGGTCAGTCGGTCCTCATTGCTGTTTACCCGTCTAATGGCTTACAGGGTAGGTGAAATTTCGTTTTCACTAATTCATGTAATTATTGACCGATTTTAATAATTTAAAATGCCATTATACTCTTTTCATTTTAAGATGATGATGATGATGTTTGGTTGGCGGGGCGCTCAACTGCGCTGTCATCAGCGCCCGTACAAAATCCCGATCTTTACACAGTAAAATGTTAGCCACTTCCATGAATGATGATGATGATGAAATGATGGTGACAACACAAACACACAGTCCCAAACAGACAAAATCCCCAACCCGGTCGGGAATCGAACCTGGGACCCCGTGATCCAGAAGCAGCAATGCAGGCCACTAGACCACGAGCTGCGGACTTTTCATTAACAAATGTAATCTTAAAGGTTTAACATAAGTCAACTAATAAACTCAGAAATTCCACCATACTGGCTG
Organism: Schistocerca nitens; assembly: GCF_023898315.1. Taxonomy (NCBI): domain Eukaryota; kingdom Metazoa; phylum Arthropoda; class Insecta; order Orthoptera; family Acrididae; genus Schistocerca; species Schistocerca nitens. The sequence continues at coordinate 1,222,815,529 of NC_064614.1, forward strand.
ATTCAACTGCCCTTACCTACTGACTTTTATCCAACTCGCAACATCTCCAAATACCACATGCACGATTTTCATGTTCACTTGCTTGCTACTTGCATACTATTTGTCTTCCAGAAAAAAGGAAGAGGACTTTTTTGTCGGAAAATGACTGTAGTTCAAGTTTGTACTGAGATACATTTTTGCTAGAGGCCGTAGTTTCCGAAGTATTCAAGAGAAACGTGCAAAATGACCCTGAAACGGGTTTTTCTTGAATTACTTGAAGAGCATGGCCTCCAGCAAAAACGTATCCTAGTACAAAATTTAACTACATTAAATTTCCTACATAAAGCTCCTCTTGATTTTTTCTGCAGGACTAATAGTTTGCATGTAGCGTGTGAAAGTATATGAAATACGTGCACATGGTATTTGAAGAAGTTACGGGTTGCATAAAAGCAATAGGTAGGGGCAGCTGAATCACCCAGCATGTATGGTCGTAGCAGCGTAAGTCACGTGACGCAAACGACCCAAACTATATTCAGTGTTGTGCCTTCAACCATGAAGGTTTGATGAGCTTAACGGCAAATGGTTAGCACGTTAAGCCACTTTTAAAATAATCGTACTACGAGGACAGTTCAATAAGTAATGCAACACTTTTTTTTCTCGGCCAATTTTGGTTGAAAAAACCGGAAATTTCTTGTGGAATATTTTCAAACATTCCCGCTTCGTCTCGTATAGTTTCATTGACTTCCGACAGGTGGCAGCGCTGTACAGAGCTGTTAAAATGGCGTCTGTAACGGATGTGCGTTGCAAACAACGGGCAGTGATCGAGTTTCCTTTGGCGGAATACCAGGGCATCTCAGATATTCATAGGCGCTTGCAGAATGTCTACGGTGATCTGGCAGTGGACAAAATCACGGTGAGTCGTTGGGCAAAGCGTGTGTCATCATCGCCGCAAGGTCAAGCAACACTGTCTGATCTCCCGCGTGCGGGCCGGCCGTGCACAGCTGTGACTCCTGCAATGGCGGAGCGTGCGAACACACTCGTTCGAGATGATCGACGGATCACCATCAAACAACTCAGTGCTCAACTTGACATCTCTGTTGGTAGTGCTGTCACAATTGTTCACCAGTTGGGATATTCAAAGGTTTGTTCCCGCTGGGTCCCTCGTTGTCTAACCGAACACCATAAAGAGCAAAGGAGAACCATCTGTGCGGAATTGCTTGCTCGTCATGTGGCTGAGGGTGACAATTTCTTGTCAAAGATTGTTACAGGCGATGAAACATGGGTTCATCACTTCGAACCTGAAACAAAACGGCAATCAATGGGGTGGCGCCACACCCACTCCCCTACCAAGAAAAAGTTTAAAGCCATACCCTCAGCCGGTAAAGTCATGGTTACAGTCTTCTGGGACGCTGAAGGGGTTATTCTGTTCGATGTCCTTCCCCATGGTCAAACGATCAACTATGAAGTGTATTGTGCTACTCTTCAGAAATTGAAGAAACGACTTCAGCGTGTTCGTAGGCACAAAAATCTGAACGAACTTCTCCTTCTTCATGACAACGCAAGACCTCACACAAGTCATCGCACCCGAGAGGAGTTCACAAAACTTCAGTGGACTGTTCTTCCTCATGCACCCTACAGCCCCGATCTCGCACCGTCGGATTTCCATATGTTTGGCCCAATGAAGGACGCAATCCGTGGGAGGCACTACGCGGATGATGAAGAAGTTATTGATGCAGTACGACGTTGGCTCTGACATCGACCAGTGGAATAGTACCGTGCAGGCATACAGGCCCTCATTTCAAGGTGGCGTAAGGCCATAGCATTGAATGGAGATAACGTTGAAAAATAGTGTTGTGTAGCTAAAAGATTGGGGAATAACCTGGTGTATTTCAGTGCTGAATAAAACAACCCCTGTTTCAGAAAAAAATGTGTTGCATTACTTATTGAACTGCCCTCGTATTGAAACACTTTTGCATACGGGCGTTCGATTGTTGAAAGACTCGTCAGGGGGCGGGGGTTCCTGGTTAACAATATTTAACGTTAACAAAACGATCAGCGTTATGCGGCGGTGGGGGGGTGCAATATCTCTGGTCAGTGCAGCAGGCGTAACAGTGACTAGTTCACAATCCATAGCAGGCGAACTTCAGTCGACGCTGCGCTCGTTCAATACAAATGTTATCAGGTCCACAACTTTGCTTCCGCCATTTTGCAATAGACGGTAGTAGCGGCAAGTGCGGTTAAGGTGGTTGGTCATAGGTGTAATACAATAAGCTTAGGCGTCTGTAAACATAATGCTATAAAAATATTAGTTGATATGTGATTGTATCATAAGGTTATTCTCGATTAAGTACATCAACTTACGTACCCATTTCTCGCCATTTGTGGGAATTATTAATTTTCTGCTTTAACATGAAAAAAATCTGCGGCTGTTGCTCTTAAAATGCTGGGCAAGACCAATGGTGAGGGAACTATTAGTGGAAGAACGAGCAGCCAATGTTTTCAACGCCATAAGAACGCTGATTTTGGTGTCGAAGACCGGAATGGCGGTGAAAGATAGAACGTTTTCCTAGCTACTGAAACAGACGAAGACAGTGACAGGACATCATTATAGAAAGCAATTGATTCGTTCGAGCCCAGCACTGAAACACAAACGGCCACAATACAGCGATAAACACGTAAAGGTAATTTTGCAGCTGGTCAGTGCTCGACCCCATGTAGCAAAACCCTTCAAAATATACATGGAAACGTTTTGTATTCAAACTCCCCTGTCAGACTGTGGGGGCGTCAACTCCGCGGCGCCTATCGCTAGCCTTGGGTAGTCCCAGACAATTCTATTTTTCTGACTTTCAGTGCTGCTCTCAAAGTTCGTACTAGCGCTGCTAGTGATTGGTATTTCTATTAGCTCTCACCCTATGAACTCAGATAGTGACTTCTGTTGAGCAATCAGCTGCATCCTTTGCGTTTTTTAATGTCTTGAATTAAACTTTAATGAAGTAGTTAGTCTGATTGCAAATAAATGATGTTAATCAGACACCTGACCCCTTTGAGGCTCCTACTGCGAACATCCTCTCTCTGACACCACCTTTTTCGATCAGTGGCATGCAGTATGGCTGACCAGCACTTCCGGTTATATGAACAAATGCAAAATTCAATCGATTCATGGATCTCCACAAAAGATGCCCAGTATTTCTGCCACGGGATTCGTATGCTATCCGAAAGATGGGACAATGTACTGGCCAGCGATGGGCAATACTATGAATCATAATTTTTTGTAAGTCTTTCACGATAAAGCCCCGAACTTCGAGAAAAAACGGCGGAAGCAAAAGCTGTAGAAAAACTACACACGAGACTCAATCCTTATAAAAGCAAAATGAAGCTTATTAAAACGCAATATGTAACAGCTTTGTTATAAATGAATTACAAAGCGTACCTAAATTCGACATAAATAGTGATTGCGCAAGCGTAAAGTGTATGCACGTTAGCGTCAACAGGTTTGTGACACTACACTAGTTTATCAATGAAACATCAAAGATGATAACTGCAGATGGTAGCCTTCCTCCACGTAGAGCGCAGCGAGTCGCGCCATACCGGCAACAAGTGACGGCCGGCGATGGACGTCGAGGCAGATTGTTTTGGTGCCGGGGTAATCCGCGGCCCACGTGGGATGCCCGAAGCGCGCCCTCTGCTGCGCCGCTGACGGCCGCGTGACGACTGCCTGTCTGCTCTCTGGGGAGCCGGGGGCCAGGGGCCTCGCAGCAATCGGCAAACACGGGGCCGAAGCGGCGGGCCGGGCTAAGCTGATTTAGCGAGCCGCTCCCCAGGGCTCGAGGGCAGGACCAATCCTCCCTGCGGCCAGGCTTACGCGGCTTCCTAAACACTGTGCTTGCCAGAGCGCATCTGCCGAGGTGCGTACGGCTGAACGCGGTTCTGCAGTATCCGTGCCAGCAGCATCATGGGGAACTGGCAACACGCAGAATCCATAGTGTCATATTCCCAGATAGCGTTTGACATACGTATAGCCACACACTGGAGACTAGCCATGGTCCGTGCATACGAAACGGCTATTTACATACGCGAGTGCCTCCAAAATTTTTAAGTAACAGAACCCAGTAGTATTTTTTTCATAATGTGGGGCCACAGTCATAATATATTTCTTTAAAGTCAGTACCACCATTAGACTGTTGTTTATTTGCAGTGTTACATTTACATTTACACCATCATGATTACGGCTTCAATGTGCCATTATCAAGTGTTTTAAGTGCTATACAGTGCCTAAGATGGCATACTCTCGTATTTAAAATACACCATTAGACACTATCTCAAGATGGTACACTTGTTAATAAGCCGAAATCATGATAGTGTAAATGTAAATGTAACACTGCAAATAAACAACTGTCTAACGGCGGTACTGACTTTAAAGAGAACCCAGTAAGTTGCCACGGAGGGCGAACGTTCCTCGGACACAAAGATTTCGTCAGGAGGGCACCAGGTGACAGGACCACTCTGTTTCCACATATCCAAAAACTATATGACAGATAGGGTGAGCAGAAGTCTGCGACTGTTTGCTGATGAGGCGGTAGTATAGGGGAAAGTCTCAACTTTAAGTACCTCTAAGGATGACTTTGACAGAATTTCTGTTTGGTGTGATGAATGGCAGCCTTCTACAAATGCAGGAAAATACTAGTTCATGGACATGAGTGGGAAAAACGATTCTGTAATGTCCTAATGCATTGTTACTTGTTAGCTGCTAGCTGCTTCGCACTGTCACATCTGTTAAATAAGTAGCCATAGCGTCGCAAAGCAACACGATATGCATGCAAGACAGGTTGTAGGGAAAGCAAATGGTCGATTTCGGTATTTTGGGAGAGTTCTACGAAAGCGTAACTCGTCTACAAAGGAAACTACGTACAGAATACTTGCGCATAACCCATCCTTGAGAAATGCTCGAGTGTCTGGGATTCCCATCGGGTCGGATTAAAGGAAGACACCGAAGCAAGTCAGGGGCGTGCTGCTATGTTTGTTACCGGTAGGCTCGATCAACCCGCGAGTGTTGCAGAAATGTTCCGGGATCTCAAATGGGAATCCCTGAAGGCAAGATGACGTTCTTCTCGAGAAGCGTTATTGAGAACGTTTCGAGAAATGTCATTTGTGATAAACTGCAGAACGATCGCACTGTCACCAACAGACACTGATCAGGCAGAACATTATGACCGTGCTGGCGTAAGCTTTCGCCCCGTTGTCCCCGCTCGCCGAACCCATGCACCTGGATCCGCCATCGCCGTCGCCGTCGCTGTAATTGCCCCAGAACTCGCCCTCAGGCGTGCACGTTTGCCCTGGCAGCAGTTTTCTGGAGGATGCTCCTGTTGCCTCGCAACCCAGACAGCAGGGTACGCTTAGGAGTACGCCGTCCTCCACAGTCACGGCTCCCGACTCATCTCTGCGTCGTGTCCTGCCTCCCTCGGTGTTTTCGTTCGCAACCTCCCTACGCGATAACGATGCGGCATTTCGGGGGTGGAGGAGGTGGGGTGGGGGAGGAATGTGCTGGTGTAAGCTGTCGCCAGCACACAGGGCAACAAACAGGCTGTGAGGAAATCGATAGTAAGCACAGGAGCAAGCGAGCCTGTCAGGAGAAAGGCCAAGGAGAAAAGTCGCAAGAAATTCGCCGCCAACCTCCTCTCGACCGCCACAGGCCGGAGGTCCCAGCCAGTCACTCATCCAGTTAGTCAACGAGTCGAGTCGTTAGTCGCAGCCCAGTGGAGTCGCAGTCGCAGTGAGCTCGGCCATTAGCTCAGAGTCAGTCAGCACCTAGCGACTGGAGTAGTGTACGTAGTAGACTTGTACTTCACAAACAGTGAGGCTAACGGGGACTATTATGCAAAAGCTCGTACCACAACACCTGGACTACCTTAAGTTGCTTCCTGTTTAACTTAATAAAGAACACTATTAATACATGCATGCAGTTGTGTTTGTAACCTCCCCCTCAAAAAAATGGTTCAAATGGCTCTGAGCACTATGGGACTCAACTGCTGTGGTCATAAGTCCCCTAGAACTTAGAACTACTTAAACCTAACTAACCTAAGGACATCACACACATCCATGCCCGAGGCAGGATTCGAACCTGCGACCGTAGCAGTCGCACGGTTCCGGACTGCGCGCCTAGAACCGCGAGACCACCGCGGCCGGCCCCTCCCCCTCACTTATCGACCTTAATGACAGTGAAAAATTAAACCGCGTGTACCTAATGGAAATTTGGGAAAAGCAATCGTCACCGAGGTTAATTTGTCGGTAAAGAGGGAGGAAAGGGTTACATCTAAATGAAAGGAAAAATGCAAATGAAACTGGTGGAAATTAATTTTGAAATAGGGGTAAAGTTAATAAAGAAAGTAAATGTGCGGCCGTTACGTTAACAATCAACTAGCGGTAATTAGATATTTGAGATTTGGGGGAAATTACGGTCGCCAGTCCTATGGACAATTACTATAATAACTGAAAAAGAAAGATTATTACACATATAATTAGCACTAGAAGCGTGGCAACTGAAGGTTGACAAGTGTAGTGTGAAAACTGAAAGTTTGTCAGAAGTAATAAATTTCGCTACGCTTAATTTAGCAAAAGAATTAATAAAACCAGAAAATCGAAAGTTAATTTAGTGACTGAAGTTAATAGTGAGCTTTCTTTCTGAAGCACATCGAAATTCAGTAAAATACGGTTAGTCTTGGACTACCTCAACAATCATTTCAAAAGCTACTTGAATCTACGCAATTTAGAAATAAGAGATTTAACTTTGAACTTGAATTAAATGATTCTGAACAATTAACAATAGTAAAATTTAGTACGTACCAAGGTGAGCTGCAGTCACAGGTAAGCTAAAATATGGTAACAAAACTAGCACTCTTAATTTGTGCTTGTGTAATCTAAGTATTGTAGCCAGCTATGAATACTTTAACTGAACTTTGAAATTAAAGCAGTGAAATGGAATTATGCTGGCGTTTGAATTTCAACGACACTCGGGTTCATTTCGGAAAAGGAAGGAACCCTGCTTGGTAATGCAATTGGGACAATGAGCAACAAAGGTTCATGCTAAGTAGCTGTAATTTTGTGATGCAACAATTTTAAAAGTTTGAAAAGCTGAGGCCTGCCATACAGTTCTAAAACTTTACGTGCTTCCAGTCTTCCTTGTTGGTTGATTGAAGGTTTGAAGCCGTCGATCGAGGATGTGGCGACAGTCACTCATTGTCGGCCGTCGCTGTTGCAGAAGCTGGATGTTGGCGCGCCTTCTTCTCGACACGGTCACCAGACGAAACGGGCTCTTGATGTGCGCCAGCTACTGCTTCCCGTCCGCGACACCATGTCAGAAACTATCATCGCAAGTCGAGCGCAATTACATGCTGCTAAACCCCGAAAGCGCGGCAACTCGCGGGAGCTTCACACCACACACCTGCTCCACTCGCTACTCCAGCCAGACTCTCCCATGCTCTGCCCGCGCTCCACGCGGCAGAGTTAACACTACCAAAGATCCTAAACATTTGGTTCTCCACACGACCTATCGATATATTCGCTCGATAGCATAGTTTTCCCTACGCCAAACCCAGCGTAAAAATACAAATAATCTTTACACAACAAACCAATTATACATCGACATAAATGCATATATATACAAATAGTAAAACAATTACAATATACAAAGACACAGAAACGTCATATATTCAGGTAACAAAATAAGGAAAAAAAATTATAGTACAATAGATGGAAATACGAGGATATGCATTTCCGGCGTTACGTGTTATAGATAAAGCATATCGGCCTTAAAATGACATCTTCTTCTTGTTTCCCATGGTACAAGCCTACAGTGCCACAAAAATGACCAGCCACCTACTATCGATATAAGGTCCACGCGGTAGCACGGTTTCCTGGCGAGAATTGACTGCTATTCAGACACACACATTGTGAGTGTAGTATCAGTGAGCGTGCTGTCCGTGTGTAGAATCGGGAAGGTGCGCGATCTGGCAGGCTGCGATGGCCTGGAAGTTCGCGACGAGACTTTAGAAAACTGCACGACTTGTCGGGTGTCTAGGAGGGCTGCAGTGACGTCAACATGTGGCGAACCAAGGTGAAAAGACGCCGTGGTAGTGGGTTTGGACAGCCACCCCTTATTAGAGATGTCGGACGTTGTAGACTGCTAATACAGAATAGGCGTAGAACTATAGCGGAACGAATATCAGACTTTAATGGTGGGTATAGTGTATCTGAACACACGGTGCACCATACACTCCTAATTCTGGGTCTCCGCAGCCGATGATACATGCATGTGCCAAATACCACGACATCGGCAACTACGACTGAATGGCCACGTGGTCATCGGCACTGGGCGTTGGCGCAGTGGCAGAGCGTTACGTGGTCTGACGAACCTCGATATATTCTTTATCACGCCGACTGGAAGGTGAGAATCCGTCGTCTTGCAGGGAAACAGCTCTTTGACACCTGTTCTGTGGCAGCGGCTCCATTATGCTCTGGGGAACATTCACGTTGGCATCCATAGCTCCAGTGGAGATCGTGCAACATACGAGGGCGGTTCAGAAAGTAACCTCCGATTGGTCACAGTGCGGGTTGTGGGGGGAGTAGCGACGCCATCTGTGCGTTCACGCACTCAACAGGTCAGTCGGCATCAAGCCGTGGTCGAGTGAACGTCGTACCTGCGCTAGTTTAGTTTTTGTGGCAGTTTGAAATGTGTGCTGCAATAGAAAACCCCGCCAAATGTGAAGTGCGTGCTGTCATAAGGTTTTTTACAGCCAAAGGATATTCTGCAGCAGCTATTCATCATGAGCTTTGTGCCGTGTACGGACCAAGAGTTATGAGTGAAGGAGTTGTCCGTGAATGGGTACGTTTATTTAAAAGTGGACGAGAAAACGTTCATGATGAAGAGAGGAGTGGTAGACCATCATTGGTGACTGACGAACTCGTTCAGACAGTTGATGCAAAAGTTCGTGAAAATCGACGTTTCTCAATGTCGGAGTTGTCTACTGGTTTTCCACAGATTTCTAAGACTCTCTTGTACGAGATAGTGACAGCAAGATTGGGTTACCGTAAGTTCTGTGCACGATGGGTGCCCAAAATTCTTACCGACCACCACAAAACTCAAAGAATGGCCTCTGCATTAGACTTTCTGTCACGTTATGAGGACGAAGGAGAACCATTGTTAAACAGAATCGTGACCGGTGACGAAACCTGGATTAAGTACGTGAACCCTGAGACAAAAGAACAATCAAAGATGTGGGCACATTCAAATTCGCCTACCAAACCAAGAAAAGCCTCGCAAGATTTTTCTGCCAGAAAACTGATGGCAACGGTGTTTTGGGATGCCAAAGGGGTGTTGTTGGTTGAATTCAGGGAACGTGGTAAGACCATTAATCAAGACGTGTACTGTGAAACAATAAAAAAGTTACGACGGGCTATACAGAACAAACGCCGTGGTATGCTGACGTCCGGTATCGTTTTTTTGCACGATAACGCCCGTCCTCACTCTGCTCGCAGAACAACGGCCCTTCTTGAGTCCTTCAAGTGGGACGTTATCAACCATCCACCTTACAGCCCAGACCTGGCGCCAAGTGATTATCACCTCTTCATGCATTTGAAGAAATGGCTCGGGTCACAGCGGTTTGATGACGACGAAGAGCTCAAAGATGCGGTCACAGGCTGGCTCCAGGCACAAGCGGGTGATTTTTATGCAGAAGGAATTTCAAAGCTTGTGAAGAGATACGATAAGTGCCTCAATCGCTATGGAGACTATGTAGAAAAATAGTGCAAAGATGTAGTTGTAAGATGTATATATTAAAATATTTTTATTTTACTTGGTGTATTTTTTTAAATCAACCGGAGGTTACTTTCTGAACGGCCCTCGTATCATGACGGCCAAGGAGTTTCGTACACTGGTTGCAGACCACGTACATCCCTTCAAGACGATCATCCTTACCGACGGCAGTGGCATTTTTCAACAAGATTAGCCGCCTCGTCTCAAGGCAAGAAGTGTGATGGAGTGGTTGGAGGAACACAATGGCGAGTTTCAATTGATGTGTTGCCCCCCACCCCCACCCCCTAGATCTGAACCCGATCGAATGCATCTGTGATGTGAATGAACGTGGCGTCAGAGCTCATCGGCTCCATTTCCTGAAGTTACAGAAACAAGGGAACGTGTGCATACAGATGTGATGCCAACTCTCTTTGGCGACCTACCAAGGCCTCATTGCCACCATGCCACGATGCGTCACCACTGTCATCAGTGGCAAGAGTGGACATACAGGCTATTAGGTAGGTAGTTATACTGTTCTACACTGAAGCGCCAAAGAAACTGGTATAGGCATGCGTATTCAAATATACAGAGATATGCAAACAGGCAGAATATGGCGATGGGGTCGGCAATGCCTATTTAAGACAACAAGTGTCTGGTGCAGTTGTTAGCTCGGTTACTGCTGCTACAATGGCACGTTATCAAGATCTGAGTTAGTTTGAACGTGGTGTTATAGTCGGCTCACGAACAATGAGTCACAGCAGGTAGCGATGAAGTGGAAACTTTCCCATCTGACCATTTCACGAGTGTACCGTGAATATCAGGAATCCGGTAAAACATCAAATCTCCGACATCGCTGCGGCTGGAAAAAGATCCTGCAAGAACGGGACCAACGACGACTGAAGAGAATCGCTCGAGGAGACACAAGTGCAACCCTTCTGCAAACTGCCGCAGATTTCAATGCTGAGCCATCAAAAAGTATCAGCGTGTGAACCATCCAACGAAACATCATCGATATGGACTTTCGGAGCCGAAGGCCCACTTGTGTACCTTTGATGACTGCACGACACAAAGCTTTACGCCTCTCCTGGATCCGTCAACACCGAAATTGGATTGTTGATGTCAGGAAACATGTTGCCCGGTCAGAAGAGTTTCATTTCAAATCGTATCAAACGGATGGACGTGTACAGGTATGGAGACAACCTCATGAATCCATGGACCCTGCATGTCAGCTAGGGACTGTTCAAGCTGGTGGAGACTCGGTAATGGTGTGGGGCGTGTGCAGTTGGACTGATATGGGACCCCTGATACGTCTAGATACGACTCTCACAGGTGACACGTACGTAAACATCCTGTCTGATCATCTGCATCCATTCGTGTCCATTGTGCATTCAGACGGACTTGGCAATTCCGTAAGGCAATTCGGCAACCCACACGTCGAGAATTACCTCTGAGTGGCTCCAGAACACACTTCTGACTTAAAATACTTCCGCTGACCACCGAACTCTCCAGACATGAGCATTATTGAGCATATCTGGGATGCCTTAGAACTTGCTCCCTGTACCTCCTCGCACTCTCACGGATTTATGGACAGCCCTGCAGCATTCATGGTGTCAATTCCCTCTGTGATACTTCAGACATTGTATTGTATGGAACTGGGGACCTATAAAGGACGGAGGGGCTTCGTCCCCACCGTAGCCCTCAGTGGTACACAACCCCACGACAGGCTACAGCAGTACACTCACACCATCGCTGCCCCACACCGAACCCAGGGTTATTGATTGGTCGCCCCCAGTTGGAGGTTGGAGATGAACTGAACTGGTTACATTTGACAGTTTGAGGGTCCTGTACGAGGGAAGCAATAAGGTTAAGAATAGCAGGGATATTTATGAACTGATAATCTGGCAAGTGACAAATTCAAATACTTGTAGAGTGTAGAATAGAGGATTTTGATCTGTGTAAGTTACGATTAATTTCCAATGCAAAGTAGTTTCTGTCGTTATTTGTTGGAAGGATTTCTGGAGTTGGCTAGTGCACTCATGACAGACTAAAGAGCAAAAATATTGTTATAGTAGATACTACTGTCGAACACAGGGAAGTTTGAGTTGTTAGCAGACAACATTTAACCTCAAACTAAATTTATAATTGCTTGAATTCATTAACTGTTTTGTCAGGCTGTAAGTAGCCACTGAAAGGAAGATGTACAAAGTTAATATCCGCTTAACAAGAAGCAGAATCGAGTACCCATCTTTATAGCAACGAATTATGGGAAGCGTGTTGCAAGCCAACGACTGAAGCAGTGAAGATTTTTTGTTTAAAAATGTTAATTGTCAGGAATCAAGTGGCAGTGGCAGCAAACAGTAAGTATGCTTTGTAGACAACACCAAGACAGGTTTTTGTTCTACAACTGGAGCCCGATTTCGGCACGTGCAAATAAGTAAAGTGAGAATAAAATACAGCTGCGTTAAAGAGCTGAAATTACAGTTCTGATGAGAGATTCCTGCTTGTACCCTCTCATATATACAAACTCAGTTGAGTAGAAAATGTAATGACAGTCATAAAATAAACCCAGAACAGAAAATGTAATAGCAAACTCAAGGAAGGCAAAACCAATGGCCATTTATTAATGTTACACCTTGTATAACCTGTATAATTCCCTAAATCAATATCCCATGTTGTGTGTGGGAGTGTGAGAGAAAGATATTTGCATAGTTTCAGTATTGCAGCAATCGATAGCTTCTGCTGGACAGAGATGTAAGGGTGCTCCAAAGAGAGCAACAGCTAGTCGAAACTTCAGGTCTTGATCAAGCAGAGATGAGTCAGGTTGACAGTAAGAGGGGAGCTTCTTTTAAGATACTGTGGAGGACTTCATGGGGGAACAAAGAATGCTGGGAGACGTGCTGTTCTAAAGGACTCTGGCAGCGGAGTGGACGTGTTGGGTAGCTCCGCTAAGAAAGCGTGGCATGGTTGGTGAGTTCAGCTTAAGTGAGCCACAACGATACTAACTCTTTTATTTCAGCATTAGGAAATCACGATAGGTTTTAAATGAAGATGCGTATGTGATATATTTAAGAATATGTTGAACATTTTAAGATAACTTAAGATAATTTGTAATGGCAAATCTATGAGTCGTGTTGCACAAGAGCAAGACCAAAAGGTAAGACACACCTGGTAAAGCGTAAGGTCAGGATATATCTTAAATTAAGATACCATTCATGTTTTGAGATTGGATAGAACAGCACGTGTGATTTATAGATTCACTGTGCAAGAGCATCCCACTGGCGAGAACAAGGTATGTGCAATGTGTTTCCATGTTTTGTGAAATTGTTATTTGTTCTGGGAATTTATGTTTCGTGAAAGAAGGAACAGTAATCATGATCCGAAGATTTAATCTCAAAAGCAGGCTAACACGTGGACTTGGTGGCCACTTGGTAGGCAATGTGTAGATCCACCATTAGCTTAATACCGTCAGCTAGATAGGATGCTAGAGAGTTTCTTCTTGTTATTTAAGCTGTCAATTAACATACTGTAGGGAGATTTTAATAATTATGATGTGGGTAATGTTCATGAAGGTTCCATGTAACATGTGGGTTGGATCTTATAGTCCAGGGAATGTCACCAGCCTTACGTGAATTAGCGTGTCTTATTAGCGTTGTGAGTAGCGAGAGCAATAGTCCATTCTTGGACAGTTTCTCTTAGCTAAGCTACACATGCTACTTCACACATGAACAGACCCTAGCCGGCAGTTTGCTTAAGGAACCGTCTTAGCGTTTGAGTCTGAAAGGAGTTGGGCTGCGAGGTAAGGTACCGCGTTGTGCAGAAGGGACAGAGCCTCCGCTGGGCCGAATTCTGGTCGCTCTGGTGTAATCCGCCATCTTGGAGGCGAGCATAAAGGGGCCCTCCAAGCAATGTGTAGCGGCTCGTTAGTGTGCGGAGCTTTCGGCCAGACCTCTGCCAATTTAGAATCGCGAAATGCACCTTAGCTCGGAATTTCTTAACCAAGTCCAGGATAGCGTTCGACTGTGCTGCATTACTTGTAACTTGTTGCACCATACTAATCGTGATGCATGAAGTAAAATCCGGTGTGCAGTAAATGTATGACTCTAGCACACCGGTACTAGCACGAATGTGAATACATTCAGTCCTCATCTATTACCTGACTAAATTATCCGTTGGCTTGTAATTGTAAAGGCACCCATGAGATTGACTTTATTGTCGAGATGTTAAATGTTTCAACCAATAAAATAAATTAATGTTTAATTCACTGGTTTGCTTTTATTCCAAACAATTAAAATAGAATCCCGTATTCATAGTGATAATGGAAATCAGAGAACTAATTATCAGAGAAAGAGAGAACGATAAATAAGCCAGAAGCTTTAGGAGGAGAAACCTTTTATTAACCCTCCACATGACCAGGAATCTTTCTGCCTGTTCCATTAACAAAGATATTTCCATGAAACGAAGCTTCCCCTTAACAGGAACCTTTCAAATATGTACAGGAGTCTTTCACTGATCTGTTGATTTAGTAGCCTTTGTGTCTATTTAATAAAGCCTTATTGGCACTCAAAGAAAGGAAAAGCGTATTTTCAAAGAAAGAGTGATATGAATTTAAGAAAGGGGAAACATAAATCCATAGAAAATAAACGAAAGAGTAAAGACAGATTATATTTTGCAAATAAATTTTCAGTCATAAATAGTAATAAAATGCAGTCACATCTCAATTCAGGCGCTACACTTAGAAGAAAGAAAACAACGTCGAATTCAATGAAATATTGAGTCTCGTAAAATAGAATCACATTTTTACAGCAGATCTTAAAAGGAATTGGTCGCGAAGGTATAGTAAGCAATTGATCATTGACATAATAGCGTTTCTCCCTAGAGAGTTCGTAGATCTTTGTCTTAAATCATGCGGGAATAAAAGAAAGCGTAAAAATCAGTATTTCGTGAAACTCGTTAGGAAGAGGGCAAAGCTTACCGTCACGTCAAGATACAGTACTCACAGGCAAGACGAAAATTTAAACGAAAATATAGGTCATTGATATTAATCGAAGCACAGATATTACCGGTTCCGGTTTACGCATTCACGTTTATGTAATCCCACGAAGGGCATAATTAGTCTAATTGGAGATATGTCAATTTTATTGCATTTTACCATATCATTACGGTATCGTCATTGTGTTTGTGACAGAACAGTGGTTGTCGCGTAATGATTATTTATAACTCATGTACAGGAATTGTGTAGTTTTACGAGGGGTGTTCAATAAATAATGCAACACTTTTTATGTGAATGCAGGTTGGTTTTATTCAGAATTCCAATAGACCATATAATTCCCCACTGTTTTGGCTGCAAAAAGCTGTTTTTCAAAGTAATTTCCTTTCAGTACGACGTCCTTACTGCTGCTTACTGCTGTATCAGCAACCTCCCCTTCATCCACGTACTGCTTCCCGCTCAGTGAGTCCTACGCTGTGCCAAACACGTGGAAGTCGTAAGTTGCGAGATCCAGGCTGTAGGATGGATGGCGAAGAGCTGTCCAAAGATGTTTCGTCAGCTGACCTAGGATGCACAGAGTTAAGCAGTGAAGTGTTTGATTGTGATGCGTCGATCACATCGAATGAGAGTGTCTGCACCTTCCAACACTGCAGGAGTCACAGCTGTGCGCGGCCAGCCGGTACGTGGGATATCGGACATACACTCCTGGAAATTGAAATAAGAACACCGTGAATTCATTGTCTCAGGAAGGGGAAACTTTATTGACACATTCCTGGGGTCAGATACATCACATGATCACACTGACAGAACCACAGGCACATAGACACAGGCAACAGAGCATGCACAATGTTGGCACTAGTACAGTGTATATCCACCTTTCGCAGCAATGCAGGCTGCTATTCTCCCATGGAGACGATCGTAGAGATGCTGGATGTAGTCCTGTGGAACGGCTTGCCATGCCATTTCCACCTGGCGCCTCAGTTGGACCAGCGTTCGTGCTGGACGTGCAGACCACGTGAGACGACGCTTCATCCAGTCCCAAACATGCTCAATGGGTTACAGATCCGGAGATCTTGCTGGCCAGGGTAGTTGACTTACACCTTCTAGAGCACGTTGGGTGGCACGGGATACATGCGGACGTGCATTGTCCTGTTGGAACAGCAAGTTCCCTTGCCGGTCTAGGAATGGTAGAACGATGGGTTCGATGACGGTTTGAATGTACCGTGCACTATTCAGTGTCCCCTCGACGATCACCAGTGGTGTACGGCCAGTGTAGGAGATCGCTCCCCACACCATGATGCCGGGTGTTGGTCTCCATTCGTCCCTCCATTCACGCCTGTCGCGACACCACTGGAGGCGGGCTGCACGATGTTGGGGCGTGAGCGGAAGACGGCCTAACGGTGTGCGGGACCGTAGCCCAGCTTCATGGAGACGGTTGCGAATGGTCCTCGCCGATACCCCAGGAGCAACAGTGTCCATAATTTGCTGGGAAGTGGCGGTGCGGTCCCCTACGGCACTGCGTAGGATCCTACGGTCTTGGCGTGCATCCGTGCGTCGCTGCGGTCCGGTCCCAGGTCGACGGGCACGTGCACCTTCCGCCGACCACTGGCGACAACATCGATATACTGTGGAGACCTCACGCCCCACGTGTTGAGCAATTCGGCGGTACGTCCACCCGGCCTCCCGCATGCCCACTATACGCCCTCGCTCCAAGTCCGTCAACTGCACATACGGTTCACGTCCACGCTGTCGCGGCATGCTACCAGTGTTAAAGACTGCGATGGAGCTCCGTATGCCACGGCAAACTGGCTGACACTGACGGCGGAGGTGCACAAATGCTGCGCAGCTAGCGCCATTCGACGGCCAACACCGCGGTTCCTGGTGTGTCCGCTGTGCCGTGCGTGTGATCATTGCTTGTACAGCCCTCTCGCAGTGTCTGGAGCAAGTATGGTGGGTTTGACACGCCGGTGTCAATGTGTTCTTTTTTCCATTTCCAGGAGTGTATTTGCGCGATCCTTTTGCGACGATGACAGACAGACAGCTCAACTGCCAGGTCTCCGTAGACACTCAGCCTGTGAATATCTGCGACGATATGGTTTTCCGCCAAAAGAAACAATAATACCTTTCTGCTTGAATGCACCTCGGTGACAGATGTCATTGTGAAGGGTGTGGACACTGCAGCCACTATCGGAGCTTCATGAAACTATTGGGACCGAAGCAGGAATATTTCACGGCCTCACAAAACATTCCGCATTTTTTCAGCCGAAATTGTTTCAGAAATAAAATGTGTTTCATTACTAACTGAACATCCCCGTACGTGGGAAAAATACAGTCAGTCCCAAAAAGAATGACCCGATTTTATCTTATAATAGTAATGAGACAAATGTCACTAGGTTACTGAAACAGCGCTAGATGTAATCGGCATGGTCTACAGTTTCATAAAAAATCCGCTAAATGCCGCTACGAGCGCTGACCTGGAGCGTGCAGCCAGTCTCGCGCAATATGGTGTCCACGCAACAGAAGGCGTATTCTGTTATTGAATTTAGTCATACTCAATCAGTGATCGCAGTTCAGCGGGCGTTTCATATTCGATTTCGTGCTAAGCCACCATCACCAAAGAACATTCGACTGTGTTATTAACAGTTTGAAGAAACAGGGTGCCTCTGTAAAGGCAAAAGTTCTGGCCGGCCACGCGTTGTGAACGAACAGTGGAACAAATCCGACGAGCAATTGAGCAGAGCCCCCGCAAGTCTACCGCTCGTGCTAGCCGAGAACTTGCACTATCGCGCATTACAGTGTGGCGTGTGTTACGGCGTCGTTTAGCTCTCAAACCATACCGATTACAACTGGAACAATTTCTTCGAGGTTGACGAAGTGAAGCGAGTGGACTTTACCAATGCTATTCTAGAGGACATGGAAAGTGACACTGTTATGTCACAGTTGATATTCAACGATTAGGCAACTTTCCATATTAGCGGTAAGGTTTACCGCCATGATGTGCGTATATGGGGGCTCGAAAATCCTCATGAAACAGTTGAACACGAACGTGATTCACCAAAAATGAATGTTTTTTGTGCTGTTTCGCAAAGCAAGGTTTATGGACCCTACTTTTTGAGGAGGAAACCGTAACAGGACAATTATATCTTGCAATGCTGCAGAACTGGTTATTCCCACAACTTGACTCTCAAAAATGGATATGAGCACTATGGGACTCAACTGCTGTGGTCATCAGTCCCCTAGAACTTAGAACTACTTAAACCTAACTAACCTAAGGACATCACACACATCCATTCCCGAGGCAGGATTCGAACCTGCGACCGTAGCAGTCGCACGGTTCCGGACTGCGCTCCTAGAACCGCGAGACCACCGCGGCCGGCGGCTCCGTCATCGACGTTAAACATTTCTACAGGTACGGTATCATCAAACTACAACACATTACTTGACAAAAACAACAGAATATTCATGAATGCTGGTCAGTTCTCTTGAGGAACATTAGGTTGGCACCAGCTATGTCATTATCGCGATACGCAGCACCAAAATTGTAAGAAAATGGCTCTATTGATAAGTGAATACATTTCTGTTCAGAGAAGAAGGGAATTAATGGACGTAGTAAGTGGGCTGTTTAGGTATTTATGTTGGTAACGCCACGTAGCATTCTCTATGAAAATCGCTGGCTGCGCTGTGTGCAGTCTGTGGCTGGCTGGACTCGTTGTTGGAAGTTATTCGCCAGTGTAGTGTTGGGCAGTTGGATGTGAACAGCCCGTAGCGTTGGGCACTTGGAGGTGAGCCGCCAGCAGTGGTGGATGTGGGGAGAGAGATACCAGAGTTTTGAGAGGTTACTATGAGCGGACGGTCTGGACGTGTGTCCGTCAGAAAAAGGAAATCTGTAAACTGGATGTCACGAATTTATGTATATATTATGACTTTTGATATATTATGACTCTTGAACACTATTAAGGTAAATGCATTGTTCGTTTCCTACCGAAATCTTTCATTTGCTAACTATATGCTTCTGAGTACTTAGTGCCTTCAGTAGTTAGAATCTTTTACTTAGCTGGCAGTATTGGCACTCGCTGTATTGCAGTAATTCGAGTAACGAAGATTCTTGTGACGCAAGTGCTTCATCAAGGGTGTAGGTTATTGTTGATCAGGGCTATTCTTTTGTAGGGATTATTGAAAGTCAGATTTTATTGAGCTAAAATATTGTGTGTCAGTTTAGAAATGATCAGAATAAGTAAAGAGAAAACAGTCTCATTACGTTCAGTTTCACTCTGGAGTTTGAGAATCAAGTAACGTAGAAGTTTTACCAGAACAGTTGTTCTTCATATTCAAAGGGGAAGTTTCAATGTGAATGGAAGTTGTGTGTGGAAGAATAGCATAGCTATGCAGAAAGAGAATAATTAGATTATATTGTGAACATCTTATTTGGGATGAGCATGTCCTTTTTCCAAGTGATATGTTGTAAAAGCGTGGGTCAGCGGTTTTAATTAACGAGTTGTTTATCTTGTTGTTGATGACAATTGCTATTAGGTCGCAGGAGATCGGTACATTAAAGTAATTCACCCTCGTGATGACGGTATGTGGTTGAAATGCAGTGATAAAATAACAACAGTATCCAATGCCCAAATAATGCAGGTTGGTTATTTGTAGTAGCCAAATGTCACTGTAGTTTGCATCATCGTACGTTCTGTGCTAATATGGTCAGCCTTCCCTTTGCGAAACAGCAAAGCAAATTCTCTAGTCTTCTTCTACTTACGCTTCTTCCTCTGTACATTTCGCAAACAGTCACGTCACTTTGTTTTCTCCTGTCCGCATTATCTTTTGTCGCATTCCTCTTTTTCTATCCATTCCGTTCCTTCCCCAAGGCCCATTGCCTACCTTGCTGTAACTTGTCATTATTGTACTGCTTCTCATGAACTAATGTAAACTGTGTTTTTTTTTCATTTTCTGCACTATAGTATTGTATTGTATGTTAACCGGGGACCTAGAAACGACGGAGAGGCTCCGTCCCCGCCGCAGCCGTAGTGGTCCACAACCCCACGACGACTACCGCAGTCCACTTCTCCCCTCCGCCGCCCCACAACGAACCCAGGGTTATTGGGAGGTTCGGCCACGGGTGGACCCCCCAGGGAACGTCTCGCACCAGACGAGTGTAACCCCTATGTTTGCGTGGTAGAGTAATGGTGGTGTACGCGTATGTGGAGAACTTGTTTGCGCAGCAATCGTGGACATAGTGTAACTGAGGCGGAATAAGGGGAACCAGCCCGCATTCGCCGAGGCAGATGGAAAACCGCCTAAAAACCATCCACAGACTGGCCGGTTCACCGGACCTCGACACAAATCCGCCGGGTGGATTCGTGCCGGGGACCAGGAGCTCCTTCCCGCCCGGAAAGCCGTGCGTTAGACTGCACGGCCAAACGGGCGGGCTATACACTATAGTAGTTGTCAAATGTTTTATAATATTGTATGTTAGATGTAACTTATAACATGCTTATCGTATTATACGTAACGCAAAATACAAGCTCCAGGCAAATGAAGCTGGAATAAAAGGTATGAATAACCACCTTTAGCAGCGTCGACGTGCAGGAAGGTAGGCAAGTTCCTATGGGACCAAACTGCTGAGGTCATCGGTCCCTAGTCTTACAAACTACTTAATCTAATTTAAACTAACTTACACTAACGACAACACCCTTGCCCAAGGGAGGACTCGAACCTCCGATGGGGAGAGCCGCTGTGAACCATGACAAGGTTCCATAGACCACGCGGCTACTCCGCACGGCAGAACGTGCAGGAAGAGAGTCATTTAGGCTCTGGAGGGCACTGGCAGGGATGTAGAGCCATGCCGATTCCATTGCCGTGGCCTGCTGTGCTAGGTTTCTCGAATGAGAATCCGTGACTCGGACAGATTCTTGATTAGTTTTACATCCAGGGTGTTTCGTGCTCTGGGAAGAATGCTAAGCCGGCTGGTGTGGCCGAGCGGTTTTAGGCGCTTCAGTCTGGAACCGTGCGACCGCTACGGTCGCAGGTTCGAATCCTGCCTCGGGCATGGATGTGTGTGATGTCCTTAGGCTAGTTAGGTTTAAGTAGTTCTAAGTTCGAGGGGACTAATGACCTCAGCTGTTAAGTCCAATAGTGCTCAGAGCCATTTGAACCATTTGAGAATGGTAAACTCGTCCTGGTGCTCTTCGAACCATGCACGATCACTGCGAGCTGTGTGACACTTTGCATTGTCCTACTGGTAGATGCCGTCATGCCAAGGAAAAAACAAATTGCATGTAGGGGTGGACACGGTGCCCAAGGATAGACGAGTATTTGTACTGATCCTATGTGCGTTCTACAATGACGAGATCACCAACAGAATGCCACGGAAACATCGCGCAGTCCATAGCGCTCCCTCCTCCAGCCTGGCTCCTTCCGACGATTGTTGCAGTGTGGTTTGCTTTCAGAAGTTTCACGCCATACACGCCAACAGCCATTCGTCATCTGAAAAGACTCTCTGTCGCCACTCAGTAGACGCCCAGTTGAGGTATTGGCGACCAAATTCCAGCTTTTGTCGCCGATAAGCAGCAGTCAGCATGGTTGCATGAACCACGCATCTGGTACAGAAGACCATACGCAGCAACGGTCGCTGAACGGCAGTTGAGGAGACGCTGTTGGTAGCTGCTTGATTTATCTGGGCGATCACTTGCTCAACAACTGCACTCCTATTCGCCTTTATACATCTCCACAGCCGTCGTTCATCCCCTTCAAGTGGTGCACTACGGTTGCCTCAGCGCCAGTTTTCGATAGCGGCAGTTTGCCACGCACGGTTACTTTATATTTACCCATTACGACAAGAACTGCACTGTTTCCCGGGTCACCCCGACATGATTTGTATAAATTCTCCTTTGCAAGTGTTTCCACCTGCTGTCGGTGAGTCATTATTGCATGTTGATGGTGGAGCTACACTGTCGTTAAATTAATCTGACTCGACCTGGTATGTATAATGCCTGGTCAGACTAAGGCAGGACCTGAAGGCCCTAATGCTACCGCGTTAAATAAATAAATAAAATGTCGTCCAGTTATCAACAGTTCGCTCAGTCCCTTGCTACAACGAACTAGAAGATAGTGTTAAGTTTAGGATTCCTTGGAAGAGAGATCAGAAGTACAAAAGTATTAAACAGAGTTGCTGGCTGTTATGAAACAATGACTGATGGAGGATCAGTAATCTGTAAAGTGGTGGAAACTGAAACGTAGCGACACAGGCCTACGTGTTACCTGTTTGCGTTCGTTTCGGAATATTCTGGCGACGGTCGTTTAGTGGTCTTCCTGACTTTCTTCCAGCTGGAGCGGGTAACTTTGGCAAAGATTCAGTTTTTATTGCTGGTGTCGATCCCGCGGCCGGAGGTTGTGTGTACTTGTCCGGTCATTCGCTGCAGTGGGGTGAACCAGACTCCATTTATCTTGAGACTTTTCTCTTTCTTGTTGAAATTATTGTTGTGCTTGTGAATTTATATGGCTTTCCTAAACAGTGTCTATTCTTCTCCACAACGAACAAATGGTGGTCTCTGCCGTGGCCAGTTTTCCATCCGTTCCAACCTACGATGCCGTTTGTAATAGATCATCCGGGTATTGATGGATTCCAACGTAGACTTTTCCACACGAACACCGTATACGGCATACTTCCGACACTGTGAGCATCAACAATTGTGTAAGAGTTTTCTAATTTGCTCTTAAAGCTCATATCTGATTGTGTAATTTGATGTACCTTTTAAACGCTAGAAAATATGAAGTACAGTGTACCATATAAAAATATAATAGTTATTGCTAACATTATCATATCCGCTATCAGCCTCTCCACCTCTACATCTACATTTACATATATACTCCGCTACCCACCAAGCGGTGTGTGGCGGAGGGCACTATTCGTGTCAAAGTCATATTTCTCCCCCCCCCCCCCCCCCGCCCCACCTCTGTTCCACTCGCGGATCACGCAAGGGAAAAACGTCTGAACGCCTCAGTACGAGCTCTAATTGTCCTTATCTTTGAATGGTGATCATTGCGCGATATGAAAATTGGTGGTAGTAGTATATGCTCTACATCCTCGGCGAAGATCGGATTTTGGAATTTAAGGAGCAGTCCTTTCCGTTTAGCGCGTCGTCTATCTGCAAGTGTGACCCACTTCATACTTTCTATAAGATTTGTAACGCTCTCGCAATGGCTAAATGTACCAGTCACGAATATTGCCGCTCTTCTTTGTACCATTTCAATATCTTGAATCACACCCAACTGGTAACGGTTCCATATAGACGAACAGTACTCTAAGACTGGACGAACTAAAGTATTGTAAGCAATTTCTTTTGTTGAACGGCTGCATCGCTTCAGGATTCTACCAATAAACCGCAATTTAGAGTTCGCCTTACCCGTTACTTGTGTAATCTGATCGTTGCATTTGAGATCATTTCGAATTGCCACACCCAGATACTTGACGGATGTTACCGCTTCCAAAGACTGGGCATTTATACGGTACTCTTATATTAATGTGGATTTTCGCTTTGTTATACGCAGTAGGTTACACTTATTAATATTGAGAGATAACTGCCAGTCATTACACCACGCATTTATTTTCTGCAAATCCTCATTGATTTGTTCACAACTTTCGTGTGATACTACTTTCCTGTAGACTAAAGCATCAACGGCAAACACTCTAATGCCACTGTCAGTGCCGGCCGGGGTGGCCGAGCGGTTCTAGCGCTACAGTCTGGAACCGAACGACCGCTACGGTCGCAGGTTCGAATACTGCCTCGGGCATGGATGTATGTGATGTCCTTAGGTTAGTTAGGTTTAAGTAGTTCTAAGTTCTAGGGGACTGATGACCTCAGAAATAAGTCCCATAGTGCTCAGAGCAATTTGAACCATTTTTTGCCACTGTCAGTACCATCAACCAGATCGTTTATGTAAATCGTAAAAAGCAGCCGACCTATTACGTTGCCCTGGGGCACACCTGATGTTGTTTCTGTTGAAGTCTCCCCATTCAGGACGTCATACTGCTCTCTGTCTGTTAGAAAACTTTCTATCCAATGGCATATGTCATCGGATAGACCGTAAGCGCGCACTTTTTGGAGCAAGCGACAGTGCGGAACTGAGTCGAACGCCTTTCGAAAGTCGAGGAGTATGGCATCAACCTGGGAGCCGGTATCTAGAGCCTGTTGTATATCATGCACGAAGAGGGCCAGCTGTGTCTCGCATGACCGCTGTTTCCTAAAACCGTGCTGGTTTCTGCAGGTGAGCTTCTCAGAGTCAAGAACGGTCATTATGTTTGAACACAAAATATGTTTAATGATTCTACAACAAATCGATGTCAGTGAAATTGGCCGGTAATTATGTGTATCCGATTTTCTACCGTTTTTACAGATTGCTATGACCTGGGCCTTCTTCCCGTCCCGTGGAACTTTCCGCCGTTCCAATGATCTCTGATAGATGGTGGATAAGAATGGTGCTATATTTGTAGTATAGTCTGTGTTTAATATGTGTCAAATGTCACGACAGTAAAAGTCGTTTTATGCTGCGTTGATTTTTGGAAGAGGCGCTATTGGGTTTTGTTTGAGAAAGCTTCGGCACATATAGTCACAGATGAAATTCTTGAACGTTTTGCTATCTTCTTGGACATGTAATGATGTCTTATGGCGTTGTTGTGATTGTACAGCGTTTTTTGGTTACATTATACCACGTATAGTTAAATATGTGCACTTGTCTGCCTGAGTACTATATTTCCCAGTAATTAGGTATTGTTTTATGTGATATGTTCTGAGTGTACGTCGTTCTCACGTATTCTGTGTAAACTTGGGATCCCACTTACACGGTGTAAACGTAATTAGGTACCGCCGTGCCAGTCAACTGTGGATATTGTTATGAATATCTGTTGATTTGGATGTTTGTAAGTGTGGTTTGTACAGTATTCGTGCACTGCATGCACACAAGCAACTCGTAACACGGTGATGGGTGTCCGACCTGCCTCACATATCACATTCCTAATTAATAGATTTCTCATTAACTAGAAGCAACTACCTTTTTATGCCATACGAGCAGTCACTGTTAACAATATCCCATGACCTTAGTCCAAGAGACAAGTTGAAGTCTGGAATTTGTCTCAGGCCTTGGCGACGTGTCCTGTGAGAAGAACTTGACTACTTGACTTCACCCCTAATCCACCCACACAAATAATAGTGTTGAAATTTTGCTTTTCCCATGGTAGATACGAGGTTATAATTGTTGAAATCAGTGTTCAGGTGTAAGCTCAGTTAATTTAATGTTTAGTATTTTGTTCTTCCTTCTTCTTTGTTCGTTTGCCCAATTAAAGAGCACGTTTGAACACGATAGCCTCGTCTGACAGTTTCTTTTTCTTCTTCTCTTTTCACAATCTCTTAATGAATTCGCTGCGTAGTGTCTCCCCACTGTTTTCTAGTGGTCTTTTTAGATTTCTCTGCAGATGTGTGATTTGCTGCTATAATTCCAAAGGCTTTGCGTTCTCTGTGGTACCTCCTGTAGCATTCACTTCTCGTAAATTCTCTATAATTTTTTTCTAATCAAGTGATTTTTGCTTGTAATTACTTACCTAATTTATTATTGTCCATTTTGCAGATGTCACCCTAGAACTTCCAGCTTCTGCGTATTGCATCAGTGACCTTGTCTATTCCTTTGTATAAGTTTTTAGTTTTTCTTTTAATCTATATGCCTTTTTAATAACGTGACCATAAACTTTTTCTGAGGATTTCTCGCTCTCCCTTTGCAGTTTCATCAATTTTTACTGGCCTCTTAGAAATATATTTTCTGAGGCATGTATCAGATAAAAATTCTTCTGAAACCGAAGTTTCGCATTACGGTATACCCCTAGTTTGTAATAGTGATTCTATGTTATTCTGTAGCTTTCTTGAGTTTGTTGGCTATCTCTAAACTGACTTTCTCCTAGTCCATGATTTCTCCGAGATATTTAACAGAAGACATATATCTCTTTTTCGTCTGTAATGCTGATCTTCTGATATTTCTATGTAAATTTTCCAGTAGATGAGTCTTCTCATATAATACTTGCAGGCATGTCTTCAGTGCTATATCGAGTAACTTCTCTAGGCATACTCGGTTTTTCCACCAGCCCTAATGGAGATAGCTAGATCGTCATCAAAAGCTGGGCACTTCGATTCTGTGTACCGAGATCCTGATGTTTATACACTTGATTTCTTTCCCCCATTCTCTGATGACTTAATCTTTTTTTTTTGGTCATCAGTCTACTGACTGGTTTGATGCGGCCCGCCACGAATTCCTTTCCCGTGCTAACCTCTTTATCTCAGAGTAGCACTTGCAACCTACGTCCTCAATTATTTGCTTGACGTATTCCAATCTCTGTCTTCCTCTACAGTTTTTGCCCTCTACAGCTCCCTCTAGTACTACGGAAGTCATTCCCTCATGTCTTAACAGATGTCCTATCATCCTGTCCCTTCTCCTTATCAGTGTTTTCCACATATTCCTTTCCTCTCCGATTCTGCGTAGAACCTCCTCATTCCTTACCTTATCAGTCCACCCAATTTTCAACATTAGTCTATAGCACCACATCTCAAATGCTTCGATTCTCTGATGTTCCGGTTTTCCCACAGTCCATGTTTCACTACCATACAATGCTGTACTCCAGACGTACATCCTCAGAAATTTCTTCCTCAAATTAAGGCCGGTATTTGATATTAGTAGACTTCTCTTGGCCAGAAATGCCTTTTTTGACATAGCGAGTCTGCTTTTGATGTCCTCCTTGTTCCGTCCGTCATTGGTTATTTTACTGCCTAGGTAGCAGAATTCCTTAACTTCACTGACTTCGTGACCATCAATCCTGATGTCAAGTTTCTCGCTGTTCTCATTTCTACTATTTCTCATTACCTTCGTCTTACTCCGACTTACTCTCAAACCATACTGTATACTCATTAGACTGTTCATTCCGTTCAGCAGATCATTTAATTCTTCTTCACTTTCACTCAGGATAGCAATGTCATCAGCGAATCGTATCATTGATATCCTTTCATCTTGTATTTTGATTCCACTCCTGAACCTTTCTTTTATTTCCATCACTGCTTCCTTGATGTATAGATTGAAGAGTAGGGGCGAAAGGCTACACCCTTCTCTTACACCCTTCTTAATACGAGCACTTCGTTCTTGATCGTCCACTCTTATTATTCCCTCTTGGTTGTTGTACATATTGTATATGACCCGTCTCTCCCTATAGCTTACCCCTACTTTTTTCAGAATCTCGAACAGCTTGCACCATTTTATATTGTCGAACGCTTTTTCCAGGTCGACAAAACATATGAAAGTGTCTTGATTTTTCTTTAGCCTTGCTTCCATTATTAGCCGTAACGTCAGAATTGCCTCTCTCGTCCCTTTGCTTTCCCTAAGGCCAAACTGATCGTCACCTAGCGCATTCTCAATTTTCTTTTCCATTCTTCTGTATATTATTCTTGTAAGCAGCTTCGATGCATGAGCTGTTAAGCTGATTGTGCGATAATTCTCGCACTTGTCAGCTCTTGCCGTCTTCGGAATTGTGTGGATGATGCTTTTCCGAAAGTCAGATGGTATATCGCCAGACTCATATATTCTACACACCAACGTGAATAGTCGTTTTGTTGCCACTTCCCCCAATGATTTTAGAAATTCTGATGGAATGTTATTTATCCCTTCTGCCTTATTTGACCGTAAGTCCTCCAAAGCTCTTTTAAATTCCGATTCTAATACTGGATCCCCTATCTCTTCTAAATCGACTCCTGTTTCTTCTTCTATCACATCAGACAAATCTTCACCCTCATAGAGGCTTTCAGTGTATTCTTTCCACCTATCTGCTCTCTCCTCTGGATTTAACAGTGGAATTCCCATTTCACTCTTAATGTTACCACCGTTGCTTTTAATGTCACCAAAGGTTGTTTTGACTTTCCTGGATGCTGAGACTGTCCTTCCGACAATCATATCTTTTTCGATGTCTTCACATTTTTCCTGCAGCCATTTCGTCTTAGCTTCCCTGCACTTCCTATTTATTTCATTCCTCAGCGACTTGTATTTCTGTATTCTTGATTTTCCCGTAACATGTTTGTACTTCCTCCTTTCATCAATCAACTGAAGTATTTCTTATGTTACCCATGGTTTCTTCGCAGCTACCTTCTTTGTACCTATGTTTTCCTTCCCAACTTCTGTGATGGCCCTTTTTAGAGATGTCCATTCCTCTTCAACTGTACTGCTTACTGCGCTATTCCTTATTGCTGTGTCTATAGCGTTAGAGAACTTCAAACGTATCTCGTCATTCCTTAGTACTTCCGTATCCCACTTCTTTGCGTATTGATTCTTCCTGACTAATGTCTTGAACCTCAGCCTACTTTTCATCACTACTAGATTGTGATCTGAGTCTATATCTGCTCCTGGGTACGCCTTACAATCCAGTATCTGATTTCGGAATCTCTGTCTGAACATGATGTAATCTAATTTAAATCTTCCCGTGTCTCCCGGCCTTTTCCAAGTATACCTCCTCCTCTTGTGATTCTTGAACAGGGTATTCACTATTACAAGCTGAAACTTGTTACAGAACTCAATTAGTCTTTCTCCTCTGTCATACCTTGTCCCAAGCCTATATTCTCCTGTAACCTTTTCTTCTACTCCTTCCCCTACAACTGCATTCCAGTCGCCCATGACTATCAGATTTTCGTCCCCCTTTACATACTGCATTACCCTTTCAATATCCTCATACACTTTCTCTATCTGTTCATCTTCAGCTTGCGACGTTGGCATGTATACATGAACTATCGTTGTGGGTGTTGGTCTGCTGTCGATTCTGATTAGAACAACCCGGTCACTGTACTGCTCACAGTAACACACCCTCTGCCCTACCTTCCTATTCATAACGAATCCTACACCTGTTATACCATTTTCTGCTGCTCTTGATGTTACCCGATACTCATCTGACCAGAAATCCTTGTCTTCCTTCCACTTCACTTCACTGACCCCTACTATATCTAGATTGAGCCTTTGCATTTCCCTTTTCAGATTTTCTAGTTTCCCTACCACGTTCAAGCTTCTGACAGTCCACGCCCCGACTCGTAGAACGTTATTCTTTCGTTGATTATTCAATCTTTTTCTCATGGTAACCTCCCCCGTGTCAGTCCCCTCCCGGAGATCCGAATGGGGGACTATTCCGGAATCTTTTGCCAATGGAGAGATCATCATGACACTTCTTCAGTTACAGGCCACATGTCCTGTGGATACACGTTACGTGTCTTTAATTCAGTGGTTTCCATTGCCTTCTGCATCCTCATGTCGTTGATCATTGCTGACTCTTCCGCCTTTAGGGGCAATTTCCCACCCCTACGACAAGAGAGTGCCCTGAACCTCTATCCGCTCCTCCGCCCTCTTTGACAAGGCCGTTGGCAGAATGGGGCTGACTTCTTATGCCGGAAGTCTTCGGCCGCCAATGCTGGTTATTTATCAACATTTAGGCAGTGGCGGGGATCGAACCCGGGACCGAAAACGTTTTGATTATGAATCAAAGACGCTACCCGTAGACCACGGGGTTAGTCTAACATTACGTTAAACAGAATCAAGGGGAGGCCGCCCTTGTCGAACTCCTGTACGTATTTGAAAAGGTTAAGATACTTCACCAAGAAACTTCATTTTGTATCTGTGAGAGTCTGACAGATTAATTCCCTAGTCTTGCCCTCCACGCTGAGCTCTTCTAAGGTGTAAAAACGATGTTTTATCAAGATTCTTGTAATATGATTTCAACGAAGGCTTACACCTTCTAAACGTGTCAGTTTTAGTGCTTTTTCGTTGTGAAATCATTTTTGCATTACCGAGCGTAGTGGGGAACCCAAATACGCCGTATAGAAGTTATACGAAGCGCCTTCAAACACAGGCCTTCACCTATCTCATGAGAAGACTTATTTGATAGAAAAGATATCAGAAGACCCCATTACAAACAAAATAGGAGTCAATTTCACATATCTCGGAGAAATCATAGTAACATCTGGGCTAGACAGGAAAGCTAATTTAGAAAGAACCACTAAACTTTAGAAAAATTTAGATAAAAATTGGTGTCCCCACTAATAAAAATGGCATATGGATTAAAAGTACGGACCTATACACAGCACTAGACAAGTTCACTGATGTAATATGTAGAAGGGTCACAGACTAATAATAAATTGATAAAAGGTAAAAAGAACATAAGCAGGACTTTAGGATAAATAAATGCCATACAAGATACCGTCAGAGAAGGCAAACTCTTTGGATTTCTATTAGCAAATCACACACTCGCAGAGAAAGCTAAAGAAACCACTGGAAATCAGTAGGCAGAAGAACGCAAGAAGCAACGCAGCAAACTCAAGATCAGATTTTGGGAAGAGAAACACAAAATGAACTGTCAGACCAAGCTGCCAAGTTCAAATGCGCTCTCTAACTGGGTGTAACGGAGAAAGAAGGGAGTTTATATTTCAACTTTGACTAGTTTTGAAGCTATCTTCCACCACTAGCATCACTAAGAACCAGATTCCTCTCGGTACACTGCCGTACTGCGTAACTGTGCATTAGCTACGGAAACGAGAGGGGCCGGA
This sequence comes from Schistocerca nitens, assembly GCF_023898315.1. NCBI lineage: Eukaryota > Metazoa > Arthropoda > Insecta > Orthoptera > Acrididae > Schistocerca > Schistocerca nitens. Next base: position 1,222,845,887 of record NC_064614.1, read on the forward strand.
AGCAGGGGCCAGTATGTGTAGCAGTCGTAACAGAAGAATGTGGTATAGCAGCCGCACAAAGACGTTCTCTGGTGGCCCGCGGCCGCTGTGAAGACATCTCGCGCCTCCCACTCGCGCTCTTCCTGCCCAGAGCGGAGATAAAGTTGCGGCAGAGCCGGACAAGCGGATGCGTGAATGCGCGTGGGCGGTGGGGAGGCACAAAGGGCGGCAGTGTGGCCCATTCAGGCCGCTTCCGGCCGCCGCCGGGCGCTGGGGTGTCGCCGCGTGGGGTAGGCCTGGGAGGCGCACTGCGCATGCGCATCGATAGTGCGAGGCGCGCCCTCGTCCCCATCCCACACTACCTCTTGTTTCAGGCTGACAGGAGCACTGCGTTTAACTATAGACTGCCACTGTACATCTATCTACTATTTTGCGTCTACATCAACACTTTGCTGTACCGTTCTGAAGTGTACGGCAGAGAGTACTTACCACTGGAGTTTCTTCCCGTTCCATTCGCTTATGGAGCACGTGTACATGCTGTAATTACTCTACTCTTGTCTTCGAGGCCCCTGCGGAAGCATACGTGCGAGGCTGAAGTAATATCTCTTTCCGTGCCTCAGTAGATAAAAGCGGAACAGTCTGTCCGACTGTTGAGGATCCTTTATCTCAGGAATGAGTAGACCTATCAAGTTGACATGTCTATCGTATACTAAGGCTAACAGTCCTTTGGCGGCGTAAAAAATTTAAGCTTCTAAGTCAATGCAATCAAAGGATACGACCATTTATAGCACATATCCCTATATGTGGAAGGAGTATATAGAGGGTCTATACAAGGCGATGTACTTGAAGACATTATTATGGAAATGGAAGAGGATGTAGATGAAGATGAAATGGGAGATACGATACTGCGTGAAGAGTTTGACAGAGTACTGAAAGATCTAAGTCCAAACAAGGCTTCAGGGGTAGAAAACATTCCATTAGAACTACTGATATCCTTGGGAGAGCCAGCCCTGACAAAACGCTACCATCTGGTGAGAAGTATGAGACAGGTGAAATACCTTAAGACTTCAAGAAGAATACAATAATTCCAATCCCAAAGAAAGCATGAGTTGACAGATGTGTAAATTACCGAACTATCACTTTAAGAAGTCACGGCTGCAAAATACTAACACGAATTCTTTACAGACGAATGGAAAAGCTGGTAGAAGCCGACCTCGGGGAAGATTAGTTCGGATTCCGTAGAAATGTTGCAACACGTGAAGCAATTCTGACCCTACGACTTATATTAGAAGATAGATTAAGGAAAGGCAAACATACGTTTCTAACAATTGTAGACTTAGAGAAAGCTTTTGACAATGTTGACAGGAATGCTTTCTTTCAAATTCTGATGGTGGCAGGGGTAAAATACAGGGAGCGAAAGGCTATTTAAAATTTTTACAGACTCCAGATAGCAATTGTAAAAGTCGAGGGGTACGAAAGGGAAGCAGTGGCCGAGAAGGGGGTGAGACAGGGTTGTAGCCTATCTTCGATGTTACTCAATCTGTGTATTGGTCAAACAGTAAAGGAAACAAAAGAAAACTTTGGAATGGGAATTAAAATCCATGGAGAAGAAATAAAAACTTTGAGGTTCACCGGCGACATTGTAATTCTGTCAGAGACAGCAGATGACGTGGAAGAGCAGTTGAACGGAATGGATAGTGTCTTGAAAGGAGGATATAAGATGAACATCAACAGGAGCAAAACGAGGATAATGGAATGTAGTAGAATTAAACCGGGTGATGCTGAGGGTATTATATTAGGAAATGAGACGCTTAAGGTAATAAATGAGTTTTGCTATTTGGGGAGCAAAATAACTGTTGATGGTCGAAGTAGAGAGAATATAAAATGTAGACTGTCAATGGCAAGGACAGCGTTTCTGTAGAAGAGAAATTTGTTAACTTCGTGTGTAGATTTAAGTGTCAGGAAGTAGTTCCTGAAAGTATTTGTATGGAGTGTGGCCATGTATGGAAGTGAAACGTGGACGATAAATAGTTGGGACAAGAAGAGAATAGAAGCCTTCGAAATGTGGTGCTACAGAAGAATGCTGATGGTTAGATCGGTAGATCACATAACTACTGAGGAGGTATTGATCAGAATTAGGGAGAAGAGAAATTTGTGGCACACTTTGACTGGAAGGAGGTATCGGTTGGTAGGACATGTTCTGAGGCATCAATGGATCACCAATTTAGTATTGGAGGGCAGCGTCGAGGGTAAAAATACTCAATATTCAATGAACTGTGTGCAAAGCCAGACCAACAGGCGTTACATGCATTGACCAAAAAAGGATAGTGCATTGAGAATGGCTAGTTTATAGCTGAAATCTAGATCTGCCAATAAATATTCCAAAGGACGACTGATAGCTGAAATCTATTATATACAAATCAATACTATTATTCTTTCTGAACCAGCTAGACCTCAGACGATGGAGAAATTTCATGGCATAAAGGTGTTATCTACTTCAGATCTCAGATCCAGTTTTTTGCAAACACTATTGCACCCTGCTTGTAAGAAATATACAGGTTTTCTTTGCTTTGGTAGCTTTTACCAGTCTGTAAATTACCCTTTGCACTTAACATTTCATCTTCTGCCTTTATTCGTGGATTAAACTCTATCCTTCCTGAACACTTGAAGGGAAGAATTACATCCTATGTTGATGATATCCTCATTGTGGAAAATTCATGGTTAGAATGTTATGTTATAACAGCCTTCTTAATTCAATGCTTCAAGTATGTGCTGAATTTGGCAACACAGTTAATTTGGAAAACTCACAGTTGGGCAAATGGCAAATTAAATTTGTTGGTCATTTCATATATAATGAAGGAGTTCAACCTGATCCAGAAAAGTTGGAAGCCACTGCAAAAATGCCTGTACTTACGACTAAACGTCAATTCAAATGTTTTTAGGGCTCATTAATCTCTACTGTTGTAAGTAGGCTGTTTATGTTTTCCTATTGGCAACGTTACGTAGCGCTCTGTATGAAAATCACTGGCTGTGCTGTGTGCAGTCTGTGACTAGTTTGCATTGTTGTCTGCATTGTAGTGTTGGGCAGCTGGATGTGAACAGCGCGTAGCGTTGCGCAGTTGGAGGTGAGCCGCCAGCAGTGGTGGATGTGGGGAGAGAGATGGCGGAGTTTTGAAATTTGTATTACTGGATATCATGAACTGCTATGTATATTATGATTTTTCAACACTATTAAGGTAAATACATTGTTTGTTCTCTATTAACATCTTTCATTTGCTAACCATGCCTATCAGTAGTTAGTGCCTTGCGTAATTTGAATCTTTTATTTAGCTGGCAGTAGTGGCGCTCGCTGTATTGCAGTAGTTCGAGTAACGAAGATTTTTGTGAGGTAAGTGATTTGTGAAACGTATAGGTTAATGTTAGTCAGGGCCATTCTTTTGTAGGGATTTTTGAAAGTCAGATTGCGTTGCGCTAAAAAATATTGTGTTTCAGTTTAAGCACAGTCCTGTATAATTTTTGTAAGGGGACGTTTCACTGTCACTTCATTAATATGAAAACCTTGACCATTCCCAGGTTGTAGGCGTTGACTAGTAAGAATATTGTGTTGCACTGGGACGAGGTAGTTCAGAATCAAAGTTTGAACGATGCGTTTCTCGTTGCACCTATATTATATCATCCAGATCTGTCACGCGACTGACAGCTCGAAATTTGGACTTGACGTGTTCGTTTTTCAAGAATTTGAGGAAAAAAGTGTCATTATCTAAAGGACTATTGATTTGCTGGTAACATTTTATCTTAATCACAACGTAATTACTCTGTAACAGAAATGGAGGTATTAGCTGCGGTTTTGGCTTCTGATAAATTCCGTTATTTCTCGTATGGCAGGCATACCAACGTATATACTGAGCATTATACCCTTTAGTTACGATGAGTCGTAAGTGAAATCATGATCGTGTTAAGCGTTGGGCGTTAACTTCGCAGGAGTTCCATTTTACCTTTGTTTATATACCGGGAACACAAAACAAGGTAGCTGACACTTTGTATCGTTCATCTGTTGGCCTTCTCAAAGCTACTGAAGAAGATTGTCAGGAAAATAAGTTTAGTACCTTATACATTCAAAAAGTTGCATTCGAGAATTACATTTCATTAACTCTTACTGACATCACTAAGGAACAAGGTAAGGGTCTATATGGAGGGAAATCAGAGAAATGGAATGACAGGGACAATGTAGCTCTGAGACAGTTTTATCTGATAGTGTAATATCTCTTTATATTCGATGAATTATTCTGATACAATTCTACCCTTGAATGACGTTTACTAATTTTCTATCTTCATACTCGCAGAATCCATGCGAAAAGCAGTTCATACAATAGCTATGCCATGAGCGCATAATTATTCTTTGTAGTACTCTCTCTGGTGGTCGTTAGAAAAAAGAAAAGAAGAAAAAAGCTTCCGAGATTGTCTTCCTGCCGATTAGCCCGAGCTTGGTATTGAGGAATTGTAATCTGATTATTGAGATTTATGACAGAAGATAACTGAGACGAAATTGTACGATTCAAAGGGAAATATATATATATATATTTCCCTTACTTCTTCGGAAGGTTAAACTTCATCAAAGCCAAATATCCGCTTGATCTGAGGTTTCCCGACTGATTATACAACGCTCCCAAAAATTACGAGGCATTTTATTTGTACAGATTAGCAGACTGCCGTAAAGCACGAGCCTCCAGAGAAGAAGAATCATCGCCTGATTTCATTCTAACAAGTAAAATTTCTGAATCATTTTTAGTGACTGAGCTATGACTGCGTTTCCTATCATGAATGAGTGATTGCTCGAACGAATTGAGAGCTACAGAATTACGTAGATAGGAGGAAAAATTACAATAGGAAACAATATTCTTTTCAAACATAGGAGTCCTAATTGAATTGTGAACTGTGGGTGGTATGTATTCCCGATTACTTAGTGAATAAGCTTGTGTGGTACATATACTTTACTACACCCAGTTTGGGGCCCAAAAATGTTTTTACAAGCTACATGACACATGTTATTTTCACAACTGCAGAAAATATTTCATAAGGTGCTTTAAAAGTGTAAAATATGTCAGAAGGCAAAACATCCTACTACATCCTATTCTGCTCCACTGTTTTCCATAATCCCTACAGAATTAAGACAACTTGCAGCTGTCAATTTCTTTGGACATCTTCCCAGGCAAACAGTGGTCACACTTTTGCTTTTGTCGCATTGGAACTTACGTCGAAATCTGTGTCATTAAGCCCACTAGATAGAGCAAAAGCAAAATCTGTATATGTAGCATTTGTTAAACACTATGTGAAGGATGTTGGCCACATAGACAAAGTAATATCAGACAGTGGAACTCAGCTCCAATCCCAGTGTTGGTTGCGTACATTAACACCGTAGGAAAACTAAACCTGTCTTTATCTTCTTGCATCATGTATCTTCAGACCTTCGTTAACGCTTACTGAAGGAGCCTGGAAAACTCTACTGATTGTATTATCAATGAAAACACAGCACTTGGCATACATATCTTCATTTATTTCAAAATATACTGAATGAGCTACCAAATGATTCTACATCTTTGGTCTCTCTTATGGTGTTAAAGTATAAGCAGCCACGTGACTGAGTCAGAGAAATTGTGCCATTACCCAAACAGAGGTGTCTGCATCATCACGAAGTGACTGATTAAGCCTTAGCCAACATTAAGAGAGCTGCTTTAAACAAGAAGAAGTTGCAACAATGTGTAAATATCAAAAATTTGTTTGTGGGCCAAAAGGTATTGGTGAATTCTCATAATATTTCTCACATGAGAATGTCACTCAATTATTTCTTCTGTACTATGGAACATTTCGGATGCATCGCATTTCTCACGAAAAAGCTGTCGAAGTGGAAACACTGGGGACACATAAATCATAACATGTCCATCATGTATCTAATTTCAAGGTATTTAATTAGCAAAGTAGGCACAGGATCCATCTGTCTACCATGGGTAAATCAGCTGGCAGCTGATACCTCCTCGAGCTGGGTGTTTGCATTGCTTCTCTTATTTCATGGTGCATTCCATTTCTTCTAATGGTCTACCAGGTAATAAGTGTAAATAACTCCCTTTTACTATCCTACTGTAAGTAGAGGTATAGTGAAGTAAGTTTTAAGCCTGGTTGACCTCCCACTAGATGAAATTATTTTCCTAACTGATGATAAATGTAATTTACTACGAACTTCTGGTAATTTGTGAAGTGTGCTTCAGATATCTACTGTACTGGAGCAATTTTGAGATATTTAAGAATAGTTTTGTGAAGGTAAGACTCGTCAGATATTGACTACTCGTAATACAGAGATATTAATTGACAAAATCCAGCTGAACATGTATATTGTGGGAAACTGGACACAGTGCGGAGAATGACACAGAAACGGTATAGTATGACATTTATGTGATAAATATTGAGATCAAAACGGAAGAAATGATGTGCTTATGCTGTAGTTGTATTTGTGTGTTGAAATAAGATGTTGATATTATACAGCAATGTAAATGGTACTTTTGCTGAGCAGTAATGAAGGAATGATTTGAATAAATTATGATGGTTATCTAGGTGAAGAGATTATTTTAAGAAAAAGTATCTCAGGAAGCCAGTGAGGAGCAGAAGATGATGTAGTGACGATGAATGTGGATGTTTTTTTGGGTTATTATTTCAAGTACCCAATGAAGAGTAAAGGAATATTTTTGTCTCAGTAATGATATTGTACGTGTTTTAATATTAACTTTATAAGTACACTGTGTAGGAGTGAAAACAAGAATCAGAATACGTTGAACATGAACATTTTTTGTTCAGAACTGTGCTCTTTATGTATGTCTTTATGAGGAATCCAGTCAACAGAGAACAGAGCTACTTTGTGGTTGACAGCTGATCTCTGAATTTTCAGGAACTTGCAGCTTGTTACTGAAAATTTAATTAACATGATATTCTTTTGTTACTAGGAATGACAACAGTTTGTAGTCGTAATGATTCAAGTGAATTTGACAAATGCTAAGATGATGTTACAACTAAGATTTTTGCTCCAACAGTAATAGATGTGGACTGACGCATGACAGTCATTAATTGTTCTCTAATAAAGTTTTCTATTCAAGCCTTATGAAATTTATGTGATGTTCATTTTATAAGATAAACATTTCTATAGTGCATATATCAGCTAAGGATTTTTAAATAAGGCAGATGCACTGGAAATTACCATATTTTTCAAGACAATTCATTTTTTCACTAAGATGTGTGTAACTAGTTACGACCACCCAGGATACCCGAGGGCGCTAACGCGCTGCTTCCTGGACTCGGGTAGGCGCGACGGCCCCGGATAGAATCCGCCCGCAGCCTGGATGTGGTTATTAGGCGGTTTCCCACATCCTACTAGGTGAATCCTGGGCTGGTCCCCACGTCCCGCCTCAGTTACCCGATTCGCAGACATTTGAAACATTCACACTATTTCACGATTCACATTAGACGCAGACAGCTGGGGTACACTACTTCCGTCCTGGGGGGTATGGGGTGGAGAGAGGGAGGGCATCCGGCCTCCTTTAACTTAACCATGCCAAATCCGTCCTTAACCCTGCCGACCCTGCGCACAATGCGGGATAAAGGCAGTAGCGAAAGAAAGAAGAAAGAAAGAAAGTGTGTAAGTAGTTACCTAACTATCTTGTAAATTTCTTTCATGTAGTCTGGACACTCATGAGGACTGATCTTGGTTAACATGCACACACACAGCCTAATAGAAAGATCATGCTGTGACACTGTGACGCTAAATTAGGTGTCGCACCATGTCTCAGCTTATGAAAGACGGATCAGTGGAAACACTGCTCATTATGACAATTCTACAGCAATGATTGTAGCTGTTTAAGGTCTGGATTGTCGGTGAGATTCGTGACAAGATACTTCACCCCTCCTGAGTCTGCCTGGATAACACATTTCTTTTGAGCGCTGTGGGTTTCCAGTGGAAGAACTGAAGCAAAGTACTATGCGCCATGAGCGTGCCTCAGGTGTATGTTCATACCACCATGTTTGTGCAACTGTGATAAGCGTGTGTGACAAAACACTGCTGCGAGTGACATTTTGCTGCAATATTTTTCATCCCATTGCATGACGTTGTCCTCATTGGTTTTCGCAATAATATTGAACAGAGAATTCTACACTACTCGCCATTAAAATTGCTACAACACGAAGATGACGTGCTACAGACGCGAAATTTAGCCATCAGGAAGAAGATGCTGTGATATGCAAATGATTAGCTTTTCAGAGCATTCACACAAGGCTGGCGCCGGTGGCGACACCTACGACGTGCTGACATGAGGAAAGTTTCCAACCGATTTCTCATACACAAACAGCAGTTGACCAGCGTTGCCTGGTGAAACATTGTTGTAATGCTTCGCGTAAGGAGGAGAAACGCGTACCATCACGTTTCCGACTTTGATAAAGGTCGGATTGTAGCCTATCGCGATTGCGGTTTATCGTATCGCGACATTGCTGCTCGCGTTGGTCGAGATCCAATAATTGTTAGCAGAATATGGAATCGATGGGTTCAGGAGGGTAATACGGAACGCCGTGCTGGATCCCAACGGCCTCGTATCACTAGCAGTCGAGATGACAGGCATCTTATCCGCAGGGCTGTAACGGATCGTGCAGCCATGTCTCGATCCCCGAGTCAACAGATGGGGACGTTTGCAAGACAATAACCATCTGCACGAACAGTTCGACGACGTTTGCAGCAGCATGGACTACCAGCTCGGAGACCATGGATGCGGTCACCCTAGACGCTGCATCACAGACAGGAGCGCCTGCCATGATGTACTCAACGACGAACCTGGGTGCACATGTGGCAAAACGTCAGTTTTTCGGATGAATCCAGGTTCTGTTTACAGCATCATGATGGCCGTATCGCCGGCCGAAGTGGCCGTGCGGTTCTAGGCACTGCAGTCTGGAACCCCGAGACCGCTACGGTCGCAGGTTCGAATCCTGCCTCGGGCATGGATGTGTGTGATGTCCTTAGGTTAGTTAGGTTTAACTAGTTTTAAGTTCTAGGGGACTAATGACCTCAGAAGTTGTCCCATAGTGCTCAGAGCCATTTGAACCATTTGATGTCCGTATCCGTGTTTGGCGACATCGCGGTGAACGCACATTTGAAGCGTGTATTCGTCATCGCCATACTGGCGTATCACCCGGCGTGATGGTATGGGGTGCCATTGGTTACACGTCTCGGTCACCTCTTGATCGCATTGACGGCACTTTGAACAGTGGACGTTACATTTCAGATGTGTTACGAGCCGTGGCTCTACCCTTCATTCGATCCCTGCGAAGCCCTACATTTCAGCAGGATAATGCACGACCGCATGTTGCAGGTCCTGTACGGGCCTTTCTGGATACAGAAAATGTTCAACTGCTGCCCTGGCCAGCACATTCTCCAGATCTCTCACCAATTGAAAGCGTCTGATCAATGATGGCCAAGCAACTGGCTCGTCACAATACGCCAGTCACTACTCTTGATGAACAGTGGTATCGTGTTGAAGCTGCATGGGCAGTTGTACCTGCACACGCCATCCAAGCTCAATGCCCAGGCGTATCAAGACCGTTATTACGGCTAGGGGTGGCTGTTCTGGTTACTGATTTCTCAGGATCTATGTACCCAAATTGCGTGAAAATCTAATCAGATGTCAGTTCTAGTATAATATATTTGTCCAATGAATACCCGTTTATCATCTGCATTTCTTCTTTGTGTAGCGATTTTAATGGCCAGTAGTGTAAGCATTTTTGTACCAGACTGTAAATATGTGTATCTTTCTTTACTTATATGACAAAAATATTAGCTTGTGATCGTAAGATTTTCTTAAACATGTAAACAGACAATTGTAACAGCTTTGTGAAGTTTTGTACCGTGTTGTATCTAATACGTGTTGAGCCGTGGGGGGAGGGGATTACTGACGTCGCCTTTCGAATTCCTGGCGCCCCTATCTCGGTATGTCGTGTGATGTCCCTCTGGTTTGACGCCACGAAAATATTTGCTCGAGTTTGTTGATGGTTGACGTGGAGTGTTGTGGCGCGTCAGGTTGCGGAATGGTAACGGAGCGAGGAAGTCGGTGTGAGAGGTCCGCCCGGCGACTAAGGCGAGCGGTTGCGCAAGCGTCTTGGCCACGGTGTCTGGCAAGTGGTTTATGGGCATATTTGTGGACCGATTTGAATGAGTGGCTGACTACAAGTGCCTTCTTCGTGCGTAGCCTGGCCAACCAGCTCTGGGATGAGGCGGACCGATGAGAGAGTTGAAGCCAGTTTCGCTGTGCTCAATTCTGGGCCTCCTTTGGAACCTGCAAGCTTCAGCTTCTATTCGTGAACTTCAGTTAAGTTTTCGATTTTGAGGTTGCAATTTCTGAGGTTATGTAATTGGGTTTGGCAGCCTAGTTTTTCTATCGGGCATTTCGTCGACGTTGTGGAGGCGGAATCTTGCAGTGACGTGGATAGTTATTGTTGCTTTCACCTAATTAACCTTGCAGTGTTAGTATTTCTTTTGCCGGTCTGTACACAACGGAGAGGGCCTTGAAAGGGCGGCCCTCTTGTTGTAACATTTCATTGGCTTTCCTATTTGGTGTAGTCTTGTGCTCCTTGCATATAAGACCCCTGGTGCACCCCTTGAGAGGAGGCAATTCAAAATCTTGGTTTCTTAACTGAAGCTATTATCAAAGAAGGCCTGCCTGTTTTCTATTTGGTAATTGTACTTAAGGAGCTGTTATTATTGAAGGCCGGCCTGCTTCCTTTTAATTAAATTACGAGCTATTTCATAATTTTGGTTAGGCAAAACTCTTATTAATCAAGGCCTACCTTTTTTTATTACCTATTATTGAGATCTGATATCTTACTCGGCAATTAACTGAAATTGTGACTGCCAAAGATATACCTGTTTCAGGGATATTTATGTCAATAAGGTAGCAAAGGAAATGACACATGATGGCACATGGGCCCCATCCTTTCGCCTTACATCCCTAATTGTAGGTTTCATATGTATCTTTCTTACTTCAATTGAATTGACAGGAATTCTTAGTTGCTCTTATAGGTTTTTTTAAACATTTGTACTGTTAATTGTAATGGTTTTGTAATGTTCGCACCTTCTTGTAAAACTGCATGTATTTATTCCACTGTATTTGACTGAAGTAGATCACTCATTTACCACAGCAAATATCTTGCTGAGTCTAGCCGGCCGAAGTGGCCGTGCGGTTAAAGGCGCTGCAGTCTGAAACCGCAAGACCGCTACGGTCGCAGGTTCGAATCCTGCCTCGGGCATGGATGTTTGTGATGTCCTTAGGTTAGTTAGGTTTAACTAGTTCTAAGTTCTAGGGGACTAATGACCTCAGCAGTTAAGTCCCATAGTGCTCAGAGCCATTTGAACCATCTTGCTGAGTCTTATCTTCTGTATCATGACAAACATGTAAAATGACTTATTACTGAAAGCTTTGCACACGTGCTTCCATTTATGTGCTGTTACCTGATTTCAACTTATGTACCATATTAGTATCACTTTTTACCTCTTCAATGAAATTATGTATACATTTTCGCCCGTCCCAGGTATCTGTAACCACACATTTTGTACCACGCTTTTATGACTGTTTCTTTTGAAGAATTTTTTTGGATGCCTCTTGCTACTGTATCAGCACAGATGACTCTGTAAAAGTGTTGTTTAATAGGGAATGGACGATGAAAAGGTGTATTCCTATTTGCCATGACGATTTTCAGGTACTTTCGGTCATCAATGTTTGGCGTTGCGACTTTCATAAACGTACTCAGCCTCTGTAATATTGTATTCTCTGTAAGAGACCAGATATGTTGGTCAGAGAGGTTTCTTCTTTTGAGGGAGAGTAGCAGTGTGTGTTGGACAGTCTGGCTATGTACTTGGGTTCAAAATATGGAAACTGACCTGCCGCGTAGTGGCGGCAGCGTTATTTAAAAACGATATTGTACTAACATGTTTTGGGAAAAGAAAATGAGATTACATTAATGCAAGAATGTCAAAAGCCAATATCTTGAGTAATCCAGTTTTTTTTATATCTTTGAAGTTGACTATATACATCTTACAAAACAACAAATAGATTTGTCTTACAGTTAAAGCACGTGCCAAAAAAGTAATTGTACACAGAAAAGTTATTAAGAAATGTTTTGCTAACATGTCTAGGTGTGAGAACTTTATGAAAGGGTGTCTTGGTGTCATAGCTTAATGAAGACTATTTAAAGTTGGAGTCCTGTCCTCATTTACTAGTTCCTCATTTTCATTTCATGACTGTGTTTGCATACTCGCATTGCACATCGCGAGTTGTCTGCTGAGAAGCAGTTTTATGGAAACAGGTAAGATACCGTCTTGCACTGCACATGGCAAGTATAGCAAATGATTTTTTTTGCGGTCTCATCATTATCCTAATAGCGACGGGTAGCAGACTAGACGGCCGTTCCTCAGATAGGCCAATAAATTTAATTATCATCAAAGTTAATGTCCTGTGTAATGTTCATTGAGTGTCAGAGCGTTCTTGTGAAAATATCAGTATCAATTCCGAGGCTTAATATCAGTAAAAGATTTCAATAAAGTGCAATCTTGTGAATTTTCAAGCACCTTGATCAGAACGTCAGATGCGTTAATTTTTACGTTCATTTGCTGTGTAATTACGATAATAGATACAGAGATTGCTTGCAAGAATAAAGAGAAGATTAAGAATATCCAGGGCCAACATTCTAACCTAAGTCAATTTGGTTTGCAGTCATATGGCATACAGAAATCTCATTGCAAACGGACTGCTTTCTATCAAACGAACTGTCTGATGAACCGGCTAGTTTGGATTTCTCATCGTGCTGCATGAGCTCCACATATTTCCGTTCAAAACTAAATTTTCGTATAGTTCTACTGCCATGCACCGAAACTTACGCTTCGAAAACAAATAAGTCTTAAACATTCCGCAGACATCAACTTGACACTTACAAACACGAGTTTAAGTATAGCAAAAAACTTTCAAGGGCAAGAGGAAAACGCAGAGAGAAAAACGGAGAGGAGGGCATGGACAGAGAAAGGAAAGCGGAGGAGATGGAGAGAGAAAGGGATAATGTAGTCAATTTCTATGCCATCAGTGTTGCTAAAGTTACTGAAAAGGCTGTGCGTGTAAGGATAACTGATCGTTTTATATCGCACGATTTGCTATCAAATGTATAGTTCCACGTTAGAAGTCGTTTAACAACTGAAAATAGTATATTCTCTTTTCTCTGTGAGGCACTGGATAGGTTAAACAAAAGGTTTCGAAAGCTAGGCATATTTTTTTGATTTAAGTAAGGCGTTTGATTGTGTTGATCACAAAATATTGCTCCAGATGTTGGACCATTATAGAATATGGAGAGTAGCTCACAATTGGTTCATCTCTTACTTTAGCAACAGACAGCAAAATGTCATTATTCACAATGATGAGAATGATGCCTGTGATATAGGGTCTGAGTGGGGTATGGTCAAGTTGGAGGGTGGAGGGGGGAGGGTGCCCCAGGGATCAGTGTTGGGGCCACTCCTGTTCCTTAAATGATATGCCCTCTAGTATTACGGATAACTCTAAAATATTTCTGGTTGCTAATGACACTAACTTGGTAGTAAAGGATATTGTGACCAACAATGGCTCGCTTTCAAATAGTGCAGTTCATGACCAAAGAACTTGGCTTGTAGAAAATAAACTAACGTTAAATCACAGTAAGACTGAGTTTTCACAGTTTCTAACGCACAGTTCAACAAAACCATACGTCTTAATTTCACAGAACGTGTATATGATTAGTGAAACCGAACACTTCAGATTTATAGGTGTTCAGATAGATAGTAAACTGTCGTGGAACGCCCACGTTCAGGATCTTGTTCAAAGACTTTATAATGTCATTTTTACTATTCGAGAGGTATCTGAAGTGAGTAATCGTTCTACACGAAGATTAGTCTACCTTGCTTATGTTCATTCGCTTATGTCGTATGGTATTATATTTTCGGTTAACTCCTCCCATTCTAAAAGGATATTTTTGACTCTGAAACGGGCGGTTCGGGAATAAGTGGTGTAAGTTCACGAACGTCTTGTCAACCCTTGTTCAGGAGCCTGGGTATTTTGCCAGTGGCATCTCAATATATATATATTGCTTACTGTCACTTCTTGTTAACAGTATTAGCTTATTCCCAACAATAAGCAGCTTTCACTCAGCTAATACTCGGCAGAAATCAAACCTTCATTTGGGTAGGACTTCCTTAACTATTGTGCAGAAAGGTGTGCAGTACAGTCCTGCATCCATTTTCAATAAGCTACCACTCGAATTCAAAAATCTTAGCAGTAATCCACGCGCTTTCAAATGGAAACTGAAGAGGCTACTCATGGGTCACTCTTTGTATTCTGTCGAGGAGTTCCTCGAGAAATTAAGCTGATTCTTGTTGTATTGTTGACTGCGTTTACTTAAACTTATGGCCTGACTTTTTTTCGGGTTCAAAAGCATTTTATTTTTATCTGTTATTACTTTTATGTTGTGATTTCATGTAGTGACACGTTCCATGACCTGGAAATTTGCTCCTCAATTTGGTCCTTCGGTACTTGACGAGTAAATGAATAAAAATAAAGAGAAGGAGAGGGACAGAGAATGGAAATAGGAGATGAACAGTGAGAGGTGGGAGGAAGAGGTGGAAAGCGAGAGGGAGAGGGGATGGGCAAAGAGAGGGGTAGGAGATGGACAGAGTGGAAAGGAACAGGTGGACAGAGGGAGAGAGGACCAGATTGACCTAGAAGAGGTGGAGGAGGTGGAGAGAGATTGAGGGGTTGAGCAGATGGACATGTAGAGGAGGAAGGAGGATATGGAATAATTTAGGGCTGGAAGAAATACATAGCCAGGCAACGCCGGGTTCTTAGCTAGATTATTCTATGAAAACTTCTAAATATGGACTTCAACTGCGAAGTTCTGCTAGTGGCGTACAAAGTGATCTTGCTTCTGAATGACTGCATTCGCCGCTATGAAAGAAAGTTCTCACGCGTAGTATTCTTCGACAGTTGGGAATGTTTCACAAACTGTAATTCAGTGTAATGACGTCACAAAAGAGACCAGGAAGAGAAGAACAGAAAAAGAAGAAGATATGGAAAGAGAACGGGTTCAATATTTCTCTAGTATCAGAGTTAGCATTATTTTAATAATTCCATGCAGGCCGCGAATTTCTAACCAGCTTCCGTCACGCTTCGTTAGCTCGACGCACTCGCAGTCGGTAGAGGTCAACAACTGTTGCGGAGCCGCCAAGGCGATGGCAGTTCCCGAATTCGGCGCTGCACGCCGTCGACGATTTCCGCCCGGGGACAACGGCTGCTGTGTTCTACAGTGCAGTACAGCGCGGTCGACGCAGATGCGCGAGTTGGCTACAACTGCAGGGAACAGCAGAAGTCGCCGGTGGAGGGAATTATGCTGCAGACAGCGGCTGCAAGGTCCAAGGCCGTGGGCGTCTCGCTACAGTGGCTGCACTCCAGCTGCCGCGCCGGTAGCCGAGTCGAGGCTGTTTCCACGCGCAGCTCGCGGTCCGCTGAATAACAACGCGTGCGGAGCAGCTATGTGGAGCGAGCATTCGTCACGCCGTGGTGGGCGGGGCGCTGCGCGCTGTTTATCGCATCTCGCGTGTTTTTTTACCACGGCTGCGATACAGCAGGCTGCCCAAGTTTTCTTTGCGTTGATGAATATTGATTTCCTTACAGTGGCAACGTAAACATTCGGGAAATTGGTACTGGGTGCTATCTCTGGACGAGATTGTCAGTAAGAGTATCGAGAGCACAGTGGATGGATGCGTTGTTTGCCCGGGGTATTTGCCTCGCTCGTTGCGAGTGACAGAGAGGGGAACAGAGCGACAGACAGAGAAAGAGAGAGGGAGGGGAGGAGGGGGGAAGTGCGGAGGATGCAGGGGGATACACTGGCTTTTTTTCGCCAATCATACATTAGTTTACCTTCAAACATTGGTCGTGTGCCTATAAAAAAGAAACGAAGAGGTTGACAATCATACATGTTCGATAGAGTTCGTCTGTCAGTACCACGCTTTTGTTTTTCGCTGGACTGGAATGGGCTAATGCGCAAGCTTTAATCCATACAGGCACTGACTGAAATCTGAATAATACATTACG
This sequence comes from Schistocerca nitens, assembly GCF_023898315.1. Taxonomy (NCBI): domain Eukaryota; kingdom Metazoa; phylum Arthropoda; class Insecta; order Orthoptera; family Acrididae; genus Schistocerca; species Schistocerca nitens. The sequence continues at coordinate 1,222,862,050 of NC_064614.1, forward strand.
CCTAGACTTAATTTTAAAAAAATTAAAAATTTTAAGATGCCTCTTTATCATTAAAAAAACACAAGTTTCCAGTTCAAGGTGCCCTATTAGAATAACGTGTCTACTGATTGTATATAAAATTTTACCTATGATTTCTCTCTCTAGCTTTCTCAGAAAGGCCGGCCGAAGTGGCCGTGCGGTTAAAGGCGCTGCAGTCTGGAACCGCAAGACCGCTACGGTCGCAGGTTCGAATCCTGCCTCGGGCATGGATGTTTGTGATGTCATTAGGTTAGGTAGGTTTAACTAGTTCTAAGTTCTATGGGACTAATGACCTCAGCAGTTGAGTCCCATAGTGCTCAGAGCCATTTGAACCATTTTTTTTTTCTCAGAAAGTTCATTTAGACGCTGCAATTATTTCTTACCTTGCAAAGGATAACTGGCGTCTCTAATCTGTCTGCGCACTGCAAGAACGTGAAGTACTGAAGTCTATGACCTGTAAAGAACTACTGGGCGGTAAACTGCCTTATCTTATTCTACTTTAGTTTCGTAAATCACACCTTTGTTCTCTTTTGGAAAATAATATTTAGTGTCCATGCAGTAGTGACATTGTAGGTCTTATTATCAGATATGCTTTTCATGTAACAGTGAGGATAAATTGCAGTCCAATATATATAAGTGACAGAAGGCAGTATTTTGAAATTATGTTCAATTCCTTTAATGACACACATATGACTCGAACTAACATGAACAATAAACTTTTGTCAGCATTGTCATACCACCATAAAAGTAACTTTTACACACAATATTTTGTTTAACTTACATAAAAATGTACTTTCTGGCTTTTTAAATGAAATGCTTTTAAGTAACGATGGTAGAAGAAATCTAATTAGAATACTGAACGTGTGACTGATAATTCACCCTGGATACCAATACGTAGATATTACTAAATACAATGAGATATTTCCACAACGATCATTACTCGGTTAGCGCTTGCAGCAAACTACTTATTTCCCGAAGTGTCGTCGCTCAATAAAACGGTCACAATAATTACATAACAGGGAGCATCTAAAATAAAACTTCATTCTCTGCGCCCCCCATCCAAGTTCCTCACTCTGCCACATCTCAACAAACAATCTCTCTCTCTCTCTCTCTCTCTCTCTCTCTCTCTCTCTCTCTCTTTCTCGCCGACAACTGGACAGTATCATCTTCTCTCGTTCGTCCGAGCTCTGCCCAGTAGTATTACAACCACTGGTAGCCGAAGAACACGTATCACTTACGTGTTCAGACATGATGATGGTGATGTTTGGTTTGTGAGGCGCTCAACTGCTCGGTCATAAGCGCCCGTACGAAGTCCCAATTTTTTCACAGTCCAATGTTTTTCACAGTCCCATCTATCCAGTCACGAATGATGATTACGATGAAATGATGAGGACAACACAAACATCCAGTCCCCGGGGTGTTCAGACATGCGAAGGTGCTCACAGTGCTAAATTTTCCGAATAAACACAGTTGTACCAAAAAAATCTGTCATGTCTCGTGAGATGTACATCTTCCATATCCATTTCTCCTATTACGTACAGCATTCATGTTCATGCAAAAAATTAATCAGGAAGCATGACGTTTTAAATTATTACCTTTTAACTATTAAGTCTGTTGGCAACACACTTTTCAGATAGCATTCTACTATACCGCCGACTGAACCGGTAAATTACATCATTCTGCTAGACACAGTTGAGGGGCTATGACTTCATAAAAATTGAGACAAGAAGCCTATCTTACTGCGGAGCTGTTTTACACTTGTGAGTTCGATTCCTTAAATAAATAAGAGTGGAGATGGGACACTGGTAAGTGACTGCCGCAGTACGGAAAAGAAGTTAAGATAATTCTCTCGATGGTGAATGGAAGATAAAGCAAACAACCCGAACCTCCATTCGGAATGGTTCTTTTCATTCGTGAGCAGTATCACCTTTTTGTAGGAAACTTTGAATAGGAAGGAAGGACGAACATAATCGTTTAACGTCTTGTTGATGACGATGTCATTAGTGTAGATGCACAAGCTCTGACATGGGAAGGAAATCGTCCGCGTCCTTACGAAATAATCCCACAGTAACCTTAAGAGATTTAGGGAAACTGCGGAGAACCAACCACAGAACCAAGCACCCTGACCATTGTGACACCTGGCTCGGTAGGGGTGTGTGAGCAGCACGTCTCAAGCATATTTGGGGTGGGCATCTGTGATGTGAGGCATTAACCCCTTCAGTACGACGGACATATGCGTTATAGGTCATCAGAGAACCAGTGGGAATTTGCTGCATCTTATTGCTCTGTATCGATGTCTCACTGGCAAAGAGAAACCTGCTAACGGTAGGCAGTATTCTTATAACAGCAGTTTGTACCTGTAGGTTGTGTTGCCTCCAAGTTTCGTAGCTAAGCCTGCGGTGCAAGCCGCTCAGTACTGCCGCATAGAATTAGTTCGCACCTGCAGGTAGGCAACCCAATGAACAGATTTACAAAGCAGATTGCTGTCGCACCTTCCCGGACAATTCGTACCAGTGACTTTTGTAAAGTATGTATGTCGAACTGCACACGGATGCTAGCCAAGGCATCGACATACGTTACGTGCCAAGAATAATGGAGATGTAATCCTCGTCCGCAATTTCTGGTTAAGCCATCTCACAAGGACAATTGGTTGGTTGGTTGTGGTCTTCAGTCCTGAGACTGGTTTGATGCAGCTCTCCATGCTACTCTATCCTGTGCAAGCTTCTTCATCTTCCAGTACCTACTGCAACCTACATCCTTCTGAATCTGCTTAGTGTATGCATCTCTTGGTCTCCCCCTACGATTTTTACCCTCCACGCTGCCTTCCAATACTAAATTGGTGATCCCTTGATGTCTCAGAACATGTCCTACCAACCGATCCCTTCTTCTGGTCAAGTTGTGCCACAAACTCCTCTTCTCCCCAATCCTGTTCAGTACCTCCTCATTAGTTATGTGATCTACCCATCTAATCTTCAGCATTCTTCTGTAGCACCACATTTCGAAAGCTTCTATTCTCTTCTTGTCCAAACTGCTTATCGTCCATGTTTCACTTCCATACATGGCTACACTCCATACAAATATTTTTAGAAACGACTTCCTGACACTTAAATCTATACTCGATGTTAACAAATTTCCCTTCTTCAGAAACGATTTCCTTGCCATTGCCAGTCTACATTTTATATCCTCTCTACTTCGACCATCATCAGTTATTTTACTCCCTAAATAGCAAAACTCCTTTACTACTTTAAGTGTCTCATTTCCTAATCGAATACCCTCAACATCACCCGACTTAATTCGACTACATTCCATTATCCTCGTTTTGCTTTTGTTGATGTTCATCTTATATCCTCCCTTCAAGACACCATCCATTCCATTCAACTGCTCTTCCAAGTCCTTTGCTGTCTCTGACAGACTTACAATGTCATCGGCGAACCTCAAAGTTTTTATTTCTTCTCCATGGATTTTAATACCTACTCCGAATTTTTCTTTTGTTTCCTTTACTGCTTGCTCAATATACAGATTGAATAACATCGGGGAGAGGCTACAACCCTGTCTTACTCCCTTCCCAACCACTGCTTCCCTTTCATGTCCCTCGACTCTTATGACTGCCATCTGGTTTCTGTACAAATTGTAAATAGCCTTTCGCTCCCTGTATTTTACCCCTGCCACCTTTAGAATTTGAAAGAGAGTATTCCAGTGAACATTGTCAAAAGCTTTCTCTAAGTCTACAAATGCTAGAAACGTAGGTTTGCCTTTCCTTAATCTTTCTTCTAAGATAAGTCGTAAGGTCAGTATTGCCTCACGTGTCCCAGTATTTCTACGGAATCCAAACTGATCTTCCCCGAGGTCGGCTTCTACTAGTTTTTCCATTCGTCTGTAAAGAATTCGTGTTAGTATTTTGCAGCTGTGGCTTATTAAACTGATTGTTCGGTAATTTTCACATCTGTCAACACCTGCTTTCTTTGGGATTGGAATTATTATATTCTTCTTGAAGTCTGAGGGTATTTCGCCTGTTTCATACATCTTGCTCACCAGATGGTAGAGTTTTGTCAGGACTGGCTCTCCCAAGGCCGTCAGTAGTTCCAATGGAATGTTGTCTACTCCGGGGGCCTTGTTTCGACTCAGGTCTTTCAGTGCTCTGTCAAACTCTTCACGCAGTATCGTATCTCCCATTTCATCTTCATCTACATCCTCTTCCATTTCCATAATATTGTCCTCAAGTACATCGCCCTTGTATAGACCCTCTATATACTCCTTCCACCTTTGTGCTTTCCCTTCTTTGCTTAGAACTGGGTTTCCATCTGAGCTCTTGATGTTCATACAAGTGGTTCTCTTATCTCCAAAGGTCTCTTTAATTTTCCTGTAGGCAGTATCTATCTTACCCCTAGTAAGATAAGCCTCTACATCCTTACATTTGTCCTCTAGCCATCCCTGCTTAGCCATTTTGCACTTCCTGTCGATCTCATTTTTGAGACGTTTGTATTCCTTTTTGCCTGCTTCATTTACTGCATTTTTATATTTTCTCCTTTCATCAATTAAATTCAATATTTCTTCTGTTACCCAAGGATTTCTACTAGCCCTCGTCTTTTTACCTACTTGATCCTCTGCTGCCTTCACTACTTCATCCCTCAAAGCTAACCATTCTTCTTCTACTGTATTTCTTTCCCCCATTCCTGTCAATTGTTCCCTTATGCTCTCCCTGAAACTCTGTACAACCTCTGGTTCTTTCAGTTTATCCAGGTCCCATCTCCTTAAATTCCCACCTTTTTGCAGTTTCTTCAGTTTTAATCTACAGGTCATAACCAATAGATTGTGGTCAGAGTCCACATCTGCCCCTGGAAATGTCTTACAATTTAAAACCTGGTTCCTAAATCTCTGTCTTACCATTATATAATCAATCTGATAGTATCTCCAGGGTTCTTCCATGTATACAACCTTCTATCATGATTCTTAAACCAAGTGTTAGCTATGATTAAATTGTGCTCTGTGCAAAATTCTACCAGGCGGCTTCCTCTTTCATTTCTTAGCCCCAATCCATATTCACCTACTACGTTTCCTTCTCTCCCTTTTCCTACACTCGAATTCCAGTCACCCATAACTATTAAATTTTCGTCTCCCTTCACAATCTGAACAATTTCTTTTATTTCATCATAGATTTCTTCAATTTCTTCGTCATCTGCAGAGCTAGTTGGCATATAAACTTGTACTACTGTAGTAGGTGTGGGCTTCGTATCTATCTTGGCCACAATAATGCGTTCACTATGCTGTTTGTAGTAGCTTACCCGCGTTCCTATTTTCCTATTCATTATTAAACCTACTCCTGCATTACCCCTATTTGACTTTGTGTTTATAACCCTGTAGTCACCTGACCAGAAGTCTTGTTCCTCCTGCCACCGAACTTCACTAATTCCCACTATATCTAACTTTAACCTATCCATTTCCCTTTTCAAATTTTCTAACCTACCTGCCCGATTAAGGGACCTGACATTCCACGCTCCGATCCGTAGAACGCCAGTTTTCTTTCTCCTGATAACGACAATTATAAATTTAAAAATAACAGGGCCGCTACCAGCCCAGGCCCTTCCTAACAATTAAGAAATGACCGAACTGGAAATTATCAGTTTAATTAAATTAAGAATTAAATTATAAGAATGCAAATTATTCAAAGAAGCTAACGAAATGAACAGCACGGTATGTAGTACATCGCTGAGCTTGTTTAATTAAATGTGAATTCCTTAATTTTGAGACAGTACATCCGTTCACTTTGATTTTTTTTTTCCATTTTTGTTCATCACTAGCAAGGAGATTAACTTTTTAAAATATCAGGGAATAGAATATTAATTTGAAAAGTGGCATCAGTGAGAAAGATAAAGGACGCAGAATTTATCTTTTACGTAGCACATTTATTTCATGACTGAATTTGATGCGCATCCTATGACTACACATTACTGGTGCCTGAATGAATAATTTAACTAAATACTTGGCCAAAAAATGGCAGAATAGAGCAATTACAAAGGAAAAAATGCACAAAAGGGAAGCGGAACACAATAATTCAATCGTTCCATCTACATACCCACGACAGAAATAGTTCAGAGAGAAACTCATCACCACTATGCTCAAGCACTAGCTTGGAAAGAGGTTTATCCGATTTGCAAGGTTTTGTAGAGTAGATATACGACATGGAAACCGCGCCCGCAGCTTACGAACGGCCGAACTGCAGCACATGGTAAACTTGATTACGAGTTAATTGTTCAGAAGTTAGACATTAAACCAAGCACAAATGTAAGAAATTTTAATGGTGCAATACCAGAATGATTTTGCCACCACGAAATGAAATTAACCCGGAAAGGCAGAACGCCTCTCCCCCCCAACCGTTTCAACTTACTAGGGGTCCGTTTAGAAACAAACCGTTAAAAACATTTCCGCTATGTGCACGAAAAACTGATATTTTACTGAAATTATAACACACGAAATAATTAAACTGATAATATGAAAACATATTGCAGCGCAGTAGTAGACCAAAAGGATCATCGGTTACCAAACACAAGGTACAAGACGAGGACAAAGAGACATTAGCATCTTCTACGAAAACATAGAAAATAAGAACAATAAATATCACACTCGCTCGAAAACACCAATATTCTCTCGTTCACCCGAAGTTTCACTGACTAGCTTTTCCTAAACATATTCACTGCTAGAAAATCCACACAATGATGTCCAAAAGGAACAAGGCAACTTCCGTACTTTTAATTTCAACGACCAACATCGCAGATTTGTTTAACAAAATAATTATGCCACATTCCGAAAATAAATAACTATACACGCTTAAGTTAAGCTGAAGTACTTAAATATTCCAAGAGTTTAACTTAGGGAAGTTCTAATTCGACCTACTTCCTGTCAGCAGCAACCACCTCTTGTAGCTACGAACTGTACTCGCCAGCCGCTAGCTGCAGTGTGTCCTTACTCTCCCGAGCTTCGCCTAACTACCGGTGAAACGGAAGCAACCAGAGGAGAAGGCTTCCGCCACCAACCTGACAGACAAACCAACCTCAGACTAAAAGGGATAAACCTCTCTGTCCACGTACTGGGATCCTAAGTTGGTCATCCTGTGCTTCCCTCCAAACGAGAAGCAAACATCACCTGCTCCTAGCAGACGACAACCAACTCAGCGTCTCCCACAAAAGAAACCCGAAACCACACGTAAAAGCACTCATTCATTCACAATCACGCCCACATAAGGTAGGGTGAAGGGAAAACGTAATAAGTACAGGTCATGATTTCCTATGGAACATAAAAAATCAATCATAATATAATTTAATAAGCTTTAGTTTGATTACTCAGTCTTTCTGGGAGAGTTGATAAGTTAAACCGCAATCAGGCGGTGGACATAATAGGATGCACAGAATCCAGTGAGATAAGCGTCTTATGAAACGACTCCACACAGACGTTTCAATTTCACTCATGTTTTTACGCAATTGTCTTCTGAAAGATAAGGTACTCATGCACAAACCTATGTATCCCACCCCTCTACATCTACATCTACATCAACATGGATACTCTGAAAATCACACTTAAGTGAACGGCAGAAGGTTCATCGAAACACCTTCACAATAGGTCTCTGTATTATTCCAATAACAGTCTGTTGATTCAACACCTATATCTTTCCGTGCGAGCTCTGATATCCCTCATTTCATTATGGTGATTGTTTCTCACTATGTAGGTCGGCGTCAAAAAAATATTTTCCCATTCGGAGGAGAAAGTTGGTGATTGAAATTTCGTGAGAAAATTCCGCCAAAACCAAAACCGCCTTTGTTTTAATTATGTACACCCCAATGTCTGGTAAGCATCCCAGACCGCGCAGCAGTACTCCAAAAGAGGAACGAGAAGCGTAGTGTAGGCAGTCTCTTTAGTAGATCTGTTGTAGTTCCTAAGTGTTCTGCCAATAAAACGCAGGCTTTGGGATGCCTTCCCATCACAACATTTTCTATATGTTCTGTCGAATTTAAGTTGCTCGTAATTGTAATTCCTAGTGATTAGTTGAATTTACGGGCTTTAGATTCGACTCATTTATCGTGTAACCGAAGTTTAACGGATTCCTTTTAGCACTCATGTGGATGACCTCATACTTTTCATTATTTAGGGTCAGGTGCCAATTTTTGCACCATACAGATATCTTTTCTAAATCGTTTTGCAGTTTGTTTTGATCTTCTGATGACTTTACTAGACGATAAACGACAGCATCATCTTCAAACAACCTAAGACAGCTATTCAAATTGTCTCCTAAATCGTTTATAAAGATAAGAAACAGGAGATGGCCTATAATACTACCTTCCGTAACGCCAGAAATCACTTGTGTTTCACTTGATGACTTTCCATCAATAACTACGAACTGTGACCTCTCTGACAGGAAATCACGAATCCACACAAATGATCGAGACGATATTCCACAAGCACGCAGTTTCACTCCAAGATGCTTGTAGTGAAACGCTTTTGGTAACGGAACTGCGGGAAATCTTTTGATATTGTTTCTTCTGACTATGACGTTGATTAAAATAAATGTTCTCAATTTCTTTGACTGTGAAACAAAATTGGTAGCCAAATGGTTAACGACATATCTGGAATTTAATCTGGAGCACATGCACAGGCTATGAATCAGGAACTACAAGAAATGACCTTACCTTCCATTGTCGCTAAAAAATGATGGTAATAATTTCTTCAAATATATATATTCGAACTGGCTACTTCCGAGCCGAGCAGCGCCACACAGACACACAGGGGTGCGTTATCGAATTTCGTTTCAATTTGTGCCCTGCCCCCCCCCCCCCCCCCCCCCCTGGCTCCCGTCCTAGCTATCGCTGTAGTATATGCAGGGCTGGGCTCATGTATATCGGGAACCACACTGCAATATATGCTTCACGTGCCATGAACACCTGACTGTCGTTGGTAAATGCTCATGGTACTGTCTGCAAACAAGCCACTGTAGCGGCCTATTATCTCTGAATATTACTGTCAAATGGTTCAAATGGCTCTGAGCACTATGCGACTTAACTTCTGAGGTCATCAGTCGCCTAGAACTTAGAACTAATTAAACCTAACTAACCTAAGGACATCACACACATCCATGCCCGAGGCAGGATTCGAACCTGTGACCGTAGCGGTCGCTCGGATCCAGACTGTAGCGCCTAGAACCGCACGGCCACTCCGGCCAGCTATTACTGTCAACATTGCAAAGTGCAACATATATGTGCATTTAAAAGACTGCGTATAAAGTAAGGTCAGAGAATGCTTGATAAAATATATTACGTAATAACAAATAGTAAAGTTTGTTTGCAAGAACGGAAATATTCGTTTATTTCCTAAACGAAAAAAAAAAATTAAAATGACTTATGTACACTGGATACAAACAGAAATTGTTCTTTGTGTGCACGAAACTCGGTGGTAAGAGTAAATTTTACACTGGTGTAGGACACATTCAAAAATTGTACAGTCCGCAGCTCGTGGTTGTGCGGTAGCGTTCTCGCTTCGCACGCCCGGGTTCCCGGGTTCGATTCCCGGCGGGGTCAGGGATTTTCTCTGCCTCGTGATGACTGGGTGTTGTGTGATGTTCTTATGTTAGTTAGGTTTAAGTAGTTCTAAGTTCTAGGGGACTGATGACCATGGATGTTAAGTCCCATAATGCTCAGAGCCATTTTTTGAAAAATTGTACAAGCCAGAAGACTGCGATGCATGACTTTACTCTTGAAGATACAATTCGATACATTCCAGAACGAATGCCACGTCCGTCGTAAACAGTAAACACGTAGTTCCTGTTGTATTCAAATCGGAATTCCATTCCACAGCGAGTTAATCAACATAGCACAATAATGGCACGTAATGGGGTGCATTACGTACAGTGTGCAAAGTTCCCAGCAGCGATGCGCGCTTATTTACAGCAACGTAAACATCATGTTTACCATTTGCGTGTGGCGGCGTCGACACTGTTGGTAGTGGGCGGCACAGTACCTCACTGCCGGCGAGTGCAACGTTTCCAGCGAATCAGGTCTTCTGTGGTTGCAGCAAGGCCGTGACTTTAGTGGACAGGAAGTCACCAGGAATACTGGGCGAAAATTTTAGATTTTGCATGGATGCAAATTTCACTGGACGCAGTTTTCATACACTCACAGAAAACAGACATAAAAGTCACGAGGAGCTAAAATCAAGTTGAGGCTTCCTGGCAGATTAAAACTGAATGCCATGAGGAGACCCAAAGTCGGGATCTCTGCCTTTCGCCTGCAGGTGATCTACCAGCTGAGCTATCCAAGCACGACTCAAGACCCATCCTCACATCTCTTCTGTGAAGTTTGAAAGGCAGTAGACGAGGTACTGGCAGAATTGAAGCTTCGGCCGCTCAGTCGGTCGAGCACTTGCCCACGTAAAGCAGAGGTCCCGAGTTCGAGTCTCGGTCCGGCACACATGTGTAATCGGCATGAAGTTTCATATCAGCTCACACTCCGCTGCAGAGTGAACTTTTCATTGTGGAAACATCCCCCACACTGTGACTAAGCCATGTCTCCGCAATATCCTTTCCTCCAGGAGTGGTAGTTCTGCAAGATTCGTAGAAGAGCTTCTGTGAAGTTTGGAAGTTAGGAGACAAGGTACTGGCAGAATTGTAACTGTGAAGACGGACCGTGAGTCGTGATTGGGCAGCTCAGTCGGTCGATCACTTGTCCGTGAAAGGCAGAGGTCCCGATTTCGAGTCTCGGTCCGGCACACAGTTGTAATCTGCCAGGAAGTTTCATATCAGCGCACATTCCGGTGCAGAATGAACATTTCATTCTGGTAAAATCAAGTTGTCGACGAAATATGCTGTTAGAGATTGTGGACGTTCCAGACATCTACAACAGTATAAAAAGTTAAAGATGTATTTGGTAATAAGAGACCACAACCAAAGAAAAGTTGCAGAAGAATAGAAGTACAAGGAAATGAACAAGATGACAGTGTGAGAAATTTGACGCCTTCACAGGAAAATAAAGACAGCTTGATACAGTTCAAAAGCGAATTATTTAATATCCAATGGAAGTGAGCAGTCAGTTGTGGACTACAGAATAGGTAGATAGAGAAAAATCGCAAAAACTCCAGCGCAATAGGAAATAACTACACGACAGGACGATACAATAATAGCAAGAGAGAGCTGGAGACATCACGAGGAAGTCATTTAAGTGACCAGAATTTGCTAGAGAAGTGAAACATATACGTTCGAAACACTCGACGGATAAGATTTGCGCACAGATTGAGTGGAAAGGCTTTATACGAAGGGAATATTGACGGTTGCCGTTGATACCGAATAGAAATATAATATTCTGTGGTAGAGTGTGGGGCAAGTGAAATGCCGTATAGCTTAAATCTGTCTTTATACGGGACATAAAAGCTGACGTGGACATGTAACTGTACGAGTTTTGTGATATCAGTTCTTTTTATTCAGTATTATGAAAGTATTCAGTTTCAAGGAAACGGAACAATGAACATTCATCAAAAATGTGTTGTTCTTGGTACAGCTTGTTTTAATTAAATACCTCTTATAGCATATCAGCGATTGAAGCCTTCAGGAAATCGTAACATAAAAGGCATGGTCATATTGCAGTGCGTTCGGCATAGTGCGGTGGAGAGAGAGGCAGAATTACGAATAAATGTGTAAGTAGTGCGCAGGCTCGATATTTACAGTTTTTTTTAACTTCACTTTGTTTTGTCTAAAGAGTTCCGGGACTTTCTTATCAGCCGGCCGCGGTGGTCTAGCGGTTCTGGCGCTGCAGTCCGGAACCGTGGGACTGCTAGGGTCGCAGGTTCAAATCCTGCCTCGGGCATGGGTGTGTGTGATGTCCCTAGGTTAGTTAGGTTTAAGTAGTTCTAAGTTCTAGGGGACTTATGACCTACGATGTTGAGTCCCATAGTGCTCAGAGCCATTTGAACCATTTTTTCTTTCTTATCAGTTTAATAAAAGTATATTCTGTAGAATTCGATGTTGTTTAACTATAAGAGTGCTCTCTCTCAGAAGTAAGCTCGTATGATTTTTTGAACATACCAAGGAATAACAAATTGCAAGCTCGTTCTCTACGACACTGCCAGTATTGATATAATTACTTTTTGTCGTCATTGCAAAGAGAGCTTGTACTAATTGCAGTAGAATAGTTTGCACTTTCCTGTTTCAAGTCTTGTGTTGCACATATTCTAAAAATTCTGCTACGAAATGGAAACAGTTATCATGTAAGAATAACTTTAGGGTTTTACTAAAATGCGAGAATGATGAAATAATTTCCATGTGATGTGGAAGAAAGTCGTAAATTTTTATCGCACTATTAGTTATGGAAGTTTTGTAAGCTGTAAAACGTCATGGTCTCCTGACCTTCATTGCTTACATATTCCGCCCTCACAATCATATTCCGCACATCAAGACGCTTCATTCGAACCCGAACTCGATAAGATAAAGTCAATGTTGTATGAATTCATGTAAACGATATGCAAATAACAAGTGTGCACCGGGGTTGAAATACTCGAGGCTGGCGTACACACATACATTCCAGACACGACGGTCACAGGAGCTTTTTTTTCGAGAGAGGCAGACCACACACCGGGAGGCCGGTCCTTTCAGAGGACGAGTCAATCTCGGTCGCCCGTGTTCGGCTTAAAAGCAAATTACGCTACATTGTGTGGGAGCGTCCAACCTACGCATTCTTTACACATAGCACACAGTTTCAGAGATTTTCATAGGGAGACAGCAAACGCCAAAGGCCGATACTACAGATTTCCGGATTGGTCGCCTTAAACGAAACGTTATTGTCCCATTTTAGAAGAGCAATGCTGATTGGCAGACAATATTTCTGACGCCTTGAGCTGAAGGAGTAATAGAAGAGACGGAAAGATATATCCCTTTACATCTGGCGTGGAGAGGCGCCGTTCCGTTGTCACTCTTGGAGCGAGGAACAAGTCTCTCCTCAGTACTTCACTGGGAGAGCACCTCTGTCGAGAGCGAATCGAAGTGTGACTCTATATTGAGTCCTTGCGATTAAGCGTTGTTCACTGTGTTGGCCGACACACCTATTGTGCGGTGTGAACGGACAGAGTTATAGTTAAACGCCTGCGAGCGAATTTTTGAGTGGCATCGTGGTGGACTAGTTATCTGACCGGTGTACCACGCCAATAGTTAGACTAGGGGCGAATAGGAATCCTTGACTTCATCAAGACATAGGGAGAGTTTGATTGGCGAAGGTCAATCCAGATAGAACGAGAGTTATCTTGTTTGTCAGCAGCGAGCGGCGCAGACAGCAGTCATCGCAGCTTACGGTATTGTGCGCTACAGCTATTACGAGCCCCATATTTCCTCCACAACAGTACACTTCACTGCATTTCACATGCGACAGCCTCGACCGTACCTAACAACATTCTAAAGGATAATAATTCAAGTTGAGTAGGCGCGCCTCTCAGCCATTCTGCCAAGGCAACAAGCATCTTAAACTTTGTGTAAAAATTTCATTAGCGAATCCTATCCTTGAAGGTAACTTCACATTCCAAAAAGAACCAGGATATAACTTGTTCAATTCATAACTAAAAGTGTCATTGTGATTTCTCAGAATTTTTGCAAAATAAATAATAACTTTCGTTAGTGTCATGTTTTTCTTACACTAACTAGCACTACTCCAGTACCCAATTATCCCACTAGTTACGTAAGAAATTTTGTGAATTTTTTTGTCATTTCCTTACAGCGGCCGACTCCAGAAGATATTTATTGCTGAAAGTTTTTCAGGCATTTCTCTTTAGAACGTTAGGAGCGTCTGTCTGATTTCTGTAGTAGAGTGGGGGTGGAAATTGCATCTTGCAGGAGCCACAGGGTAAAGGGAACATCTCAGATTAATCCGTTGCATAGAATAATAGAATAGCAGATCAACCCCACACACCACAGAAAGCTTATGTCCTTACTGAAGTTTCTATTTATTTATATTAGAAACTGAACTAGATGACTGGCATATTGAAAATGGAGAATATGTGAGTTTTAACAGAGCTAACGTAGTAATCTTACGTCCGTCCATATTTGTAAACAAACTGTGTTATTTACGAGCCAGATACACCCGACAACTGCCGCTGGAGAGCGCTGCAGGCGCAAATCGCGTTAACGAGCACGTCCCGTGTGACGCGGGCGCTGACTCTCTTGCGTCCACTTCGACGTCAGCTGAGCGATTTGGGCTGGATATGATAAAAAGAAAGGAGTTTTTCGTTGCGACGGAATCTTCTCACGAGATTCCAATCACCAACTTTCTCCTATGAATGCGAAAATATTTTGTTGACCCCGATCTAGATAGGGAGAAACGATCACCACGATAAAATAAGGGAAATTAGAGCTCGTACGGAAAGATATAGGTGTTCATCTTTCCGCGAGCTATACGAGATTGGAATAACAGAGAGTTGTGAAGGTGGTTCGATGAACCCTCTGCCAGGCAGGATTTGCAGAGTATTCATGTAGATGCAGATGTATCATGTGCAAGCAATTCGACGCGATAAAAGCACAGATATTGTCGAATAGATCTTTTCGCTCTGAAGTGACCTCATTCGCTCAGTTCCAATAAACAGAACAACGCATATAACATTTAGATGTAATAACAGGAAGACTTGCGAAAGCAAACACGTGATAAGGGGTAGCCGCTGACAAACAGACAGCCTTCATCGGCCGTCTCGATGCTGAAATCTGCATCCTCGGAGCTCAAGAGCGGGAGAGCCGGATATTTGCAGGAATCTCGCTACTGTGTGGTCCATCTTCATGCAAAACACAGTTATACAAGGCTCGATCAAGAAGTTTCCTATCGAAGGCCGTATAATCCAGAATCGGTACACCAATCGGGCAAAATCGCCGCGAGCTTTGAGACAACCATCCCACCGACGCAACAGGTTGAAGACAGCCTTTTGGTAAACCACCGTGCCCTGCTGCGCGAAGAAGTCCGTAACTTCCTGCTGCACATTCTCGTCCGACATGAATCGTCGACTCTTTGAGGTTTTTTCTAAGGGACCTTAGGCTTGACTTGCGTGGGGGAAGATCAAGACTATAGAGCGGGTGTTCAGATCTTTCCCACTTGAGTTGGCGTAATTTCTGCGTTACGACATTTGCAAAATGGGGACGCGTTTTATCATGAAGCAGCAGCATCCCTTTACGCGTGGAGGTTGGCGCACCATTCCAAAACGGTGCTTTCCGACAGATGTGCTGTCCCATACACAGTCTTCATTCTCCGGTCGATGTTGGCACGCATTTGGTAATAACGTCGCCATACTTCATGTTTCCGTATTTACCGCGTTGCAGTTGCAGTTCGAGAGACACGAATACCACACCAATCCCTTACTTACATGTCGTTGCTTACATACGCGCCTCGGAGCCACGCTACGTCATATATACGCTGCAAGTACGCCCTCAAACGGAACCTTCTTGGTCGTTCGTGTTTGTCTTCTCCCTAACTACATCCGAGCATTGTGAGACGGACTATTAGGCTTCTTCATATCTTTCGATGTAAACGTTTTGTTATTGCCGAAGCTTTCCTTGTACTCTTTCGCACTTTCTGCTTGACAGTTCGATTTACAGAGTACGTCGCTGTACGTTGAGTTGTTTCCGTCATTTGTTTCGTCGTTTCGACTAGGATCATCAGCCCGATAGTTGGCTCTGTTCGGGTGGGCATCAATGGTGAAGGGGCTGTAAGGTGAGGGTCTGCAAGAGAGTTTGCTTGTAAGCATGCACGTGTGTCTGTGTGTGTGTTTTACAGCCTATTGTGGTTGCTTGATGGGTCCCTTTGTATGTTTTATAGTCTTCTATTGTGAACTTCCTTCATTAACTGATGATCTGTCCTGTCTAATTACTTTTAGAATGCAATGGTATTCTTTTACTCCTAACAACTAGTGTAGGTGTTTGCTATATCCTGGGATTTTTGGTTCCGCTTTTTTGCCATTAGGGTGCTGCTAAGACACCGTGTAATAGACATTAAGCTTAGCATTCATATTTCGCGTATGTGGACGTGTTCAGCGCGTCTCTGATTACGTCAAGTGAACGTTGGCAATCATCTAATGATAGTGCTAAGGCGTCAGTTAAAGTTCGACCTAAAACATGGTACAACTTTCCAAACGGTAATCGCGGATATTACAAAGTTTAGTAACCTGAACTTGTAAAGTACTCGCACCCTTTCAGTAACATGATTATTTATTTAGCGTGTGGCGCAATACACGATATTATTATACGGCGGTACCAGACGAACTACAGAAGAGACAGTAAAATTCTCCACATTACAGTAGGAGAATACAGAGACATAATATCTACAACAAAAACTCGTCAATTAAAAGGTGAAATCATTATCTTAGACTTGGAGAAAGGTTTGACACAGTAAATTATCAATTTTTGCTTACCACCATCTACAAAATGTGATTACCACGTCTATTCATGAATATTATATAAAATACTTTGTGCAGTGGTGTAAACAAAACAATGGTCAACCGACAACTAAGCACAGAGATCAAGAAAATAAAAGCTGTGTGGCAGGGACTCACTCTCCACGGCGCTCTTCCTCACTCCTGTTGAACCTCTGCTAGCCACTCTAACAGAAAAATTATAAGGACTGCATCTCAAAGGGAAAACAATGGCTATAATGCATATGCCGAAGATATAGGCTTCTTGGTCCGAAGTCAAGATCAGGTACAGAAGGTACATTACAACCGGGTATGAACTTCCGTCTGGAGGCAAGTGAATACAAGAATAGGCTTACAAATATATAAAAAATTTCAACTAACTGAAATATCGAAAATGGAGCGCCTAGGTATCGAGTTTAGGAGTAAACTCCAGCACGACATCGCTGCGAATTATAATAACTATAAGACGCTACCCGTGGTCTAGGGGTGCCGGCACGGTAACTCAGCGTGGATCAACTACGAACTGAAACGGGTGTCTTGCGACGTCCGCACCGAGCAGATACAACGAACGACAACGAACAAAATGAGATTACAAAAAAAAAAGGGGTAGCGTCTTTGATTCATAATCAAAACGTCTTGGGTCCCGGGTTCGATCCCAGCCACTGCCTAAATTTTGATGAATAATCAGCATTGGCGGCCGAAGACTTCCGGTATAAGAAGTCAGCCCCATTCTGCCAACGGCCTTGTCAAAGAGGGCGGAGGAGCGGATAGAGGTTCAGGGCACTCTCTTGTCCTAGGGGTGGGAAATTGCCCCTAAAGGCGGAAGAATCAGCAATGATAAACGACATGAGGATGTGGCCTGTATCTGAAGAAGTGTCATGATGATCTCTCCATTGGCAAAAGATTCCGGAAAAGTCCCCCATTCGGATCTCCGGGAGGGGACTGCCAAAGGGGAGGTTACCATGAGAAAAAGACTGAATAATCAACGAAAGGATAACGTTCTACGAGTCGGGGCGTGGAATATCAGAAGCTTGAACGTGGTAGGGAAACTAGAAAATCTGAAAAGGGAAATGCAAAGGCTCAATCTAGATACATTAGGGGTCAGTGTAGTGAAGTGGAAGGAAGACAAGGATTTCTGGTCAGATGAGTATCGGGTAATATCAACAGCAGCAGAAAATGGTATAACAGGTGTAGGATTCGTTATGAATAGGAAGGTAGGGCAGAGGGTGTGTTACTGTGAACAGTTCAGTGACCGGGTTGTTCTAATCAGAATCGACAGCAGACCAACACCGACAACGATAGTTCAGGTATACATGCCGACGTCGCAAGCAGAAGATGAACAGATAGAGAAAGTGTATGAGGATATTGAAAGGGTAATGCAGTATGTAAAGGGGGACGAAAATCTAATAGTCATGGGTGACTGGAATGCAGTTGTAGGGGAAGGAGTAGAAGAAAAGGTTGCAGGAGAATATGGGCTTGGGACAACGAATGAAAGAGGAGAAAGACTAATTGAGTTCTGTAACAAGTTTCAGCTAGTAATAGCGAATACCCTGTTCAAGAATCACAAGAGGAGGAGGTATACTTGGAAAAGGCCGGGAGATACGGGAAGATTTCAATTAGATTACATGATGGTCAGACAGAGATTCCGAAATCAGATACTGGATTGTAAGGCGTACCTAGGAGCAGATATAGACTCAGATCACAATATAGTAGTGATGAAGAGTATGCTGAAGTTCACGACATTAGTCAGGAAGAATCAATACGCAAAGAAGTGGGATACGGAAGTACTAAGGAATGACGAGATACGTTTGAAGTTCTCTAACGCTATACATACAGTAAGGAATAGCGCAGTAGGCAGTACAGTTGAAGAGGAATGGACATCTCTTAAAAGGGCCATCACAGAAGTTGGGAAGGAAAACATAGGTACAAAGAAGGTAGCTGCGAAGAAACCATGGGTAACAAAAGAAATACTTCAGTTGATTGATGAAAGGAGGAAGTACAAACATGTTACGGGAAAATCAGGAATACAGAAATACAAGTCGCTGAGGAATGAAATAAATAGGAAGTGCAGGGAAGCTAAGACGAAATGGCTGCAGGAAAAACTTGAAGAAAAAGATATGATTGTCGGAAGGACAGACTCAGCATCCAGGAAAATCAAAACAACCTTTGGTGACATTAAAAGCAACGGTGGTAACATTAAGAGTGAAATGGGAATTCCACTGTTAAATCCAGAGGAGAGAGCAGATAGGTGGAAAGAATACACTGAGAGCCTCTATGAGGGTGAAGATTTGTCTGATGTGATAGAAGAAGAAACAGGAGTCGATTTAGAAGAGATAGGGGATCCAGTATTAGAATCGGAATTTAAAAGAGCTTTGGAGGACTTACGGTCAAATAAGGCAGAAGGGATAGATAAAATTCCATCAGAATTTCTAAAATCATTGGCGGAAGTGGCAACAAAACGACTATTCACGTTGGTGTGTAGAATATATGAGTCTGGCGATATACCATCTGACTTTCGGAAAAGCATCATCCACACAATTCCGAAGACGGCAAGAGCTGACAAGTGCGAGAATTATCGCACAATCAGCTTAACAGCTCATGCATCGAAGCTGCTTACAAGAATAATATACAGAAGAATGGAAAAGAAAATTGAGAATGCGCTAGGTAACGATCAGTTTGGCTTTAGGAAAAGTAAAGGGACGAGAGAGGCAATTCTGACGTTACGGCTAATTATGGAAGCAAGGCTATAGAAAGATCAAGACAATTTCATAGGATTTGTCGACCTGGAAAAAGCGTTCGACAATATAAAATGGTGCAAGCTGTTCGAGATTCTGAAAAAAGTAGGGTAAGCTATAGGGAGATACGGGTCATATACAATATGTACAACAACCAAGAGGGAATAATAAGAGTGGACGATCAAGAACGAAGTGCTCGTATTAAGAAGGGTGTAAGACAAGGGTGTAGCCTTTCGCCCCTACTCTTCAATCTGTACATCGAGGAAGCAATGATGGAAATAAAAGAAAGGTTCAGGAGTGGAATTAAAATACAAGGTGAAAGGACATCAGTGATACGATTCGCTGACATTGCTATCCTGAGTCAAAGTGAAGAAGAATTAAATGATCTGCTGAACGGAATGAACAGTCTAATGAGTACACAGTATGGTTTGAGAGTAAATCGGAGAAAGACGAAGGTAATGAGAAGTAGTAGAAATGAGAACAGCGAGAAACTTGACATCAGGATTGATGGTCACGAAGTCAATGAAGGTAAGGAATTCTGCTACCTAGGCAGTAAAATAACCAATGACGAACGGAGCAAGGAGGACATCAAAAGCAGACTCGCTATGGCAAAAAAGGCATTTCTCGCCAAGAGAAGTCTACTAATATCAAATACCGGCCTTAATTTGAGGAAGAAATTTCTGAGGATGTACGTCTGGAGTACAGCATTGTATGGTAGTGAAACATGGACTGTGGGAAAACTGGAACAGAAGAGAATGCAAGCATTTGAGATGTGGTGCTATAGACGAATGTTGAAAATTAGGTGGACTGATAAGGTAAGGAATGAGGAGGTTCTACGCAGAATCGGAGAGGAAAGGAATATGTGAAAACATTGATAAGGAGAAGGGACAGGATGATAGGACATCTGCTAAGACATGAGGGAATGACTTCCATGGTACTAGAGGGAGCTGTAGAGGGAAAAAACTGTAGAGGAGGACAGAGCCCGCATCTCGTGGTCGTGCGGTAGCGTTCTCGCTTCCCACGCCCGGGTTCCCGGGTTCGATTCCCGGCGGGGTCAGGGATTTTCTCTGCCTCGTGATGGCTGGGTGTTGTGTGCTGTCCTTAGGTTAGTTAGGTTTAAGTAGTTCTAAGTTCTAGGGGACTTATGACCACAGCAGTTGAGTCCCATAGTGCTCAGAGCCATTTGAACCAGGAGGACAGAGATTGGAATACGTCAAGCAAATAATTGAGGACGTAGGTTGCAAGTGCTACTCTGAGATGAAGAGGTTAGCACAGGAAAGGAATACGTGGCGGGCCGCATCAAACCAGTCAGTAGACTTACGAAAAAAAAAAAAAAAAGAATCTGTTAACTGACTTGTAAGACACGGGCTTGCGTATAAGGACACTGACAAGACTGGATGAAACCAAAGAGGCAAACCTTGTTAACGTGTGGGAGTACCATACGTACAGGGTGATTTTTTCCACCTTATACGAACTCTAGGAATTGATCGATGAACGTATGTCCAGAAATGCATTGTTTACACGCTAGAGAGCCGCACGGGATTAGCCGAGCGGTCTGGGGCGCTGCAGTCATAGACTGTGCGGCTGGTCCCGGCGGAGGTTCGAGTCTTCCCTCGGGCATGGTTGTGTATGTTTATCCTTAGAATAATTTAGGTTAAGTAGTGTGTAAGCTTATGGACTGAAGACCTTAGCAGTTAATTCCCATAAAATTTCGCACGTTTTCCATGCTAGAGACCATTTATTCAATCATACTGTGTTACAGAGACTGTGGTCTAATACGCGCTTTAACATGCAGTTACAGTTACAGCATGCATGGTTTCCTCCTAGGTACTGTTCCTCATACGTCATGCCCTGGCGCTCTCTCCATCGGTAGTCACTGGTAATGTTGGTGTCGGATTCACTTCTGTTGCTGACTCACCTTATAGTGGATGTGATACAGCGTGGTACACAATGGTTCCGTATTCTAATCGAGAGCTTGTCGACATGGCGTTTACTTACGAAAGGTAAATGGCAAAGGGCGGCGGGCAGGAAACCTATCCTCGCCGACAACAACCACAGCATTCAAAGTTTGCAACAGTGTTAGGCCGTTTGTCTGAGACAGGATCGTTTCAGGAAGCAGGAAATCATGAAGGGTGTCCCGGAAATGTTCGGACGCCAGACTTGGAGGCAAATGTGATTAACACTGTGGAAGGCGACCGCCGTGTCAGTACCAGGCAGTTGGCCCACCATTATAGGGTAAGCCAGTTGACCGTATGGGACATTCTCCATGACAATTGTTACTACCCTCATCAGCTACAGCGTGTGCAGGGGTTACTAACGACAGACTTTCGACATCAGGAGCAATTTCGTCACCGGTTTCTCCACCATGCAGCCACGATTCAGGGATTTGTGTCATATATGCTATTCACAGATGAGGCCACCTTTACGGGGAGTGGTGCCTTCAACTTCAATAACAGTCATCTGTAGGATAGTATGCATGGTATGGTATCAGCGAATCATCAGCATCGGTGCAGATAGAATGTGTGGGACGGGATAATTGGCGACCGTATTTTGGAACCAGTCTTCCTTCGATGTCGACTAACAGGCCGGCAATATCGGCGTTTCTTGCGGATGACTTTGGCTCCCTTGCTAGACGAAGTTCCATTGGTGATTCGAACATGATGGTGCTCCAACCCACTTTGTCTTTAACGTCCGGACGCATCTCAATCGTGTCTTCCCTGGTCGATAGATTGGATGAGGGGGTCCAGTTGCATGGCCTGCTCATTCACAGGGTCTCAGTCCGTGCGATTTTTTGGTTATGGGGCCTTAAATCAGTAAGTGCCTCGAAACAGCATATCCAGATACTCCGGGATGATGATGGCATTGAAACAGAGGATGACACCCGTAAAGCTGAAATACTAAACACCTTTTTCCAAAGCTGTTTCACAAAGGAAGACCGCACTGCAGTTCCTTCCCTAAATCCTCGCACAAACGAAAAAATGGCTGACATCGAAATAAGTGTCCAGGGAATAGAAAAGCAACTGGAATCACTCAACCGATGAAAGTCCACTGGACCTGACGGGATACCAATTCGATTCTACACAGAGTACGCGAAAGAACTTGCCCCCCTTCTAACAGCCGTGTACCGCAAGTCTCTAGAGGAACGGAAGGTTCCAAATGATTGGAAAAGAGCACAGGTAGTCCCAGTCTTCAAGAAGGGTCGTCGAGCATATGCGCAAAACTATAGACCTATATCTCTGACGTCGATCTGTTGTAGAATTTTAGAACATGTTTTTTGCTCGAGTATCATGTCGTTTTTGGAAACCCAGAATCTACTATGTAGGAATCAACATGGATTCCGGAAACAGCGATCGTGTGAGACCCAACTCGCTTTATTTGTTCATGTGGCCAAGGGGTCTCTGAATCGATCTCCCGGCCCGGATGGTTTACCTCTCGAATTTTACAGAACCTTCCAAGATTTGATGATGCCACGATGGAGGGACATGTACTGGGAACTTTTGTCCGGCGCGGCGAACCCGCCACCAATGTTCATGGAAGGCTTACTTGTACCAGTCCCGAAACCCGCAGGAGGAACACGACTCGAAAGTTATCGGCCGATCACGTTACTCAGTTCGGATTTCAAGATTTTCACACGCCTTCTAGCAGTGCTACTCAAACGTGTCTTACGGGACATTGTTTCCCACGAACAAACATCCTTAGGCGGCGATCGTAATATACAGACAGCCCTCAGTGAATATCGAGATGTGATCGCTGTGGCAACACACTCGCGACTGCCATGCGCTTTAATCTCCATCGACTTCAAACAAGCGTTTGACCGCGTCAATCATGCATTCCTCAACGCAGTGATGGACCGAATGGCAATTCCCCCGACGTTCACGCAAGTGATTATGCGGCTCCTTCGTGGAGCAACGTCCAGACTTCTCGACAACGGCAGACTTACAGAACCTATACGGATTGAACGTTCAGTACGGCAGGGTTGCCCTTTGTCGACGGTGCTTTATGCCATTGCGATGGAACCACTCATTTGCGGATTACGGCGACGTTTGACAGGTATTCCACTGCGGGATCATATGTTCCGCTGCCGAGCTTACGCGGACGCCTTGGCCCTCGTCGTACGTTCAGCGGCTGATGTACAAGCTGCGATGCAGTGGATTACCCGTTACAGTGCAGGGACAGGGAGCGCTATGAACGTGGCAAAATCATGCGCCATGAAGATCGGCCGCGGCCTTCCAGCAGACAGCGTAGTTCCATTTCAACTGGTGGACACCCTTCGTTGTCTCGGATTGGTGTACACGCGAGACATTCGCCGCACCTCGGCGATCAATTTTCGGCCGCTGCTGCAACGCATCCGGGCCAACATACAAAATCACATACTACGCCCGCTGAATATGTGCCAGAGAGTCACCTTCGTCAATACCCATCTGGCAGCTCGGATACCCCATATAGCGCAGATTCTGCCCATCACTGCGACAATGGCGGCCAGGTTACAGGCGGCATTCGGCTATTTCATTTGTTCTGGACACATCTTCAAAGTCCAGTATGAAGCTCTCACCTTACCGAAGCGGGATGGTGGCCTCGATCTGGTTAATGTGAGAGCCAGGACTACGGCACTTTACACCAATACTATGCTCCGGTTATGGAAAAGCCAAAATGCTAGTTTTACTGGAATGTTGACCACCGAGCTCGCACCTGTTTCGAGACGACCATCGACGTCTTTGGCACACATCCCACCTCCGATGTCACATATCGGCCGTTTCTTTTTGGAGTACAGCTACATATGCACCGAGCTCCCCAGGACCAGGAAGACGACCACCCGCGACATCTACCGCCTTCTCCGAAAGTCTCCACCCCGCAACCCCGTCGAAACACGTCACCTCCAGGTTTCATGGCCTACAGTTTGGAAAACGATCCACCAACCATATCACACCACTGACACCACCTCTATGTGGTACCTTCTCGTCAACGGCAGGTGTACTACAAGACAGAAACTGCATCGCATCGCACTGGTGGACTCACCCCTGTGCCTCAAGTGCAATGTCGAAGATACAGATTTACATCGTTTTGAGTGTGGGCCAGCAGCAGCTGTCTGGACCCTCGTACAGAAGATTGTGGCTTTCTACCTCCGAGTACCACCACATCACGTTTCTCCCACTATGATGATATATCCCGACACGACCTACTTTCCATCGGCTAAGTGGCACGCCATCACATGGATCGGTGGCATGGCTGTCAACTACCTCTTCCGGGACGACATCGTCGATCCGGCGGACTTTTGGACACGCCTCCAAGTACATCACCACACCCTTCGCCGGCATCGACACTATCGGGCCACTTTCGCGAACTATTTACAGAGCATTTTCACCAACCCGCCTCAAAGCTGGAATCTCAACGAACCGTGCCAGCCAAGACTGGACGATCCCATGTTCCCCTTCAATGGTCAATGATAGAATGCATTTTGTTCTGCTGGCGCGCCAAAGTGGAGCATGGCGCGGAAAGTATTCCTATTTTATTTCACTTCTCTTTTCTCCTCCTCTTCTAAGTTTTTTTTCTCCTTACACATGTTTTCCTTTTCACACATAGCTCTCTATCTGCAGCCTATTTGTTTTCTTTCTCTTGTGCTCCCAAAAAAAAAAAAAAAATGCTGCTGATGGTGAGACTGTATACTCATTTATGTTAAAAAAAAAAAAAGCTCCGTCTGTAGGCCACAAGTGGCCCGTCCGGGACCGTCCGGCCGCCGTGTCATCGTCCGAGGAAGATGCGGATAAGGAGGGGCGTGTGGTCAGCACACCGCACTCCCGACCGTTAGGACGGTATTCTTTGACCGAAGCCGCTACTAATCGGTCGAGTAGCTCCTCAATTGGCATCACGAGGCTGAGTGCACCCCGAAAAATGGCAACAGCACATGGCGGCGGGATGGTGACCCATCCAAGCGCCGGCCACGCCCGACAGCGCTTAACTTCGGTGATCTCACGGGAACCGGTGTAGCCACTGCGGCAAGGCCGTTGCCTTTATGTTAAAAGAAACATAAAAATACAAAAGAAGGCCGTTGCGGAAATATAGCTACCTTTTATGTTTTACGTTTTCAAAGGATATTGTATAAACAAAAAAAAAAGTTGTTAGAGCACTTGCCAGCATAGGCAAAGGTCCCGAGTTCGAGTCTCGGTCGGGCGCACAGTTTTAACCCTTTGTTTCCTGACGTAAGAAAAAATTTACTTTTTAACATTTTCTTTGCTGAATTTATGCTGTTGTGGCCTCAAATGACGGTAAGATTTTTTGTAAAATTTTATTTTATTTTTCACAACTATTTTCTCTCCTGGTACTCAGAAGTACCGTCAGACTCCATGGACAGAATCACAACATGCGCAGAAAAATACTCCAACTTTATTCCACATAAATATTAAATATTTTTACATTAGAAAATTAACAGAAATAGGATATTTCTGAATTTTTTTTTTCAATTTCGCATAAATTTATTCTAGAGCAACTTCACAATACATAGTAACTTAGCTATACATTTTTGACAGTATATACATATCACATATTTAGTGATACCTCATGAAATTGTAGGAAACAGTTCTTTTTCTCATTGCAGCACAAATACACTTTACATGTACTACATTGTGAATGTGTTCGCGACTGAATTTTATTTTTCGCACACATTTCGCATCGTCCTCTTTTACAACTGAACACTACAAAATGGTTTCCTCAGTTGCCAAGACGTACATCCTTCGGAACAGGAAAGTTATTCTTCCTTCTCTTTGGGAGAGTTATTTCATCTTTACCAGAGTTTCTCTTTTTGAGATTTGGCACTCGCTGTTCATTCATTAGCCCCAGTGCCACAGCACGCCTGAATTCCAGCAGTGGCAGTGCCCCATGTAGATCATTGAAAATGACGTAAGCATTGACAAAAGCAATTTCTATTGCTCCCCAGAAGAGACGTTGCCACCATTTCTTTGATCGCTTGTCAAGACCATAAGTTGAACGTAATCTGTATGCATGATCCACACCACCCATGTTTTTATTGTAATCACATACAATAACTGGACATGGTACAGTCATACTAATACCATCTTTCTGTTTTCTTGTCACTGCTCTCTGTTCAGTGCCATGAAAGTTTTACGCAAAATACACGACTTTATTTTCCCTCCATTGAAATACTGTTAGGTCTAAAGATCACTCTCTGTGATTTGATTTAGGCATTTTTCTTTAGGTAAAATCCCTGGCAAACCTTTCCTGTTTGTTCTAATTGTTCCACAGGCAATTGTATTTACGGATTTCTGTGTGAGAAAAAGTGGACAGAACAACTAGTGAGAGGTAACGCATTGCTGCTACAATAAAGTGTTCGCACAACCTGACGGTACTAATAAGTCCGCCTTATATTTTCCACTTTATCTCATTCACTTGTAACGTAATGCTTCAAACTATTATAAAAAAACAAAGAAGGTAAGTACGTACAATGGAAAACTCAACGGAAGTTTCAATAAATTGCGCACAAATTCAGGCATTACCATGGAAACAAGCACAAACAATCTTCTGTTTTCACAGCAGCGCGCGAAAAACAATTTCAAGCTCTGACCGCCAGAGAGATCTATGTATTGCACAATAACATCTATGAAACAGTAGAGCAAAGTTACTGTTACGTACAGACAGGCTCTCAGATCACGAAACTGCACCACGAGAAAATAATGAGAGACAAAACGTACTGGTACTTTTAAGTACCGTCAGGCAACAAAGGGTTAATCTGCCATGAAGTTTTATATCAGCGCACACTCCGCTGCAGAGTGAAAATCTCATTCTAGAGTCTCCTTGTCTTTCTAAGTTTCCAGCTTCTGTGGTGTTCCTTCAAGAAGGTACACATTGCCCTACCAGAATGACCTGTGTAGACTTTGCCGCAATACTAATTTTACATATTCCACTCTTTTTCAAAGCTATAGTGCTGTCTTTACCATTGGCCAAAATGAGTCCAACAATGTTGTGCACATAAAACGATGTTTTTACGTTCTTGGATGTAAGTTTCCTGGGTAGTTCCAGTGAGACTTTTCCTAAGTATGGAAAAATGCATCATTATTCCATTCTTCAGGTGGTGGGTCATGGAAGGGGTAAAATTCTCCGGCGAGACTCTCCTTGTCTGGAAGTATTCGAGCTTTGTGCTCCATTGTTTCTGAATTTCTTTGTGACGGATGGTGATGGGGACAGAGGTTAGTGTCAGTAGGTTTTTTGTATACAGGGTGTTTCCGTAAGAGCGTGTAAAAATGTAACAGCACATACAGTATGCTCCACTGAAAAATTTGAGAAAGGTAACTTGGGGTTGGAGAAATTAGCTCAAGGAGATATGGAAGTAAACTTGTCTACCGCTTTGTCTAGCATTTCTGTTTTCCAGTTTATTTACAACTAACATGCGTTCACATTTACACGTACTGCGCTGTTTATGTAATGTACATTCGTTATTTCCTGCCAGGAAACAAGATGGACGAGCCTGATTACCAGAAAGACATGATGCTAATTTTGTTTGCTTGATTTGTCCATAAGGTGCCTCTGTTGCATCGTACTTACATTATCCCATACAGAACATGCTATGAATCAACGACACACCCATTCATTGCTCAGCGCTCTTCAGAGACGTACAGTACAATTCTGTGGAACAGTACCGGTACAGTATTTCGTGGTCGTTGGATTGGAAGGGGAGGTCCTACTCCATGGCCTGCGAGGTCACCTGACCTGAATCCCCTTGGTTATTTCCTTTGGAGGTATCTAAAGCCACTTGTGTATGAGACCCCAATGGATACGGAGATGGAATTACTTGCCAGAATTATAGCTGCCTGTGATGTGATTCAAAACAGACCAGGGATATTTGTCAGGGTGCTTCAGGATCTTTCTCGCCCATGTCACACTTGCACTGAGGTTGATGGCAGTCAGTTTTAACACATTTTTTTAAGATACAGTACAAATGGTACGTTCATTGGGTCAATGATGGTATTTGCAGTTAACCGTAACTAATGTAAATAAAAAAGTACACCATAATGTGATTTTGTTCGTATTGTCTCATTAAGCTGGCTTCTCCGACTACAGGTTCCCTACCTCAAGTTGTTCAGTGGAGCATCCTCTGTGTTCTGTTAAATTTTTGCGCTCTCCTCCGAAGACACCCTGTACACTGTGACCCAAGGATCCGTCCGTTCTTCTCTCAACTAACATGTCAAAGAAAAGTACTGGTCTCATACCGGAAGAGATCAGTGGACTCCTGCTGATACATTACATTCAGAGTATTTCGTGCCCTTCGACTAAGATAAAGAGTATCCTTTGTAATGTCAAACACGATCTAGGTTTCCGAAAGCTGAGTGTATTCCGCATTCCATGCGAATGTGACATGTCTTACGTGGGAATGATTATCAGAACAGTTGAGGAGAGATGCAAGAAACATCAGCGACTCACTCGAATAAAATAACCAAGCAGATGAGATGTCGCCGAGCACTGCCTCGAATATACTCATGAAATGAAATACGATGACACCAGTATTGTAATGCAAACGTCAAGTTTCTGGGATGGCGTAGTTAAGGAGCCAATCGAAATCAATACGTGAGAAAACCTAATAAAGAAGTGATTTCAATTTCTATAACGCTTGGTATCCGACACTCAGTTTATTAAAATCTCGCCAGGCCGTCACATCCACCAGAGTTGGGAAACGCTGAGAGAATTTGGATTTCACACTATGTCAGTGCGAGGTCTGAAAAACAAAAAAAGTATTCAGTGGCTCCTAGTGTCCGTCGGGTGTCGAACTCTGGCATAAACAGTGGCGTGGGACCGACAATAGTTCATAGCCTGGCTGGAGTCGAGGCTGCGAGTACACACAACAGCAAAAACCTCGCAGAATATGAGGAATATCGCTGGTCGGTTGTCGAAATATTGTACATAAAATGGAATCAACAAGTCCGCAGAATACACGGAATCAACAGTACCGAGAAAACCTGAGAGATTACGTGATAAATATACGGATAAATATGCGTTGATGGTTAGGAGTAACTTACATGTAGTCCTCGGATGCAGAGTTAATGTTAGCAGCGGAAAAATGCTCCTATAGGAGCACAAAAATGGCGAATATGCTCGTGTTTAAAGGACCCTGACTGAAAACTGTGGTACCACCTGCCTCATTCCATACTCCTTAATGTCTTTACGAATTTTCTCAAAACTTTTGGCATGCGAACTTATTCGTGCTCGTCTTAACATGAAACTGACCTCCCACTCCCACAAGCTCCGTAACTGGAACTCGCTCACAGCTACTAGTCGATAACTGTAAGTCGCTCATACCCATCCACACTACTGGCCCTTTCTCATTCACTCGTTCAGCCCAAGTTATTGCCATTATCTCTTTGTGTATCTCTGTCACTGTCACTTGTCTCGCCGCCACAGTCTCCTTCGCTCCTACTACTTCTGTCTCCACTCAATGTCATCGTCTCCCTTGTGCTCTCTCTTGCTGCTACTATCTCAATCGTTCCTTCCCACTGCTACTCTGTCTTCTCTTTGTCACTATCACTCTCTTCTTCATTATCATTGTCATAGTCTCTGCTTCTCATTATTACTGGCTAACACCCGCTTCCAATTTCTTCTTCTCTTTATTCCTCTCCCACTGGCATTGTCGTCTTCACTCTTTCCCTGTTGTGTCATAGTTCATGTTCCATTGCCACAGCGTCCCTCTCTTTCTCTCACACTGCCACTGCCTCCTTCGCTCTTTTTATACTGCAGCCATTGTCTACTATTTCCAGTGTTTTTACTTTTCATCTGTTACCCACTTCCACTGCCTCGTACCCTCTCAGCGTAAAAAACCGCGAATATGTTCGTAGTCCAAAATATTTGGGAAATTTTTTCAAGGTGCTGAGGTAAGTAGAATGAGGCAGGTGGGTACCCCACCATTCAGTCGGAGTCTTTTAAACAGGAACATATTCGCCTGTTTAATGCTGGGATTGGAACATTTTTCCGCTAATTCCCTTTTTGTCCCTGGGACATAGGACATGTCAGTCATATGAAAAGAACTTTATGGGCCAGTAAAAGTTGTATAGTTTACTTCGTAGAATTGAAATAATACAAAACTAATTTTACACCTCATACCGGATTTTAGGTGCACAAACGTCTTGGATCTAGTTTAGTATTACAACATGGGTTTCTCAGAACCCTTCTAATGATAGAGGAGACACTTTACACCATATACCTCCGTGCTACGTTACTGCACAAACCACATTTTCTTCTCACACCAGATTTTACGTGCGTATTTTACGTGTGCAGGTAGGGTAACTTTGAACCCGCGTATATCGGAAATATAGCAATAACATTTTCAGTGTCGTCGGAGATAGATATCTTAGGAAAATATCTTAAAAGTACATACATTTGCTGTGCATAGCCGTCTTTGAATCCACTGCTCAACTTTGGTACCCAAAAAGAAGTTTCTAGGGTGTTTTCTATAACCGATAAAGATTTTTGAAAACGGGAATATGGTATTTATAGATAAATGTGTAGAGGACATAATGTTAAAACGCGAGAAATTTTCTGCGATTATTTATTATTGAGATTCCGCCTAACGCCGGATTTAACGTGTGTATTTTATGTTACATGTAAGGTAATTTTGAGCTCCCGTATCTCGAAAATGGATAAAAATGTAACGAAAAATTTCAAGATTGTTCGATATCAGGATCTTAGAATATATCGTAAAAATTTCAGTCATTTGCTGTGCGTAGCAGTCCTTGAATCCGGAACTTGATTTTGGTACGAAAAAATGGTAGAAAAAAACACTTTTTTGGGGTTTTCGAAGAAATCGCCCGTGAAATAATATTGTCTCCATAACCTTCTTAATGCCCACTGAAGACTACATCAAACGCAAGAAGAATCAAATATTTGCTTCATTTGCCTAAGCAGGTTGAAGTATCTAATATTCATACTTTGACCCTGTACTATAGGATAGTTACATAGTGATAATAAGACTATCCTTCTGGGTATATAAATGATCTCTAACCCAAGGGCTATCCAAAACACTTGACTCTACTTTTCCATCACGAACAGAACACAAGGTATGACCTTTCGAAGAATACCATTTTCATATGCGGCGTTTTGGAACGTAGCTACTAGTAGCTGTCGTACATGTGACGATGATGCTTGGTTCCGTACAATCGACTAAAATCCTGACGTAATGTTACGCCACGACAAGTTAGGGAACGAACACATACGATCGGTTGCATGGCAGCGAATGATCGACCACAGTTTATAGAGGGAGTTTTGAGAAAGTTTAGCTCTCTTAAAAATGAGATCACTTAAAGAAAACTTGTGTGACCCATTACTGAGTACTTTCGACTGTTTGTGTTCCCTACCAGCTTGGCTGTAAGGAAGACATCGAAACAGTTCAGAGGTGAGCTGACAGATTTGTTGCCGGCCGGAATGGTCGAGCGGTTCTAGGCGCTTCAGTCCGGAACCGCGGGACTGCTACGGTCGCAGGTTCGAATCCTGCCTCGGGCATGGATGTGTGTGATGTCCTTAGGTTAGTTGTGTTTCAGTAGTTCTAAGTCTAGGGGACTGATGATCTCAGATGTTAAGTCCCATAGCGCTCAGAGCCATTTGAACCATTTTTTGGACAGATTTGTTATCAGTCGGTTCCGTTAATGTGAAACCAGTTCGGAAATGTAGCCCATTGCGAAGAAGAATTAGGGTTAATATGATGTTAAGGCTTTTATGACCTTGATGATGGTCTGTGGCCCGAAACGTATGGTTAAACAATGAAATCCATTGGCGGTAATCACGACGTTCTTCGAATACATCCTTGTCTTGGCATCATCCTCTCAACAAATGAAAATATGGATTAGGAAATTCAGTAGTGAATTAAGAATTCTGGAGCATCATTTGTCAGACCAAGATGTTGACAATTTGACAATCATGATGTTGGAAACAAGATACTCGTATTCACTCTGCTTTATATACGTGAATGCGAGCATGTTACAAATGACATCTTACAAGTATGGAACAATATTACGAGCGGTGCCTGACGAGCTGTCTGCAGTAACGTAGCAGACAGACGCACAAACGTCAATCTGCTTGAAGAGGAACATACAACCATTATAGAGGCGACAGTTTTAAGACGCTAGTTATGGTTGGCGGGGCATATAGCACGCATGCCCAATAATCACGTTCGCAAACATTTGCTTTACTCGTAATTAACAGTGCGCTTCTTCTGAATCCCAGAGCGGAACGCAGGTGGTACGCCATCCTGAAATATCGAGGACATAATAGAAACGTGCCAAAGCTTGCCACCTAAAATGCAAACAAAAGTCGTACTGACAGCTACACTGCCAATATTCTTTCTCCTTAGACAACTTGCGAACAAGCCTATATTTTTTTCTACCCTGGCTTGGAGACCTCACTGGACGTGAGGCCATTTTATAGGATGGCCTACGGCTGTGTGTCTGAGAAGGATGTGATTTAAGCTTACAAAAAGATGTCTCAGGTTAATATTAACAACTGGGAGGTCACAGATGTCGACCGCAACTTCTAGAGATCAATGGTCCTCCGTGGACACTTCTCTTCGGAGAAAACAGCTGACGAACAGCGACTGATGAGAGGCAGCAGAGATAAGGAAAGGAAAGGGACTGCTGGGCTCAAATGGTTCAAGCACTATGGCACTTAACATCTGAGGTCATCAGTCCCCTAGACTCAGAACTACTTAAACCTAATCTAAGGACAACACACTCATCCCTGCCCGTGGCAGGATTCGAACCTGCGGCCGTAGCAGCAGGGCGGTTCCGGACTGAAGCGCCTAGAAGCGCTCGGCGACAGAGGCCGGCGAACTGCTGTGACCAAACTAAAAAATAGAGGGCTGCTGCACCTGAGAACACCTGCCATCGCTGCGGCAAGCTGCGTACCTCTCGAATTGGACCGTACAGTAATCTCCGTACTCGTAGATGATTGCAATACAAACCCACTCGATTATTAGTGTCTACCACATTGATGACGTTATGGTGATTACAGAAATGCTCCATGAGCTTACACGAGAAGCCTTGGAGGGAATAAGATAACATTACGAGATTTTCACGAAACGATAGTGTGCAGATGTAATGAACCAGCATTTACGACAGACGGATGAACGATTCTACTGCTCATCTCGCTGAAGGACCGTAAGGAAATGAGGAAGATAAGGATCCTTACATAAAGGCAACGATTTTTCCTCTCCCCATTTGTGATTGGAACAGAAAGCGGAATTAACAGTGGAACAAAGTATTCTTTTCCCTGAAATGTGCAGTAGCTTCCAGAGTATGTGATGTGTATGCATGTGCAGATGTAGCTGTCTGCCTTACTTTGAGTGCGAACCCTTTTTAACACCTTTCTGGGATCACTGATTCCAATCAGCAACGGTTGAGGAAACTATCATAAGGAGTACTGATTAGCTTCCAAGGCAAACGCATCAATCAAATACCGCTATTACTTCACTAAATTCCGGGCGTGCAGTCGTATCAATTCAACTTCTTCTTTTTTGACTGTATATCGTTCAGCCCTCTTCAGACAGAGCAGAAAACCTGATGCTCCAGCGTTCCTTCCGCCCTTTTGCAGTAGCGGCCCACCCCAATGCGCATGCGGTCAAAGATACACGAGCGTCAGAGGCGTAGATCGGCGGCAAAGTACACATATGAACTAATTACATCTGTGGCTGACTGGTCGATCCACTCTGAGACATCGATGTATCATTGTGAGAGCTGCACTGTGGCGAAGTCTTTACAAATTTACTACAGAAAGCGCCGGATTCCGAGACATAACCAAGCTGAAGCCACTGTCTCTATTAATTAAATTCATCGTCAAACGACTTTCAGTTCCTTCTTTCACCATCGACGGATGAAGTGGACGCTAAAATTTAGACGTTTTCGTACAAAAGGAGCGGCCAGTACCAGTACAGTGTCTTGCCACTGCCGATTTATTGGGCCGTACGAATCGCTTGTCCGATGTACGGAAGGCCACATTCCCAAGGAATTTTGTAAACCCCGAGTCTTCCGGAACATCAGATCATCTTTAATGGAACCCAAGAGTGGTGCCGTCTTCGGTGGAGGGCGAAAAATCACATGCTGAGGATCCGTCATATTTTTAACGACAGACTGCCGGTATATTGTAGGAAAGCCATGGATTTAAATCTTTCTGTGTCTCCTTCCTCATTCGTCATGCCCATTTTAGATTCCATTCGTCGCGCCTTGTGTATCTGCTGTGGAGAATGCTCAGTGGCTTCAAAAACTCTCTTTTAAAAGTAGGAGCTTGTTCTGAAGGCTGCTGTCGCGAGCAGTGATGAGTGCTCTGTGGACCGAAGTTCTGAGAACAGACATCGTTTATGAAGGATGGAGGCAGCTATTTGCACGCAAATATAAATCCGTATGCGTCAGTTTCCGATATACTGTATGTCCCAAGTTGCCATCACCCTCGAGTTGAACCAAACCATCCAAAACGTCCGGCAATGGAAAGCATCCCACCTTTCCAACTTCCATTGCTAACTGGACTTTGTCGACGGGTGTAATTCAGACGGTTTAAAATTTTTTTTAATTTATCTCGATTAAAGGGACGGAGTGAGTGATGGATCTTCAGTTTTTCGGCTCACCCTGAAAATGGCTGTCCGACATACAGCCTAAATATTAGGAGAAAAAATAGAATTTACGCGGCTGCACGCCGGAAATTTAGTGTAAAAGCGAGTGCGGCGCGAAAACATGAAGAGACTCAAAATATTTCTGTTGTTCGGACGTGTAGATGGAAAAGTGATAACTTCGTATCAAGCACATCGGTACCAACAATCAACCACTTCTTTGTAGATGTATAATGGGTAGTATCGTATAGCATAAACTTCTCAAGCTGAATGCACCAATCAGTACAGTGCCCTCCTTATCACGATCGTTGGTAAGGGGTGCTTTCGTTGCTGCAATTCCACCACGTTCCGCGGGAATAGAGGAGTATTGCACACCACCTGCGAACGGGCAGTAAATAATTCTGAGATAACGTTGCCGACGAGAACTATTTTCCGTTGACCGTTGTCAGGTCGTCTGTAATCACGCCCCCCCCCCCCCCCCCCACTGCCCCCCAAATCCCCCTCCAATCAGGAGGCGGCCACGCTCGGGCACAGTGCCTGCGGCGGCAGCTGCGTCGCCCTGAATAGGAGGGTCTCCCCAGGCGGGCCAGTTTCTCAGGCGCGGCGACGTCTGCGAAAACTAATGCGCGCCTTTGAGGTGCGAAGTCAGGCGTCGGCCGCAGATCTGTCGCCGCAGGTGGGGGCAGGCCCGGGGGCTGTGGCGGCTGAATGGCGCTCGTTTGGCGCGCGTGAGGCGGCGTGCGGGCCGCGGATATCGGCGCCGCCGTGCTCGAGGGACGGCCGCGCGGCTTACCGACCGACCTGCCACCTGGCGGGCGCCTGACGAGCCATTCACCTGTCTCCTCCCCCACAACAAGTAGCCCGACACCACCGCCCGCTCTATACCATCCTTATCTCGCTGCCGCAGCGCCAATGAGATCTGAATTTAATCTGCCACGTCCGGAATAATGCAGTCAGTGGACGCACTCGCCGTCACCTTGCAAACTTCTCATCAGCTTCTATAACCCTCATCTCGGTCTTCCAATATATATATATTTTCTTAATTTCGTTTATCATAATAGATGTTCATAGAAAGCTTGAAACTTATTTCTCCCTGATTTAAATATTAAGACACTGCAGCAGACAGGATTCTTCATGCAATTCAGAAATGTCACGTTACTGTGTGTGTTGTTCTGCCCCTCTTGCTCTGTACTTGCCTTCCTAGGATTTTGAGGTACTGTGCCTCGAAGTACAGCAGTGGTTGGGGAGGGAGTGAATCAGGGTTGTAGCCTCTCCCCGATGTTATTCAATCTGTATATTGAGAAAGCAATAACGGAAACAAAAGAAAAATTCGGAGTAGGTATTAAAATCCGTGGAGAAGAAATAAAAACTTTAAGGTTCGCCGAGGACATTGTAATTCTGTCAGAGACAGCAAAGGACTTGGAAGAGCAGTTCAACTGAATGTTCAACTGAATGGACAGTGTCTTGAAAGGAGGATATAAGATGAACATCAACAAAAGTAAGCCGGCCGGGGTGGCCGAGCGGTTCTAGGCGCTACAGTCTGGAACCTCGACCGCTACGGTCGCAGGTTCGAATCCGGCCTCGGGCACGGATGTGTGTGATGTCCTTAGGTTAGTTAGGTTTAAGTAGTTCTACGTTCTAGGGGATTGATGACCTTAGAAGTTAAGTCCCATAG
The DNA here is from genome assembly GCF_023898315.1 of Schistocerca nitens. Classification (NCBI taxonomy): domain Eukaryota; kingdom Metazoa; phylum Arthropoda; class Insecta; order Orthoptera; family Acrididae; genus Schistocerca; species Schistocerca nitens. The sequence continues at coordinate 1,222,898,471 of NC_064614.1, forward strand.
TGCGCAGAGCCATTTGAACCATTTTTGAACAAAAGTAAAACGAGGATAATGGAATGTAGTCGAGTTAACTCGGGTAATGCTGAGGGAATTAGATTAGGGAACGAGACACTTAAAGTAGTAAAGGAGTTTCGCTATTTGGGGAGCAAAATAACTGATGATGGTCGAAGTAGAGAGGATATAAAATGTAGACTGGCAATGGCATGGAAGGCGTTTCTGAAGAAGAGAAATTTGTTAACATCGAGTATAGATTTAAGTGTTAGGAAGTCGTTTCTGAGCGTATTTGTATGGAGCGTAGCCATGTATGGATGTGAAACATGGACGATAAACAGTTCGGACAAGAAGAGAATAGAAGCTTTCGAAATGTGGTGCTACAGAAGAATGCTGAATATTAGGTGGGTAGATTGCATAACTAATGAGGAGATATTGAATAGATTTGACGAGGAGTTTGTGGCACAGCTTGACTAGAAGGAGGGATCGGTTGGTAGGACATGTTCTGAGGCATCAAGAGATCACCAATTTAGTATTGGAGGGCAGCGTGGACGGTAAAAATCGTAGAAGGAGACCAAGAGGTGAATACACTAAGCAGATTCAGAAGGATGTAGGTTGCAGTACGTACTGGGAGATGAATCAGCTTGCACAGGATAGAGTAGCATGGAGAGGTGCATCAAATCAGTCTCAGGACTGAAGACCACAACAACAACGTGCCTGTTACGGCGCAAAGAAAAGCGCCGGCACGCCAGCCGGTAACGAGAGAGAAGAGATGGCTGTGACACGGCGTCAGCTGATTGCACGCTGACCCACCCCTCTCCACAACGACAACGCAACAGCAGCATCAAGATTAGGCACTAGTATAGCAGCGACTTAGGAATTATATGTACTGAAGAAGCTTGTTTATTTCGTACGCCGCCCTTTGCTTGCGACATATCTGTGTAACACAAAGTTAAGTATTGTATTTGTTCATTTTGTAATAAAACTCATTAATACGATTGGTTTGAATGTTGTCTAGCGATCCGAGAAAGCAGGTTTCCTCGATATCCGATATTCGACGACTACGCTGGATTTAACAGTGCGTATTTTACTGCATAGAAATTCGCGCACACACGTAAAGGACCGAGAAGACAAAAGAGAGTAGAACTCGTACGGAGATGTGTAGAGGCTCGTTCCTCCCTCGTTCCATTTGAGAATGGAACAGGCAAGGGAATGATAAGCTGCTGTACAAGATACCCTCCACCGTGTACCTATGATGGCTTGTTCAGTATATCAGTAGATGCAGCAGATGTCGATTTCACGTAAACAAACAGTGTAAGTGGTGAGACTTCCTACCAGATTGAAACTGTGGGCTGGACCGGGACTCGAACCTGGGACCTTTGCCTTTTGCGGGCAAGTGCTCTAGCACTGAGCTACCCAAGCACGACTCACGGCCCATACTCACAGTTCTACTTCCGTCAGTACCTCACATCCTATCTTCCATACTATGTGGAGCACTTGTCTGCCAAAAGGCAGAGGAGTTCGAGTGTCGGTCCGGCACACAGTTTTAATCTGCCAGGAAGTTTCAAATAACAGTGCACATTCCGCTGCAGGGTGAAAAATTCATTCTGGATACCTCCTCCAGACTCTGACTAAGCCGTCTCTCAGCGATATCCATTCTTCCACTCGTGCTATAGTCCGATGGTGGTTCGCGTATGTCGAAGCACCGACGGGGATTCCATTGTTGACGATTCCAAGCGACAGCTGCGGTATGCGCATGCGCTTCCTTTCTGCTTGAAGAAAGCGTATATCCTGCAAATTATGTCTCTCACTACAATAATGGTTAATGCTCACATTAGCTACGGGATTGGCAGCACAGAGCTCAGAACACTACTGAGCGCTCATTGGCTCTCGGAGAATACGTGACGTAAGCGCGCATAACAAGCCTAAACTCGACCGCCGTCGTTCGTGGCTCCAACTATAGACGCGCAAGTCTCGGAGGAGAACTTCTGCGAATTTTGGAATGTAGGAGACGACGTACTGGCGGAAGCAAAGCTGTGTGAACGAGCTGTGTGGTGCTTGGAAGCTCAGTTGGTAGAGAACTTGTTCGCGAAAGGCGAAGGTCCCGAGTTCTGGCACACACTTTTAATCTACCAGGAAGCTTCACATCAGCGCACACTCCGCTGCAGAGTGAAAAAATTATTCTGGAGTGTGGTTGGTGGTTTACGAGTGCATGAATTTCTGTAGACCGAATGAGTCACAGTACCTTAAAACTGTAAAACGACAACTGCGGGAGAAGAAGTACATCATAAACACATGCGAATATACCAGAGTAAATATCCGCACTTGATGACGGGAATAAATTTCTGAAACGTCTTGTGCAGTGAGTGAAAAAACGAAAATGGTGCAGTGTTTTACTATGTAAACCATTAACTTCCAATACATTATTTCTGTTTTGATGTACTAAAGACGTATGAGTACATGTTGCAATCAAATTACGGTCGGTAAACGAGCGTATTAGGGTGTAAAGTAGCTGATAGATATCTACATTTTCATGTATATCAGCAATTTGCAAACCACTGAGAAGTGCATGGCAGAGGATGCTTTCCATTTACAACGGCTTCTTCATGCTCCACTCAACTGTGGATCACGGAAAGTAGGATTTCTTAGACGCCACTGAGCGATTTGTAATCAGTGCTGTGTAACCTCGTCCTCACGATCCCTATGGGAGCGATACGTGGGGGAGGGGGGGTTGTAGTACATACCTAGTTTGCACTCTTAAAGCTGGTCATTCAAACTTTGTAAATAGTCATTTTGCCGTTTTCTGTCGTCCCGTTTTCTGACATTCCTCAGTTGCTTCAAAATTCATGGAGATATGTTCCGTCTATGCAACTAAATGAATGGCTGTTGGTTTTTTGCCATACGCATTTTGCTACTTTTATTTATGAAGCGTTCTTTGCGGTGATTTCCATTTGCGTAGTCCTGAAGATGTGTTCATTCGGTCCCCATGGTCCAGCTGGCCAATTTTGGCGTTTTTTCAGCCACATTTACTACAACGCTTCACTTGCACTTATCTTTGTGTGATCGACATGTGTGTGTGTGTTTAGAGAGTAGAAACACACATTTTGATCACAAAATGAAAAGTGCAGGTGATGTGTCGTAATAAATGCGGATGAAAAAACTCCGGAAATCGGCCAGTTGGACCATGGAGACCGAAGGAACACATGTCCAGGACCACATATATGGACTAGCGAAACACTTGTAACAAAAAACAAATTGCGTTTCGTTTGGTTGCACAGACGGAACAAACCTCCATGAACTTGTAAATAGTATTTCACAAGGTTGTTTGCGTCTATCCAGTTCAGGTTTTCAGCATCTCTGTGACGATTTTCATACATCCTTTTTAGCACGACCACTATCTGAATCGAATACGACAGAAAGATGGTAAAAAAATGGTTCAAATGGCTCTGAGCACTACGGGAGTTAACATCGGAGGTCATAGTCCCCTAGAACTACTTAAACCTAACTAACCTAAGGACATCATACACATCCATGCCCGAGGCAGGATTCGAACCTGCGACCGTAGCGGTCGCGCAGTTCCAGACTGTAGCGCCTAGAACCGCTTGGCCACACCGGCCGGCAGAAAGATGGTAGAATTGGTAGAAAGCAGGCTGCGACACATGTACAGTGGGTTGCGGCGAGTACAGAGTGTTTCACAATTCCTGTTACAAGTTTCTAGGTGTTATAGAAGGAACCCATGTCCGTTTGGATAAAAATGCGTTTGAAAATCGAATCGCTTTCAAATCTCCTGCACACAATCTGAGAAGAGGGCACCGTGATCAGTCCCTGTTGTGATTATAACATCAGATGTCATTTTAGTGCGACTACAACAAAGGCTGCTGGAGCGGGTACGTTCGCAATTAGCATTGTGGTGCTGCATTGTCGCGACATGCTCCCGACTTTGTAGAGGGCGTCCTTCGTCACGTAGAAGGGAACACGATGTAGAGTTATCGAAACATTGCTGACGTCATGGGCTCCTGTTGAGCATACCGGTGAGAGATCATTGTCCCCGCTGTGTGCGTACCGTGAAGAGGAAGAATTGGAGGTGATCCGACCTTCAAACTTATTTTACATTCAAACGATACATATTTCAGGACACGTTTTCCTTTTCAAAACTGTAAGTTCTGAATTTATAAAGGAGTGAGACAAGGGCGTCTATTGTCACCCACATTATTTAATATATACACAGATGACTTCATAAAGCCATGGTAAAATGAAGTAAAGCACCATTATAAGCTTAATATTAAAGTTGTAAATACATTCTTGTTTGCAGATGATCAGAAAATCTTAGAGGACACGACGACAAATTACAGAGAGCAATTTGGTCCTTGCAAAAAGTGGAAGATGGTTTTAACATGACAATATCTAAAGATAAAATAAGAGAACGGCATTCCGTGGTAAGGAACGTTTAAGAGCAAAAATAATAATTGATAATAAGCTGCCGGCTGAAGTGGCCGAGCGGTTCTAGGCGCTACAGTCTGGAACCGCGCTACCGCTACGGTCGCAGGTTCGAATCTCGTCTCGGGCATGGATGTGTGTGACGCCCTTAGGTTAGTTAGGTTTAAGTAGTTCTAAGTTCTAGGGGACTGATGACCTCAAATGTTAAGTCCCATAGTGCTCAGAGCCATTTGAACCATTTGATAACAAGCTGCTAAAACAAATAAATGCTTTTAAATACCTGACACGCGAGGTCTTATTTATTACACTCAATGATCAAGAGTATAAAATGCAGTTGGTAGAAACTATGAACCGCACTCTCCTCAAAAAAGTTAGAAGAGAGACAGTTCTAAAATTTCATAATGTGATGGCAGTGACAGTTCTAACGTGTGGGTTAGAAACTTCGATCGTAACCGCCAGTCAAAGGAGGAAGACTGAGGCAGCAGATATCAGACCCCCAGGATCTCTAGCTGGTTACAGACTAATAGATCGGATAAAAAATAGTGAAATTAGGAGAGAGAGGGGTGTCAAAATCAAACATCAGAAAACAGAGCAGTACAGAAAGAAATGACATGAACACATTTCAAAGATGTCAGAAGAACGAACATCATAAATAATATGCAAATGTACACCCCAAGGAAAAAGGAATGTTGGGCGTCCTAGGAAGAGTTGGAAAGATCAGCTGCAGTCTACTTAAATAAGAGTAGGCAAGGGTGCCTAAACCAAAAATGGATATGATAATGATGATGATGTGCTAAGTTTCTTCTACAACCGTTAGAAGGTTGCAGTAGGAATTGTGAAACACCCCGTGTTTTTAGACGAGATACCTCGAACCGAATAACCATCAGCATGGATTCCAAAAACATCGATGATACGAAATCCAAATTACACTTTTCTCGTACGACATCTTAAAAGCCACACTGGATCGACAGAAACAGAAGGAAATTTCAAGCGGTCCCCATAGATGGGGCTCGTATATTAACGACGTGTCGGACATTTCGCAGATGATGCAATTATCTAAAATGAAATACTGCCTGAGATAACTGTACAAATACTGAATACTATCTTTTACATTATTTAACATACAACAACGTTAGGACGGTGTAAAAGTAACGCATTTTCATTGTTTTAACGTGATTGTATTAAAAATAAATATAATGGCTAACATGGAATGGCTAACTTAAAAACTGAAACTTTTACTCTAAGATGGGTAACATTAAAAAGTTCTTGATAAAATTTCAAAGTGGTGTAAAGATGCAGAAATGGACAATTATCCACTACAGATTGCGAAATAACATGTTATCTTACTGCTGCAGTAACAATGATTCAAAAATGGAAACGCCGTGTGGCTAGGGCCTCCCGTCGGTTAGACCGTTCACTTGGTGCAAGTCTTTCGAGTTGACGCCACTTCGGCGGCTTGCGTGTCGAACAATGATTCATAATTATAACAGTCAACTTGGGTGTAACAGATTGTAGGAACATGGAACAGAATCATCACGTACCCTCAATCACAGGTATTGCAGGTGGAAGACTTCAGTTCGATTGGTAGAATATTGGGGAAATTTAGGCAGTCTGTAAAGAAGACAGCTTATAAATCGTTTATAGGTCTGGGTCCCATCTTAAAATATCGTTCCTGTATATGATATCCACAAGAAATAGGAGGAATAGGGGATACTGAACGTATGCAAATAAGAACGGTTAAATTGGACATATGTGTGTTAGAGTCACGGTAGGGTGTAACGGATGTGATGAAAACCCTGAATTGACAAGTTTTTGAAGATTATGGAAATTACTCGCAGAAGCGTCCATACAAAATTTTAGGTACCAGTATTAAGTGAAGACTATCGAAATATATTAGGGCTCCTTCGCAAGACTACCGTAGGGATCGGGAAGACAAAATTAGACTCACTACAGAATGCAGAGAGGCATGTAGACAGTCTGCATCCCCACGCCCCACATTCAAATTAAACGAAAAGAAACCCTGTCATGTAGTCCCCTGATAAGTATCCCATACCAAGCACTTGACAGTCTTTTACAGTATAAACACACAGTCTCATCAAAAGTATCCGGACAATTATTAGTGGACATTAGTATGGGATGGGTCCATCCATCGTCTTTATGGTGGACTCAACTCTGCGAGCGACCCTTTGAGTGAGGTGCCCGAATGTCTGGACGAATGGTGGTCCATTCTTCCTCAAGAGTCGACCCAAGCCAGAGAAGGTAGTCATACTGGGCGCTGTGGTCTGGAGCATATTCGGTGTTGTAAACTCATTCAGGAACTGTTGCACTGGATTCAAGTCGGGCCTCTTGGCAGGCCAGTCCACTTCACGAATGTTATTATCCACAAACCATTGTCACACCTCTGATGCTTTACGACAGGAAGCACTGTCATCATCTTCGAACTGTTCCTCAACTCTACGCAGATACAATAGTGCAAGACGTGTTCATATCCTTCCACATTTAGCGTTTTCTTAAGCACGGTAAGAGACCACAACCTAACCACTAAATGCACCCCCACAATACTACCTCACTGTTGTCACTACGCATGACGGCAGCTAAAGTTCTCCAGGCACTCACAGAAACCAAACACTTCCAGCACACAGCATGAGTCATCACTCGAAATCATCCGTTCCCAACCCTCCACTTTCCAGTGGCGTCCCTCTTTACACCACCTCAAGTGTTTAGCACGGACAACTGGAATGTGTGGCTTTAGAGGAGCTGCGCTCGACATCACTGTACTCCAGTGTGCGATTTGCGCTTTTACCAGTGGGGGGGGGGGGGGGGGAATGTCTTAGGGGGTTAGTATAATTGGCGTTACCCACGGTTAAACAGTTATTTTTAAACAGACGTTAGTGCCGAAACTCACTATTCACGCGTATGCACTATCAGAAAAGCCATTCCTTGTTATATCTTTAAAAGTACATTATAGGTAAAGCTTATTTACAAAATCATCTACATACAGGTATACGACGGGAATTCAAAAAGTAAAGGCACATTTGTGAAAAGCTGTACTTATTCTGATGATAGAAAACTGAAACGTGCGTTATTTTTCTATGTAACCTCCCTGGACTTGAATGCAGTTTTCCCGACGTTTTACGAGTTTTTTTTTTTCATCAGAAAATACGTTTTTCGGTTGCATCTGTAACCAATTTTGCACCGCAGCAATGACGTCTTCATCACTTTCGAATGTTCTTCCCTGTAGTTCTTCCGTTAAGGGTCCAAACATGTGAAAATCACTTGGAGCCAAGTCTGTACTGTATGGTCGGCTGTCCGTTTGGCAGAATGTGGGCGGGCGTTATATTGCTGCTAGATGACACCACAGTTTTCCACGACGTTTGGATCTGATTGCAGGTTTTAGTTTCGTACGCAACACATCACATCCACCATACAATACAGACCTGGCTCTAAAGCCTCGTTTACGCTGGGGCGACGTCTTGCAACATTGTGGCATGCTACGGAAATGTGGCGTGCGTCGTCTTGTAGCATGCTACAACAGGCAACATCTTGCGGCGTATGTTGCGTGCGGCAGGTTAATTTATACCAAAGCAACAGAATTTGTGCCACACGTGTGTCAGTCTTGCAGTATAAAGGATGATAAGGTATCGCAGTGGCGGCCTACTTGCACATGCAGCTAACAACGGAAATGAAAACCAAAGGAAAAGAAAATGATGGTGGAAGAGATTTAAAGAAGGTCCACGAAATAGTATCCTAGGAACTAGAAGCAGACAATGGTGCGTTATTTAGTAACGTGTGCTTTCGTCCTAGGCGCGTTGGTCCGCGCCATACCGTTGCCAAAAGGTGGCCTAATGGTAAATGTTCGCACAGGTACCGGGCCGGTCGCCACTCTGTGTCAGGGCCCGGGGAGGGAATTTCAGCCCCCAGCTCACCCAACTCTGCGGTACGACTGCTGCAGTATGACTGCCACACTACTTCCCTCGCAAGCTCGCAAGTAAACGGATGACGCACCTAAGACGAAAGCAACAATGACAACATGAGAACGATGACTTAGTTCTAAATGTTTTGAAATGCTTAACTATTAATAGTAAGACCGTACTAAAAACTTTCAGTGTTCGGCTCCAGTGCGTGGGAAATAAACATCCCAGGTTGGGATGCATAAACTAAAGCCAGAGGAGGGGACGGTCTAATGCAGAGGGGGGGAAATCCCCCCCCCCCATTCCCCCCTGCAAATCGCACACTGCTGTACCCCAGTCTTTTAAATTCCCTACGCACCGTCACTGTGTTAGCTGGACTGCTGCTAGTTCTTGACTTATTTGTGGTTGTTCCTTCGCGTTTCAACCTCACAGTTACGTCACCAACAGTCGACTTGATCATCTTTAGAAGGTTCGAAATGTTCCTCATGGTACTGTTACTCAGGTGGCATCCAATGAGTAGTACACATTCAATGTCAGCCAGCTCTCCTGACCGACCCGTTCTACTGTTACTGCTCCTAAACTGACAACACAGTACCCTTCGCTTTCTTTTATACTGGCGGATCCATCTCTCTTGACATCCAGTGGACAGTTCCGCATCAGATAGGAGTGATCAGTAACCTCGGATTTTAGGTAAAAACCTATTTTGTTCCTCATTAAATAAAGGCAATAAAAATTGTACATACACCAATAACGCAACTTTATGATCGAAAACGCTAGTTTTATAGGACCTAAGAATTATTAATTTTAGGTTAGTACTTGATTGTAACTAAATTTTAAAAATACAATTACATAAAATTTTCTATGACTAACACTCTCTCGCGGTCTTCCCAACTAAGAATTACGCAATTATTTTATCGAAAATTGTAACTTTATAGCACCTAAAATACCTAATTTCATGTTAGAACAGCCGCCCGCGGTGGTCTAGCGGTTCTAGGTGCGCAGTCCGGAACCGCGCGACTGCTACGGTCGCAGGTTCGAATCCTGCCTCGGGCATGGATGTGTGTGATGTCCTTAGGTTAGTTAGGTTTAAGTAGTTCTAAGTTCTAGGGGACTGATGACCACAGATGTTAAGTCCCATAGTACTCAGAGCCATTTGCACCATTTTCATGTTAGAACCTCACTGTGTGTAATTTTTAAAAACCAAGTCCAATAAAATTTGTGTGACTAAAACTACTCTTCTCGTCTTCCCGGCTACTTTGAAAACAGTAATTCAATGGTGCCGGTCGCGGTGGTCGAGCGGTTCTAGGCGCTTCAGTCCGGAACCGCGCTGCTGCTACGGTCACAGATTCGAATCCTGCTTCGGGCATGGATGTGTATGATGTCCTTAGGTTAGTTAGGTTTAAGTAGTTCTAAGTCTATGGGACTGATGACCTCAGATGTTAACTCCCATGGAGCTTAGAACCATTTGAACCATTTGAATAATAACTACACTACTGGCCATTAAAATTCCTACACCAAGAAGAAATGCAGATGATAAACGGGTATCCATTGGACAAATATATTATACTAGAACTGACATGTGATTACATTTTCACGAAATTTGGGTGCATAGATCCTGAGAAATCAGTACCCAGAACAACCACACATGGCCATAATAACGGCTTGATACGCCTGGGCATTGAGTCAAACAGAGCTTGGATGGCGTGTACAGGTACAGCTGCCCATGCAGCTTCAACACGATACCACAGTTCATCAACAGTAGTGACTGGCGTATTGTGGAGAGCCAGTTGCTCGGCCACCATTGACCAGACGTTTTCAATTGGTGAGAGATCTGGAGAATTTGCAGGCCAGGTCAGCAGTCGAACATTTTCTGTATCCAGAAAGGCCCGTACAGGACCTACAACATGCGGTCGTGCATTATCCTGATGAAATGTAGGGTTTCGCAGGGATCGAATGAAGGGTAGAGCCACGGGTCGTAACACATCTGAAATGTAACGTCCACTGTTCAAAGTGCCGTCAGTGCGAACAAGAGCCGACCGAGACGTGTAACCAATGGCACCCCATACCATCACGCCGGGTGATATGCCAGTACGGCGATGACGAATACACGCTTCCAATGTGCGTTCACCGTGATATCGCCAAGCACGGATGCGACCATCATGATGATGTAAACAGAACCTGGATTCATCGGAAAAAATGACGTTTTGCGTGCACCCAGGTTCGTCGTTGAGTACACCATCGCAGGCGCTCCTGTCTGTGATGCAGCGTCAAAGGTAACCGCAGCCATGGTCTCCGAGCTGATAGTCAATGCTGGTGCAAACGTCGTCGAACTGTTCGTGCAGATGGTTGATGTCTTGCAAACGTCCCCATGTGTTGACTCAGGTATCGAGACGTGGCTGCACGATCCGTTACAGCCATGCGAATAAGGTGCCTTTCATCTCGACTGCTAGTGATACGAGGCCGTAGGGATCCAGCACGGCGTTCTGTATTACCCTCCTGAACCCACCGATTCCATATTCTGCTTCGACCAACGCGAGCAGGAATGTCGCGATACGATAAACCGCAATCGCGATAGGCTACAATCCGACCTTTATCAAAGTCGCAAACGTGATGGTACGCATTTCTCCTGCTTACACGAGGCATCACAGCAACGTTTCACCAGGCAGCACCGGTCAACTGCTGTTTGTGTATGAGAAATCGGTTGGAATCTTTCCTCATGTCAGCACGTTGTAGGTGTCGCCACCGGCACCAACCTTGTGTGAATGATCTGAAAAGCTAATCATTTGCATATCACAGCATCTACTTCCTGTCGGTTAAATTTCGCGTCTGTAGCACGTCATATTCGTGGTGCAGCAATTTTAATGGCCAGTAGATCAGTTTGTTAGCATGCGTGAACGCCAATCGTGAGTCAGACGACGACAGAATAAGCGAGGCAGTTCCAACCCGCCCCGCTCGGCAGAGCGTTGTCGCTCGCTGTGAACCGTCTAGCGGGCCGGTAGGGCACGGAGGAGCCTTGTGATCTGCCCCCGGCGCCTTCCTGCCCTGTTTAAAACACCTGCACTACCTTCATTCAGTCGGTCACCGTGCTGCTTGGATGTGGTGAAATATTTCACAGCGACAGTGTATTTGTGGAAAGTCAACCACGCCGAAAGCAGCCAGCTCCAAATCATCTCTGATTCGTCAGTGGATACAAGGATTTCTCTACAGACGGGAGAGTGATTCACTGCAATTTGTGCAACAAAGACATAAGTAGAATGTTAACCTTGCATCTGCTACGCCCACTCAGAGAACAGTGATGCCACTGTTTTTCCGGAGTTAACTTGGACCAGAGACTTGAGAATGCAAAAATGTGGTTTCTAAACCCTTAATGTAAGTTAATTTTGCTAAGTAGATCTCTTACGTAAATTATTTTCATTTATTTTTGTTTTTAGGTACGTTCTGAACAGAGGTCGCTTTTAAGCCCGCCTTTTGCAGGGATTAAACACTAGACAAATTTAAAAAATAAATAAAACTGGAAACAAACATTTGTAACTAAAACAAATGCAACAAACAAAAATGAATTTCATCTTGACCTGTGCGGAGCCAATGTTGCAGCAAACATACGATGCAATGCAGTTGAAAATAGCCAGTTCAAAAGTTTTCCAGAGAAATACTGTCACTGCAGGATTCCATCAGAATCCATACTGAGAAAGAACTATTTGGATACTTTATATGAAAATACATTGAGCAGGATAAGACAAGATATAGGCGATTCATACATGTAGATTTCTGTCGATGAAACAACTGACAGACTCGGTCGATATGTAGCTAATTTGACTATTGGACAGTTGGATCCTGACGCTCGCTCTGTAACTCATCTGCTCTTCAGCAAGGAGATAACAAAGACTAACCGGGAAAGAATTGCTCACTTCCTTAATAAAGCCCTCAACTTACTTTTCCCCAATAGTCTGGATGAAAATGAAGTACTAGTACTCTGTACTGGTGCAGCCGCGTACATGATTGCCGCTATTAAATTGTTTAAAGTGTTTTACCCAGCCTTGTTCCGTATCACATGTCTTGCCATGAATCGTGTAGCTGAGTTGATAAGTCTCGAATTTCCGGATGTAAATAAGCTAGTTTCTACCATCAACTGTTCATCTATGTGTGAAACTTTATGGGACTTAACTCCTAAGGTCATCAGTCCATAAGCTTACACACTACTTAACCTAAATTATCTTAAGGTCAAACACACACACCCGTGCCCGAGGGAGGACTCGAACCTCCGCCGGGATCAGCCGCACAGCCCATGACTGCAACGCCTCAGACCGCTCGGCTAAGGTTTTTATTAGAGGTTTTTATTAAAGCACGTACAAGAATCCTTTTATTTAGAGAGGAACTTCCCAACGTACCACTTCCACCAGAATCCATAAAATGGTTCAAATGGCTCTGAGCACTATGGGACTCAACTGCTGTGGTTATCAGTCCCCTAGAACTTAGAACTACTTAAACCTAACTAACCTAATGACATCACACACATCCATGCCCGAGGCAGGATTCGAACCTGCGACCGTAGCAGTCGCACGGTTCCGGACTGCGCGCCTAGAACCGCGAGACCACCGCGGCCGGCCCAGAATCCATACTTACTCGCTGGGGAACGTGGCTAGAGGCCGTGGTATATTATACGGAGCATTTGTAATACATTAAGAACATTGTTCTTAAGTTGCGCGAGGAGGCAGTGAGCATTACTTCACCTAAAGATCCACTAAAGGACCCAACAATTACCAATGACGTTGCATAAATTTAATCTCATTGTGCATATTTGGTCTCTATTATTAAAAATCTAGAGTGTTCAGGGAAACTCGTCTACAGGCAACTGCGGTTGATAGAAGTGGTGACAGAAAAAATCAAATTGGTCTCAGGTTCTATTGGTATGAAAATTAGTGAGAAATTAAAGACATTGCTATAAAAAAACCATGACTGACCACTCTCTGCACGGTGTCTCACATCGTATCAGGTAAATCAACAGAACGCGAGTGAGCGGTCCCACTGCGCCTAATACCGTCATCCAAATATGCTCCGGTCACATCTGTTGACGTGGAACGCTCATTCTCGGCATACAGACAAGAGATGCAGTATCTCAATGGAAACCTGGACAAAGTGTTAGTTATTTACTGTGGCTGTAATTATGGACATGAACAATAATATAATGTGGATTTTTGTCAATCTACTTATCTTTCCAGACAATAAAATGTCAAATTTTGGTCACATATTCATGATTTTTATAACTTATTTTTGTTAGTGTTAGAACCTAATTTAAGATTTTTAGAACCTAAAAGTCCGAGGTCTGGTGGTGAGATGGTGCCCTGCGCTACGCCGGCCGGCTGCGACACGCCACGCGCCTGCCACTGTTTGCTGCACGCCGTTGCCCTGTCCTCCGTCAGCCAGGGCACGCACGTGACATGTGTCGAGTCCGCTGCACTATCAGTCTCAGCCCCGCCAGTACAACAGGGTACAGAGCAGTATGCACTTCTGACCGTAAACAGACGCCCCGTTGTCGGCCGAGTCGCGCCTCTGCTTGCGCAGCTGAACAGAACCTCGCTGCGATAAGGCCATCTCACAGCTCACAGCTTCCGCTGCAACGGAGCAGCCAAGCCTTTCCTCGGTGCATCTCGGCTTCTCTTCAGCTTTGTACGTCGGTGACAGTAACGCACTGGTAAAGTGTACACTGGTACATGGGCAGAGAGTAAGATTTTACGAACGGTTACTAGCTGCTGCCACTGAGACGATGAAAGCTTCCTATTTATCCTACACACACACAAACACACACACATATACAAACGTCATACACACACACACACACACACACACACACACACACACACACACACAGAGAGAGAGAGAGAGAGAGAGAGAGAGAGAGAGAGAGACACGCATATACAGGATGCACTGGATCACCGACAAACTTTCAGCCGTTGTTCAGGGATACTTCTGAGTCTGTTGATATAGGGGCCGGTCGAAGTGGCCGTGCGGTTAAAGGCGCTGCAGTCTGGAACCGCAGGACCGCTACGGTCGCAGGTTCGAATCCTGCCTCGGGCATGGATGTTTGTGATGTCCTTAGGTTAGTTAGGTTTAACTAGTTCTAAGTTCTAGGGGACTAATGACCTCAGCAGTTGAGTCCCATAGTGCTCAGAGCCATTTGAACCATTTTTTGATATAGGGGACCCACGGTCTCCGCCGCCTCGTTACAGATTTCCACACCTACACCAATACTCCCGGAACCCAATTAACCATGTGTGACACAGGCTACTTCTGGTACCGTTAACTGATCCCCCCGTTCCCGGTTCCACTCGCCAATGGCGCGTGAGAAGAATGGCTGTCAGCAAGTGTATTAGCTCTAATTTATCGAATTTTCTCGGCGTAGTCATTTCGCGAGATGCATGTGGGAGGAAGTAATACGTTGTCCTGCTCTTCCCGAAAACTGATCTCTCAGAGTTTCGGTAGTAAACCTCTCCGTGATCCGCAACGCTTCCCTTGTAACGTCTGTCACTGGAATTTGTTGAGCACCCCTATAACACTCTCGCGCAGACTACACTATCTTGTAACGAAACGTGCCGCACATCCTTGGATCTTGTCTGCCTCTTCTATCAGTCGTATTTGGAAAGGGTCCCGGAGTGATGAACAATACTCAAGAATCGGTCGAACAATCGGCTTGTAAGCCACTTCTTTTGTGGATCACTTTGTTAAGGTTCTTCCCATGGCTCTAGTCTGGCATCTGCTCTTCCTGCAATTTGTGGTCATTCCACGCAAGGTCGCTCTGGATAGTTATACGATTTCCAGCAGTTTATCAATAGTGTTCAAATGGTTCAAATGGCTCGGAGCACTATGGGACATAACATCTAAGGTCATCAGTCCCCTAGACTTAGAACTACTTAAACCTAACTAACCTAGGACATCACACACATCCATGCCCGAGGCAGGATTCGAAACGCGGTTCCAGACTGAAGCCCCTAGAACCGTTCGGCCACTGCGGCCGGCTATCAATAGCGTAGATGTACACTAGTGGCTTCCTTTTCTACGTATGCGCCACATGTTGCATTTATTTACATCGAGGCTCAACTACCGAAACGTGCAGCGCTCACCAATCCTCTGCAGTTAATTCTGTTAATCGTTACTATCTTCTGCCATGTCTTTTTCTAGAGACAACCGCATCATCTGCGAACAGCCTTAAAGAGCTTCCGACAATTTCTACTGCATTATTTATATACGTTGTAAATAGCAACGGTCCCGTAACAGTTTCTGTTCCTGAAATTACCTTCATATCTGTCAATTTCGTTCCGTTACATCGTCGTATTGAATTCTGTCTGCAAGGAGATGTTGAATCCAGTCGCAAATGTGCTCCGATACTCGATGAGCTCTTATTCTTTTCATTAAACGACAATGTGGGACGGTGCCAAATGCCTTCCTGAAGTCAAGGAACACGACATCAACCTAACTACCGATATGTACAGCACTATGGAGCTCTTGGAGGGAAAGAGTGAGCTTAATTTCGCTACAGTTCTCTTTGCGGGATTCAAGTTCATTTTTACAGAGGAGATTCTCCAAAAATGTCGTAATACATAAGCACAAAACATGTTCCATAATTCTACAACAGATTGACGTTACGTATATAGGCTTATAATTGTGTGCATCTGTCCTGCGGCTCTGCGGGAGTGACCTACGGTTTTTCCAGTCCCAAGATACCCATCGCTGCACCAGCATTTCATTTGGTTTCTTGTCCCGATTAGCTTTGTATCTATGTTGGGCTGGAAACTGAGTAGAAGAGTGCAAATGTCGATGGTACGTGCTCTCTATCTTGTTTGGAAACAAAGTTCTTCCATTCATTCACAATACTTGCTGTTCACAACAGCAATAACCACATTACTGTTTAGCACTGTTCCTTTACATTTCGGGTTTGTTTTTCCGGTGGTGTTAGTTGTGCGTTAACAGTCATACACAGCAGTATGAACCGATTTCGAGATATAGATTAAGCCTCAACTGAGGGCTCACTAAATACAATGGAGGACCAGCAGAATGGTGTTGAGCCGCGCTGTTGCTACAGAAACGGCAAACTCTTCAGCGTAATTTTTTCATCTGTACATAGATGTCTACTAGAAACCTGATCATTCCGTGTTAGACTGATTTGCATATTACACTTATTTTCATTAATATGAAGGTATTTTCGCAGAAAGGACGCTGATTTACGCAAAAAAATCGTAACTAATCATTTGAGTAACAACACGAAAAAATCATAAAATTGCATTATTTGTCTGTATAGAGACGCAGAAGGCCGTGGGTCTCTTGTACTAAAATACTCAGGAGGTATCCCCGAATAACTTCTGAAATGTTGTCGGTGGAGTTCTCGTTAACCCTGAATGTCACAACCGTGGTTTTCCGTCTGCTTGTGAAGGCCAAGATCAAGGTGGATTTTGATACGCTTTTTCCCAATACATTGTTTCACGAGAAAGGTTTGTGGATATAGTTTGTAATTATAGTAATGACGAATGCGTAACATACATGTTAGCTGCTCCACACTTCATTGGCGTTTGAAGTGACATCTTATGGCAATTATGGGATCTATCGGTTGGTGACCTACATAAGAGGTGACGTCTGGCGAGAAAAGCAGTAAAGCAATCACTTGCCTCAACTTCTGAGAGCAGTGAGGCTTAGCCAGGATCGGTACATATTATGAACTGAAGTCCTCCGCCGCATTTTTCCGTCTGTACAAAGAGCTGATCCCTGGAAGTATAGTAGCGATTTTGGTACGGTCTGCATTTACAGACTCATTCACGAGGAAGCTTTGTGTGTAGTCGCATAATTTATTACCACTACACCAGCCAAGTCGTGCAGCCATAGGACCATCCGTGCACAGTGGGAGGCGGGCGTTAGTAGAGAGAGAGAGAGAGAGAGATAGAGCACCAGATCTGTGTTATTGCCAAGTTTTCGTGCCTAAACGCACGGCAGGCCGCAGAACTGGACTATACCGCGAAAGAAAATTAACCACGTGTTTTACGAGGCTGGCGAGTAGACGCAAGGTCACCGTCTTACCTCATTGAGCTAAAAAAAGAAATTTTCCTGCAAAGACAAGACGCGCTGTGGTAAAAAGTTAGTAAAGTGAAAACTATTAAGTTTCTCACCATTTTGAAGCACATTCGCTTAAGATTTAGCTGTGGCGGGCAAGGAGGAACGGAGTCATGGTGCCAAACAAATGTTACGGGAAAAATAGGAACAAAAAACTCGGATTCTTTGTGTACTGAAGGAGCTCTCATGATCATGGAATGATCTACGTGACAAATGAAAGACCGACCACACCACTTTGGCATTGACTATAAACAAGAGTGACTGACTGCACATGGGTCTCGAGAAAATACAGAAATGAAATCAATATCCCACAAAATGTAGCTTGCATTTCCATCACAGCCAGATTTCTACTACGAAAAAGTTCGTGCGAACGTGTTACTAGTGTGGGGGGTTCCACGATAGCTTGAATTTCACCATCCATGTGGTCGTTAAGTCATAGTTGCCGGTGAAAGCAATATGTATGTTATACTCGCGATTCCGGCAAAATTTTAGAATAAGGCCGGTGCATACTTACGTCTTTGGTGCAGGAATATTGTCAGGACTCGAAGTACGATGGGAACAAAAGAAGGTGTGTCAGCTGTTTGTGTTACGCAGCCAATCTGAGGGCAGCAGGCAGACAACGTGTTTCAGATACATTCGCAGGAAAGGATAAAACTGATGTAAACAAGGATTATAAATAATAAATTGGGTGCGAAGGTTTTTATTTTCAAATTTCAGTGACGCATTTCACCTGTGGCAGGCATCTCTAGATTATCTAAAAAGCAAAAAGTCATAAAAATAAATATTAGGATACGTCCTGATCCATCGACAAAATGCGACTGGGATATCAAAAAGCTGCAAATCTCCAGTGCCTGTCAACTGGGTTACCGGAAAGAATCGGAACGATGAAAAATTTCAGCGAAGAGTTTTTAAAATAAATACCGAGAAATCCTTTAATTACCGTACTCGTTGTCATGTTCAATTCTGTTCCTCTGAATGCACTACTCTGTGGCACATGCTGTCTGTTACTGAAAAACATGTGCATAGCGGGATTCATGAAACGAGGCGAGGAAATAGAAATGCTTCACTATGACTTCCAACTCTTTTTAGAGTTTGCCATTTCTCAAAATCATGGCAGCTCATAACTTAGTCGAGTAGTTCGTTTACTGTGTGTGTTTAAAGAAATAGTGTTGGGTGAAAAACTGGAAGTTTCACGTGAAGTATTTCATTGGATGATTTTTTTACTACTTTCGTAAAGGCCTAACTCGACACCAATGGCTCGTATCATCTCGTTCATCTTCTAAAGTCAACAACGTTAAGGGGCTGCGGAAAGGCTCAAAATCATGAAAAGTTCAATTTTTACTTTTTTGCGTTTTCTGAATCTGCAGACTATTACCTTTTAATAGATGTATAATTTATTCAATTCCGAAGACTACAACTATTTTTAAATTTTTTTTGAAATGTGTTCTACATGGGCGTGACCCACTGTGGCGCTGTTAATCTGCTGTCAAATGGTGTTATTATTAACGTCCGTGTTCATCAGGTACATTTTAGTGATGTGAGATAAAGTATGTGTTGTGGCTAACCTGTGATGGTTCAATATATATCGCTGGTGTGATTGTCGATTGTTTCATGTTTATTTACTCTGTCGTTATCTCGAAAATATTCGTAATTAATTCTGTTTCTTGAGTCTCTGTTTTGTTGAAGTATAATAATGAGTAAAAGTAAAGTTATTAGAAATCCTCTGAAGGCTTTTAAGAAAAGGAGAAATGTTGGAAAGCCAAAGGTATGTGTTATTACTGTAAACAATAAAGACGATGAAAATCCCCAACATAGCTTGTGTCCCAAAGAAGAAGACAGTTGGTGTAAATATAACAAAGGATTGCTAACTGGTGAAGTGTACACTCATAAGCATAGTCTGCCTCATGCAATAATGGAGGTGATAAAACCTATTTTCAGAGACTTAGCAGCACCTGAACTGTTGAAAAAGTGTATTCACGGAAAAACTCAAAACCCCAATGAAAATGTAAATAGTGTTATATGGTCGAGAATCCCCAAGACTGTATTTGTTGGAATAGAAACACTTCACTTTGGTGTGTATGATGCTGTTGCGACTTTCAATGATGGCAACATTGTAAGGTGCAAGGTATTTAGAAATATGGGAATGAAGATAGGTTCTAACGTGGTACGAGCGATGCTTGCTTTAGACAAGGAACGCCTTCGGGCTGCAGACAGGGCTGTAAAGAGTCTAGAAATACAAGCAAGAGTAAACAGGAGGAGGAACAAGAGGAAGCTGGAGGAGGAGTTTGCAGAGGATGAAGATAATCCATCCTATGGACCTGGAATGCACTAAAAAGTTAATCCAATCTTTGTCGCTCGATTCCCAAAACTTTTATTTTCTCATACTAATTACATGTTTTCTAAGGATCTTCCAAACATATTTGTTTCAAACTTTCAGTAAATGTTACACAGTACCTTCTGCATAATTTAACACAGCCTTTTTCCAAAAAACTGTATATTTTTGAATATATAAATAAAAAATTGCAAAAAAATGTTGTGAATTTTCATTACAATTGAAAAAAAATCATCTTTAATAACTGAACTAAAATTTTGTAAAATCCCTGTGTTAAGTTGTAGCCCATATTCCAATAAATAATCTGTAAAAAGTTCAACTTCCTACCTCAAATACTTTGTGAGGAAAGATGTAATTTATAAGCGTTATTTTAACATTGCAAGTATAGGGCGTTCCGGAACCCCTTAAGAAAACAAGTTTTTCTATAAGTTTGCAGGACATCCCCCCGATGTCGTTGCAATGAATTACATGAGTGTTTTTCATTCGGAATATTTTACTCAGGACGATGTCATCATTAAGCCAAATAATAGCGCCGCATGTTCTCTGGAAACGTAATGGATATGGTTTTCCGTTGCTTTCAGCTGTCCGCACTAAAAGCGTAGTGAGACCATGTTGCCTAAATTTACAAGGCTCCTGCAACATCAGACAGTATGTTGCCCCTCTTCACGAACCACAGGTTTGTCTGGACTCTAGACCCTTCTCTGATACCCCTCCGATGTGGCTGCACCTTCGGTACAGCCAGCAGTATCGTGGAGGCACTTAAGCCAACTTACGGCGTCAAGGTGGATGGTTCGTAGAGGTGGTTGTTGCGCTGCTACAGTCACCTGGATCCGATGAACGAAGCTTAAGTAGCCACGACTTCTTTTCAATTAACCTGTCAGACCGTTTTCGGAATTCTTGGAACAAGGGCGCAAGACGCAGTTAAAATCTTCATTACGTTCGGTTAAATCCACTTTGAATTTAATCAGCAAGTTAATTTCTCGCGAGAGGTTTGAAGAAAATTGCTCTCTTTTGTTCCAGTAAAATTGCCGAATATTGCCGATAAGCAGAAGATTATGTTTATCTCTGTGGCTTTTTGCACTGGACGTATAATAACGGAAGACGGCGCTACATTCTTAGGCTGTACACTTCTCTGAAGCCAGTGCGGCATGTTAGTTGCCCCTTAACATTAGCAGAGTACTGTTTACAATTTCTTGTTATTAATTTCTGTCATGTGCACGCAACAGTGTAACGCTGGACTCGCATTCGGGAGGACGATGGTTCAATCCTGCGTCCGGCCATCCTGATTTAGGTTTTCCGTGACTTCCTTAAATCGCAGCAGGCAAATGCCGGGATGGTTCCTTTGAAAGCGCACGGCCTATCTGCTTCCCCGTCCTTCCCTAATCCGATGAGACCGATGACCTCGCTGTTTGGCCCCTTCCCCCAAACAACCCAACCCCTCTTAAAGAGAAAATGTTACAGTGCTTTCATGAACAGCTTAGCGCCAGGAAAGAATTTTCAGACGCTCTTCTGGTCTTGAGTTTACATTTTATCCAGTAATACAAAGCATTTCGTCTCGTTAATATAACTTCCTTTCTATTTTACGTCTTGGATAACCAAAAGAGAAGGATGTGATATGAAAAGACTGCGTTCGTAATCCAAAATTTATCCTAATATAGACTGAGGAAACTTATGTTTGGTCTACATCTTCTTCCCGCAAACGACGAGAACGTACTTTGCTATGTTTGGTTGATTTCCAATCTTTCCCCCTCACGGCGGTCACTCAGAGACCTTTCAGAGTTGTACTGATAGAAATCTAACGGCAAATGACAGAAATAAAACCACTATAGTAAAACCAAACAGGGCAACGCAAGTTCATGTATATAAAAGAAAACATCATTTGAACGAGTCCATTTAAGAACGAAACGTGTACCTTTTACACCCTTAAAAGAGGGATACTGGCATTTTTGATTGAAGAACTTCTACCAGAAGCTAATTTTTGGACCAACTAACGTGGCGGACGTCGGCTTCAAGCTTGTGACGTCACGACAGCTCCCGTTATTGCACCTACATGCTCTTTTCTGCAAGTTATAAAGTATCTCAAGTCAATCATTACACTTCCGTAAAATTTTGAAAGTTAATCCTCTGTTACTCAGATATATTCGGTTAATCTTTGTCTTCATCCCCAAGTCTATAAATCCATTAATACTTCATGGTTGAGTAGGCAGAGAAAGAAATTTGCACCTCTTTGTATTTTATTGCACCCGTCCCATACGCAGGTGACACAGAAAGTTTGACATCAAAATGCAGACTGCTTCATTACACATGAGATGTACATTGGTGTTAACCTTTTTATGTTCATCTTTTTAGTTAATTACCTTATTGTAATTAATTCGTAATGAGGAGCAGAGACGTGCAACATTTGGCGCAAGTATTTTCTTGGCGTCAGTGACTTTCACTGTAGGTCTTCTCACCTGTACATGTTGGGAGATAAGAATATTTGCGAGATAGCGGTAAAAATTCGTTTCACCACAATATACAAGATATATTACTTAAATTGCGCAGTATGTTCCCATACAGTGTGTGAAAATTTCAAATTTTGTTATTCGGTTACCATGTTTCAACTTGCGTTTCTCAATGGGCCTTCAAACTGAATAAATGAGAACTTATTTTACTGAGCAATGGTTTCAGCTTTTTCAGAATTTCGCTTAAGAACAAGACAGGTACGCTGGTTTTCGTGAAAGAAGGTGCGCAGCAAGTTCTTGAACGGCGTATTAGTGCAGCAGCTTTGAAGAAATAATTAGAATGTGTGTATGTAAAAATACAAAGCTGATCACTTGAGTCTGATGTGTCCAAGTTACGTCGTGGAACAAAATATTCCGAAAGAACTGGAGCAGGCATTGCATGATTACATTCCAACACGTACAAAGACGTGCTGTCTCACAGAATGCTGCTAGTTAGCTTATGAACTATAAGTGAAAAACAACCATAAGGTTCCCGGTAAATGGCATGTGGAGAAACAGACATCCGTTGATTGGCTGAAGAGATTTTCCTACATGATCACTAAGGATCCAAGAAGCCTGCAGCGTACCACTGGCCACTGCATTCACCCTGCATTACAAGTCATATTTTCCAACAAACTAGAACGTGCAAGGAAATGTAAGTCAAACTTTCCTAATGGCCTTCGTGTATGCAATTTCAATAAGTTCGGGACATTGAAAATAAAAAATTGTCAGCGAGTTTTGGATGGGAAAGGTACAACGAAAATTATCAAGCCAGAACGTGGAACACTGGTCGCCACGTACAGCATTATTATTGCTTGAAATGTCAGCAACAGTCCCCCACATCTTCCTAAGGTGAACTGTCCAATAGTCTATTTCAAGGACCAAACAACTCGTTAAGAAGAGTGGATGTCTTTAGCACATTATTCCCCACTTCAGGCACACTTCTTCTGTAAACCAAAATCCACCTCTTTTTGTAATGGTCAACTATGAAAGCCATTGTCACTCTAGGCTGTTGACCAATGCAGGAAAAAGTAGCTAATCCAATTCACTGTACAAATAAACTACAGCTGCTGTAGAATATTTATAATGTTGCATCTAGATGAAACATTCTAGATTTGTAGTATATCCCCCTGTGTTGGTCGCGCTAGCGAAAATGACTACCACTCCTGTCTGTATGACGTTTGCATGCAAAAGCACCTTAAATGTTGTTACTTGACTCGCCCATTTCAATGGAGACGCATGCCTGGCTTACGCTGTGACAGACCTCCATTAAATACTGCAGCTGTTACACATCTTCCAGGTGACATGGCTAACTAGAGGCCTCAAACAGGAAGTGAAATGCTCCATTCTTCTACGGTTGAGTTCAATATTAGCAGCCAAACCGATCTGAACTTCTCCTGAGAATTCCAGAGAAGTTACAACTCGTGAGAATATTAAGGCATGCCAAAAGTAAAGACCAAAAGGTGAAAACAGAAGGTGACTGAAAGGAAAAATCCGAACTGCAGCTGATACACTGGAGATGAGAAACGTGAAGATTATGAAGATCTGAGGACGCCAAGAAAACAATTATTTGAGATCAATGATGATCATTGGAAAAGAGGAAGACGTAGCAGAGACCATCTCTAAAGATTTTTCGAGTCTCAAGTGTTTCTTGTCCTCTTCACAATGTCAGCTGGTGGCATTTGGTGAACTTTGTCGTCATTCACATTAATTAATATGTAATAACTGAACTTAAAGCTAAAGACATGCTTAGATGGTAGAGCACTTGCCTGCGAAAGGCAAAGGTCCCGCGTTCGATTCTCGGTCCGTCACACAGTTTTAGAACGCTTTAGTTTTGGACAATCGCAGAATCACCTTGGACGAGATCCATCGGTTACTGGGTATTAGCGTGGGGACCACCCACACTATCATGCATCAACACTTGAACTTTCGAAAAAATTTGTGCGTAATGTGTTCCCCATCAACTGACTGCCAAACAGCGCAATACTCGAATGGCGCTATCTTTGATTCATCTGCAACATTATCTTTAGGTGGAATATGAATTTCTGACGCGTATTGTCACCGGTGACGAAACATGATGTCACCATTTTGAACCGGAAAGCAAGTGTCGGAGCAAGCATTGGAAACATGAGACTTCACCACCTCCAAAGAAGTAAAAGACCGTGAACACCAGTTCTGGTAAGAGCATGATGTCCTTCTCTTTTGACCACAAGA
Source organism: Schistocerca nitens (assembly GCF_023898315.1). Classification (NCBI taxonomy): domain Eukaryota; kingdom Metazoa; phylum Arthropoda; class Insecta; order Orthoptera; family Acrididae; genus Schistocerca; species Schistocerca nitens. The sequence continues at coordinate 1,222,922,932 of NC_064614.1, forward strand.
GCCGACAGCTTGTCGAGTTCCTGGAACGGGGAACCACCACCAATGCCCAGCGTTATCAAGCCACTTTACAGAACCTTAGACGAGCCATTAAGTCGAAATGCAGAGGCATGTTGTCCAACGGCGTTATCCTCCTGCACGATAATGCCCACACACATACGGCCAATGCGGTGAAGACGACATTGCAGCAGTTTCGGTGGGAAACGCTGGATCATCCACCGTACAGTCCCGATGTTTCACCGTGTGACTTTCATGTGTTTGGACCTCTAAAAGAAGCTATTCGCGGGCATCGATTCGCAACGAACTGTGTGACTGGGTCCAGGGCTGGATCCGACAGCAGCTTACTAGCTTCTTCAAGGATGGAATCGACCGGTTAGTGTCGCAATGGGATAAATGTGCCAACAATTTTGGCAACTATTTTTGAGTATGAGTACTGCGTATAACTACATTTTTGAGTTAATAAACCTTTGCGTTACACTAGTGGCCGGGTTTCATTTGAATGGCACTTATAAAACAGAAAATGGGATGAAGATTCAACTGAGATAACGAATAAGTTCTGCTGGTATGTATCTCAGATCATTGTACAGCATTATGTAGTGTTTCTCCACCATCAATTCGTTGTTTCAGTCATCAACGTCTGAAGAATCTACTTCGCGATTTACTCCGCTCTTCTTCGACAATCGCTAACAGAGCTGACGCAAAACTGTGCTATGCACCTCCATTTTCGTAAAGAAACTGCGTGATTAGTGTGCCAGGTGCAGCCAGGAACTGTCGCTGGAGAGGGCTGAGCTCGCAAATTACGACGGGGAAAACGTTCCCTGAGAGGTAACAGGTCGTTTCAGGGCGTGCAGTAACCACTCGTGTGGCGTGCTTGGCAATAAGAAAGCTGTCCCCCGTGAGCTCAGCTTAAGGCAGGCGTCACACGGACAGTGTATTCCAACGTCGACGTTGAGCGTGCCAAATTTCTGACGCCGTAACGCGGACAAAACACGCTGAGATGCCTTCCCGAACGGCCAGAGCAGTATCAAGCATTCCAGATATTCTGAACGGTAATTTGAACGTCAACCAGTGAGATGGAAGATCGCCATCTACGTCACATGTATGCCATTATACAGGGTGTCCCAGCTATCTTGTCCACCCAAAATATCTCTGGAACAATAACAGCTATTGGAAAACGACTTTCACCGGTATCAATTTAGGGCTGGGGCCCATGAATGTACATATTTGGAAACATTCTAAAACGAAAACATATGTGTTTTTTAACACAAACTTATGTTTTTTTAAATGGACCTCCTATATTTTTTCTTCAGCAGTCCATAGCATGACAAAGCACATACACAATGGCGTTGATTGCGTCGCAATATTCCCATTACATCCCGAGATATTAAGACGCCAAGTTGACGCTTGAAACACCCGACATGCGCTGCTAGCGCACGTCCTGAGGCTCAGGCGTGAACCCCATGCTGCCCGTAATCGCGATGTGATTGACATGCGTAATCATACTTCCATACTTATCAAGAGGTCCGAAACGAATAATACGGTTTGCTGCCATCCTGCTGCGATTACGGGCAGCATGGGGTTCACGCCTGAGCCTCAGGATGTGCGCTAGCAGCGCATGTCGGGTGTTTCAAGCGTCAACTTCGCGTCTCAATATCTCGGGATGTAATGGGAATATTGCGACGCAATCAACGCCATTGTGTATGTGCTTTGACATGCTATGGATTGCTGAAGAAAAAATATAGGAGGTCCATTTAAAAAAACATAAGTTTGTGTTAAAAAACACATACGCTTTCGTTTTAGAATGTTTCCAAATATGTACATTCATGGGCCCCAGCCCTACATTGATACCGGTGAAAGTCGTTTTCCAATAGCTGTTATTGTTCCAGAGATATTTTGGGTGGACAAGATAGCTGGGACACCCTGTATACAGGGTGGGGCATATAAAAGTGTCTCGGCGAACATAGTTCCAGGGTACAAAGAAACACAGCAAAGGAATTACGGTACTAACCTGGTTGCAGCAGAATCTGAAAGTGACCACCATTCATCTCTTGATACTTTTGGGTCCAAGTCAGTAAGTTGCTGTAAGCGGATCGAACTTGGACAGATAGAACTGGGGCAGTCTCATCCAAATGTGCTGCTACAGACACTGAAGACTTGAGGGCTTCCCACACAAAGCAATCGCACACTTATAGATCATGTGACCTGGATGGCCAGATAGGGCAGCGACCTGTGCTAACAATTCTGTCAGGAGTGAAGATTGTGTAAATGTGCTCCAAGTTGCTGTTGGAACTAAATGTAGCTCTTTTCTTTCTGCCACAAATGGTTTCAAAATGTTGGCAATGTAACGCGCGATAGTCAGCGTCTGATGAAAGAAGATGGGATCAATAATGAAGCGGGCAGACACTGAACACCAAAATCCAACCTTAATCGTGCAATGGTGTTTTGCGCAAGTTATTTGAATTCTCCGCGCCCCAGAACTTGTGATTTTGTGAGTCGACGTAACCACTCAGGTGAAACCGGGTTTCATCAGATATAAAGAACAGATCCGTGTCCAAGCCATTCATTGTTGTCTCATTCAACAGCTACTCACAAAACTGCAGGTGCTGAGGAGTATCTGCAGGTTGTGAAGCATGAACAACAGATACTCGGTAGGGATGGATGTGCATGTCCAGTTGCAGTATTCGTCCTCATGGTCGACATAAAATGCCGGTGTCTTGAGGCGGACGTCGGGTTCATTTGGTAGTACGATTCAAATCGCTCTAAGCACAATGGGACTTAACATCTGAGGTCATCAATCCCCTAGGCTTAGAACTACTGAAATCTAGCTAACCTAAGGACGTCATACACATCTATACCCGAGGCATCCGTAGCAGCAGCGCGGTTCTGGACTGAAGTGCCTAGAACAGCTCGGTCACATCGGCCGGCCATTTGGTAGTACTCTAAAGCATTTTCTGTGGATATGTAGTCATATTCTTTGGTGTGCGGGCACGTCGTTTCGGAATTTCTTGGATTTGTTCAGAACAAATCCTGTCTGATGCCATTTTCGGATTAAGGTTCATGACACTCATTGCTGGTACTTTGACACCATTAAACTTGCAGCAAACAACTGACCACACCGTTTCCACGACTTTGTTGTCACGTTACTTTCCACAACGTACACCCGCTGCTCCACTGTAAGCAGTATCCCATCTTAGCACTGCTCCACTCACACTGACACAGCCCGTACTATGCTCTGAACCGGTGTGGATCACGTGGCGAGCGTACACGTGGTGAGCGGGTCGCGTTGTTGGTTATCTTCATACATTCACGACCAGTCATATGCACTCCTCCGGACCAGTTTTATTTGCCCCACACTGTATATAGGCCTACCTATTTTCAGTACAGAGTTGGGAGACGCCGTATTGGATTTCTGTTGAAGCCGATGTTTCGTGGGTTTTATACTGGGTGTTTCAAAATGAATATCGGGATTTTGAGACTTTGTAGCATTTATTACACTCAGCTTATAGTTATAAATAATTCGTCAAATGAAAGAGCAACTCAAAGATTTTTTTTCTCAGAAGTCTGAAATGTGACGCACGGCACACATCGATTCGATGTGCGACGTTTTCCCAAAGTTTGATCAATGTGTCAAGAGTAATGTTGCAACAAGTGCTTCAAAAGTCTTTCTTAATCGGGAATATCAGCAGGTGACGGGGACACAAACACATGATCCTTCTTGAACTCCGAAATGCAAAAATCGCGTGGCGTCAGATCAAGTGAACGTGGGGACTATGCGACTCCAGCTGTCATCGTTCCCCTCGTGGCCATTCCAGAGGTCAGCTACAACATCGTTTAATCAGCCTCGTACTGAGTTATGCCAGTGAGACGGCGTACCTTTGTCTAAAATAAAATTCTTTGATTTAGATTCTTCCAGTTGATGAAACAGCAAGATTTCCAGCGCATCAACATAAGAAACACCAGCTACAGTTGCTTCACCAAAAAAGATAGGCCCATAAACTTTCCGCTGGGATAAGGCACAAAAAAAAATTCAGTTTAGGAGAGTCTCGTATCTTTGTCCACATTTGCATTTAAGTCAAATGTCGATTCATCACTGAAGACGACATGATCCAGAATATCTTCATCGTCATGCAGCAACATTTCGTTTGCAAAGTTGGTACGTAAACTGTGATCTGTAGACTTTGGACCTTGTAACAAATGCAAACAACAAGGACGTAGTTGTAAGCATCACCTTAATTGTCTCCGTGCAGACGTCACTGGAATGCCTAATTCCAGTCTCCCTCCTACTACCTGCTGCTAGCACTCCTATCCAAAATCTGTCTCATTCATGATGTCTAATTATAACAGTACTTATCATCTACGAATATAAACTCTATATGTATGTATTTTTCCAACTGTGCCTTTCTAATTGTTTTTTTTTTTTCACTTTTACTTGTACTAGATGTAGATTAACATGCCAACTAAAACATATGAATGTAAAATAAGTAGAATGCCTGGTTAGATGCAAGAGAGGGCCTGATGGCCCTAATCTTGCCAGGTTAAATAAATCAATAAATAAATAAATAACGACTAGCCTTCCGCATTGATTTCTAGGGATTACGCGTGAAAAAATGTCTCACTACTTCAACACGTTCTTCAGTCACTCTTGGCCGTCCTGTAGTTTTTCTTTTGCAAAGGCAGTCTGTATCTTCAAACTGATGATACTACCCGTGGATGGTATTATCACTTGAAGGATTGCAATGGAACTTAAGATGTAATGCATGTTCCACTGTAACAACAGATTCAGTCCTTGTAAACCGTAAATTACAAAAGCTTTTGCGTTAACTAGTCGCCATCTTTGCTACTAGCGCTTTCTGTCGGAAGATGCAGAAAAAAACAGCGCATTAGCACCAGTGTACAAACCAGATTGTTTGAGATTCATGTTTTATTTATAACTGTAAGTTGAACGTAATAAATACTACAAAGCCTTAAAATCCCGATACTAATTTTGAAAAAGCCGTTATTATAACTAACATTTTACTAATTTATGCTCTTTCACAGCACCGGCACATTGAAGCTCTCTCGAAAGCGTGTTGTTGTTGATACGAATTCTTCTGATAAAATGACGGGAAGCGTGATATTGATGATTAAAGAATTTCCATATTTGAATGTTTCCGCATTATAACTTGCGTCTTACAGAAATATGCCGTTCAAAGGATCGGCACACTGAATAGCCTTTAGAAACGCGTTGTTTTTGGTACGATTTGCTATAATTAAATGTCACTTAATAATATATCGGCAAATAAGTGCTCAGAAGATGCTAACAAAGAAAACATGGTCGTGTATTACGGAAGGTCGGTACAATGTAATCAACGGAGATGCGAAGTGGCGTGTGTTGTGTCTAGCTGGTTGATACCTTGCTATATCCGAAAATTTTTTATTTACATCTCGTTTTCTGGAACGTTCTGCGACTTTCCTTATTAAACTAATAGAAGTATGTTCTGTCATATTCGGTGTTACGTAAATATACGAGGGCAGTTCAATAAGTAATGCAACACATTTTTTTTCTCGGCCAATTTTGGTTGAAAAAACCGAAAATTTCTTGTGGAATATTTTCAAACATTCCCGCTTCGTCTCGTATAGTTTCATTGACTTCCGACAGGTGGCAGCCCTGTACGGAGCTGTTAAAATGGCGTCTGTAACGGATGTGCGTTGCAAACAACGGGCAGTGATCGAGTTTCTTTTGGCGGAAAACCAGGGCATCTCAGATATTCATAGGCGCTTGCAGAATGTCTACGGTGATCTGGCAGTGGACAAAAGCACGGTGAGTCGTTGGGCAAAGCGTGTGTCATCATCGCCGCAAGGTCAAGCAAGACTGTCTGATCTCTCGCGTGCGGGCCGGCCGTGCACAGCTGTGACTCCTGCAATGGCGGAGCGTGCGAACACACTCGTTCGAGATGATCGACGGATCACCATCAAACAACTCAGTGCTCAACTTGACATCTCTGTTGGTAGTGCTGTCACAATTGTTCACCAGTTGGGATATTCAAAGGTTTGTTCCCGCTGGGTCCCTCGTTGTCTAACCGAACACCATAAAGAGCAAAGGAGAACCATCTGTGCGGAATTGCTTGCTCGTCATGTGGCTGAGGGTGACAATTTCTTGTCAAAGATTGTTACAGGCGATGAAACATGGGTTCATCACTTCTAACCTGAAACAAAACGGCAATCAATGGAGTGGCGCCACACCCACTCCCTTACCAAGAAAAAGTTTAAAGCCAAACCCTCAGCCGGTAAAGTCATGGTTACAGTCTTCTGGACGCTGAAGGGGTTATTCTGTTCGATGTCCTTCCCTATGGTCAAACGATCAACTCTGAAGTGTATTGTGCTACTCTTCAGAAATTGAAGAAACGACTTCAGCGTGTTCGTAGGCACAAAAATCAGAACGAACTTCTCCTTCTTCATGACAACGCAAGACCTCACACAAGTCTTCGCACCCGAGAGGAGCTCACAAAACTTCAGTGGGCTGTTCTTCCTCATGCACCCTACAGCCCCGATCTCGCACCGTCGGATTTCCATATGTTTGGCCCAATGAAGGACGCAATCCGTGGGACGCACTACGCGGATGATGAAGAAGTTATTGATGCAGTACGACGTTGGCTCCGACATCGACCAGTGGAATGGTACCGTGCAGGCATGCAGGCCCTCATTTCAAGGTGGCGTAAGGCCGTAGCATTGAATGGAGATTACGTTGAAAAATAGTGTTGTGTAGCTAAAAGATTGGGAATAACCTGGTGTATTTCAATACTGAATAAAACAACCCCTGTTTCAGAAAAAAAATGTGTTGCATTACTTATTGAACTGCCCTCGTAAGTGTCAGAGTTCTTGTACTACTTGCAGTGACATACTTTGCACTTCCTTTTTTCCAAACGTGTATTTCACGTGTCATAAGGATTGTGCTACTGAATAGAAACAGTGATCAAGTAGGAATGACAGCAGGATTTTAGTACATAATGAGAATGATGAAATAATTTTTATATTATGTGCAAGACTACTGCAAATTTTTATCACACTATTGTAACAGAACCGCTATAAGATGATGTCCTTACTGACTGCACATTGATCATCCTTTTTGCCTTATGACATGTTCAAGGATATTGCAGTTTCTAGGTATCTGCAATAGAACTAGATAAACGTGACTGGTATATGAACAAGGAAGCAATGTGCGGTTTCAAGGAGCTAACTTAGGAATTTTCTCCCGTCCATATCGTAAACAAAGTGTGTGATTTGAGAGACAGACCATTGCTGCTGGAGAGCGCTGCAGATGCAAATAACAGTGGTAAACTTTTTTTCCTACATAAGCAAAGCACGTTAACCAGCATATTCAATGTAATGTGGGTGCTGTGCCTCGAGCGGTCCGTTTTAGCGTCCGCGTCCACAACTTCTGCTGCCTCGTTCTGAGTGGGTGGCTTAAGGCTACCGCAGCTAGTTTGTGTTTGTCCATTTCAAGAAGTCGTGTTTGTAGCGTAGTTCGCACCCTTCATCTTTGGCTGCAGATTGCCACTGGAAGGTGCTGCAGTCGCGAATACCAGATTCAGTCACACGTACCGTATGCAGTGCCGGACCATTTCCCAGCGTTCAGCAGCAGGGTGGAGCTCAAGTCAGCACGTTGCATGTTGAATGCCTGGGCCCGTGCCCGACACCTTAAGATTCCCCTCGGTGGTTCTTTCAGCTACCTCGATGACACCGGTGGTACTAGCTGTGGCCGCCCAAGATATCTCCAGCACCCGATCGCCCACTGACTGCAGATTTGGTGGTACCTACTGGGTGGAGCAAGACTCTAATGTGCCACGATATCGCGGCACACTGGCTAGGGTGGCACACACAATCAGTTATATAATTCAATAGAAAGTGCCCTACCAATATTGTACGAAATAGCTAAATTGTTACAGTGGCAGCGTTTCGGTGTCGCTATGTGATGCTATTGGTTTAAAGAATGAAATAAGATTCCAAACAAGCCTTGAGACAAAAAGTGACAGTTGCAGAGTGTGTTCACTTGTCACAGTCCAAGAGAACCTGTCAAAAGTTACCTCTTACATTCACAACTTTCTGTACTGAATTTCTTTCGCATGTTCTTAAATCGCAGACACTCTGCAAAGATACATGCGGTACCGAGTTACAGAGTACTAAAAGCATGACTTTCTTTGTCATGTTGAGTAGAACGACCGGAGAAAACTTTGAGGTTCCATTATCTGCGAGCCAATGACAAATTAGAGTGGCACATGGCCAGATAGAGAACGGTGTGTTGGAATTCATAAAGCGAGAGTCGCGTGTAGTCTAGTTGGGCGCTGCGGTAAGGTGCTTCAAGTCAGTCTCTGCAGTTTACACGCAGACATCGTGCTCTTGACGTGTGCCTGTTTTCTAGTCTGTATTGCGGTGTAGCGATATTCATAGTATTTCCAGAAATTTATTAAGTGCTTTCTGCGTTGATATGTTACTTTCGTGGCTTTCGAAGGTAGGTGATTTTCGAAACACTGTGCAGATTATTGTATCCATTAATACAACCGAATATTAATGCATATAAAGTCGTCACATTCCCGTTAATCACCTTCTTACAAAATTTTCTGAGGTATACAGCTTCTTTTTTTTTTTTTTTTTTTGTTCAAACATTTCGCGTGGTGTGGTTTTTTCCTCCACATGCTGTATTCACGTGCACTGTGTGTGCCATCGCGGCTTAAATATACTTAAAATACATTTACATGTATTTCCACTCAAATATTTTGAAAGTCATTCGTGATCGCTTGCAATTGCTTAGTAAACTACAGCCGAGCTGCACTGTGCAATAGGTACGAAGCTATTCCACGTAATGTTCATTTTGCCTCCAGCAGAGACAGCAATGATCTATTTGTACTGTTGGAATTAATTATGGAAACACTAAGGACAATTAGATGGCTGCGTATGAACGATAATGTGAGGCAGAAGCAAGTGCAGTCCGTTCTACAAAGAGACGTGCAGGCGTTCGTGCTAACGCATTGCTACGTCAAAGCTACAACGGACGCGCCATTCCCTCTCGTCTACTGCGCGCTCTGGGCAAAGGGTGCTCATTATACGGCAAGCACGTGTGGCGATTACTCTTTTGAAGGAACCCTGCAGTCGCGTGGTTTCCGCATCTTCGGGAGCACGGGTCGCCAGGCAGAACTAGGATAAAGGTGCGGGTGGTCAACACAGTGAGTGGGTGTCGCCAGGACGAGACGTCTGGCGACAATAATTAATGAAATTCGCTGGTGTGGGCGCGCAGCTGGATTGGGAGCGCCGAGGGTGACGTCAGTAGCGCTGCTGCAAAGGGTGAGAAGTCCCAGGAGGACTTGGACCAATCTTGGAAAAGTGATCCGAGGGTGCAACACGCAAGACGAGTGCAGAGGGCATCTTCCACCAAGAGAGCAGCTTGTCGCTCCCCACCCGCTTATACCCACAGCACTAACTACAGCATAGTTACGTAAAACTGAAGGAAGATACACTGATCAGCCACAACATTATGACCACGTACTTAATAGACGGTATGTCCACCTTTGGCATGGATGACAGCGGCCGACGTGTCGTGGCAAGGAAGCAACGAGGCCTCGGTATGTCGCTGGTAGAGCTGCCACCACATCTGCACACACGTGTCACCTGATTCCCGAGCTGGTGGGCCATGAGCTCTGGCACAACGTTCAATCACGTCCCAGATGTGTTCGGTCGCGTTCAGGTTTGTCGAGTTGGGAGGCCAGCACAGCCACTGCGTTCCTCGAGCCACTCTGTCACACTCCTGGCTTCTTTACATGGTACATTATCTTGCTGAAAAATGCCACTGCTGTCGGCAAAACTATCATCATGAAGGACTGTATGTGGTTTGCAACCAGTGTACGATACTCCTTGGTCGTCATAATACCTTGCACGAGCTCCACTGGCCCATGGATAAAGGAGCCTCCGCCAGTTTGTCTCCCTCCCGCGGTACAGTGCCAAGGAAGACAACGGATTCGCTCCCTCCCATCGCCATAATGAAGAAATTATGAGGATCCATCAGACCATGCGACGCTCCGTCACTGCACCATCGCCCAGTATCGATGGTCACGTGCCCATTTCAATAGTATTTGCCGATATCGTGATGTTAACATTGGCACATGCATGGGTCGTCGGCTGCGGAGGCCCATCGTTAGGAGTGTTCGGTGCATTGCGTGTTTAGGCACATTTGTACTCTTCTCAGCATTAAAGTCGGAAGTTAGTTCCACCGCAGTTCGCCGCCTGTACTTGCTACGACGTCCGGCAACTGTAATGACGGGCGGCCGCCCAACCTCACGACGACTGGGCGTCGTTTCATCCTGGTTTCGCCAAGTGTTGAAGACGCTCACCACCTCGAACGCCCCACACGTCTGCAGTGTTCGAAATGATCGTGGCGAGCCTCCGAGCCTTCACAATCCGCCATCGGTCATACTCAGGCAGATCGCGCGCCTTCCCCATCCTACACACGAACAGTACGCCAATTGGTACTACATGCACCGTGCATGTGTCTGACTAGCAGTTATTCCTCCCCAGGTGGCGCTGCTATCGCCTGCGTGTGTTTATATCGAAGGTAGGTCGGTGGCCATAATGTTCTGGCTGATCAGTGTGCGAGTCGCACACTCGATTGAAAGGTTTGCCAAAGTCACATTCTCTGATATACAGGGTGTTTCAAAAATGACCGGTATATTTGAAACGGCAATAAAAACTAAACGAGCAGCGATAGAAATACACCGTTTGTTGCAATATGCTTGGGACAACAGTACATTTTCAGGCAGACAAACTTTCGAAATTACAGTAGTTACAATTTTCAACAACAGATGGCGCTGCGGTCTGGGAAACTCTATAGTACGGTATTTTCCACATATCCACCATGCGTAGCAATAATATGGCGTAGTCTCTGAACGAAATTACCCGAAACCTTTGACAACGTGTCTGGCGGAATGGCTTCACATGCGGATGAGATGTACTGCTTCAGCTGTTCAATTGTTTCTGGATTCTGGCGGTACACCTGGTCTCTCAAGTGTCCCCACAGAAAGAAGTCACAGGGGTTCATGTCTGGCGAATAGGGAGGCCAATCCACGCCGCCTCCTGTATGTTTCGGATAGCCCAAAGCAATCACACGATCATCGAAATATTCATTCAGGAAATTAAAGACGTCGGCCGTGCGATGTGGCCGGGCACCATCTTGCATAAACCACGAGGTGTTCGCAGTGTCGTCTAAGGCAGTTTGTACCGCCACAAATTCACGAAGAATGTCCAGATAGCGTGATGCAGTAATTGTTTCGGATCTGAAAAATGGCCAATGATTCCTTTGGAAGAAATGGCGGCCCAGACCAGTACTTTTTGAGGATGCAGGGACGATGGGACTGCAACATGGGGCTTTTCGATTCCCCATATGCGCCAGTTCTGTTTATTGACGAAGCCGTCCAGGTAAAAATAAGCTTCGTCAGTAAACCAAATGCTGCCCACATGCATATCGCCGTCATCAATCCTGTGCACTATATCGTTAGCGAATGTCTCTCGTGCAGCAATGGTAGCGGCGCTGAGGGGTTGCCACGTTTGAATTTTGTATGGATAGAGGTGTAAACTCTGGCGCATGAGACGGTACGTGGACGTTGGCGTCATTTGGACCGCAGCTGCAACACGGCGAACGGAAACCCGAGGCCGCTGTTGGATCACCTGCTGCATTAGCTGCGCGTTGCCCTCTGTGGTTGCCGTACGCGGTCGCCCTACCTTTCCAGCACGTTCATCCGTCACGTTCCCAGTCCGTTGAAATGTTTCAAACAGATCCTTTATTGTATCGCTTTTCGGTCCTTTGGTTACATTAAACCTCCGTTGAAAACTTCGTCTTGTTGCAACAACACTGTGTTCTAGGCGGTGGAATTCCAACACCAGAAAAATCCTCTGTTCTAAGGAATAAACCATGTTGTCTACAGCACACTTGCACGTTGTGAACAGCACACGCTTACAGCAGAAAGACGACGTACAGAATGGCGCACCCACAGACTGCGTTGTCTTCTATATCTTTCACATCACTTGCAGCGCCATCTGTTGTTGAAAATTGTAACTACTGTAATTTCGAAAGTTTGTCCGCCTGAAAATGTACTGTTGTCCCAAGCATATTGCAACAAACGGTGTATTTCTATCGCTGCTCGCTTAGTTTTTATTGCCGTTTCAAATATACCGGTCATTTTTGAAACACCCTGTACATATTCTACCAAAAATATGCACCAGACAAAATTTTGTTCCGGGTACTTTTAAAAGCAACGTCCAGCACCGCCAAATACGAATGAGCGCCTCTCTCTTGACCTTAAATGCATCAAAACTTAAAAAATCAATCGTTACCCGTATTGTGCAATGTTTTATCAAAAGGGTGTGCTGAGATAAATAATTATATGCTACAGTTTCATAACTTCCCTTGTTCTCTTTATGGTGTATTGCATCATTTGAAAGATTTGCGCGTGCCGTTGGTAATTACAGTCACTGCCACTTTGAAATATTTCCGAATGGTGCAGCATTTTTCCTTATATACTCGTAGATCCATTTCTACATATATTGATAACCGCTGTGAAATGCATGGTAGAGGATTCTTACAAGCGTCGTTCGATAAGGTAATTTTCTATGAAAGAATGGATAATATTTTCGTGCCTTCGTGGTCGGTAAGCACGATTATTCCAAGTATCGTATAAAGAACTTCAATAATGTACAGTGTACAGTCCGTTGTTGACAGCCGTCTGAATTGGTCAGTGTGCCGACTTCGAGTGAAAATGGGAAAAACCAAGTTTCGTGCTGTCATTAAACATTTGAATTTGTAGGGTTGGACTGCTGCGCAAATCAAAACAGAACTGGATGAAGTTCACGCGGACACTGCACCATTATTGAGGACCTTTTACTTTTGAATTAATGAATTTAAACGTTGTCGGACAAGCACCGAAGACGAAGTGCGCTCCGGCCATCTAATTGAGGTCGACACAAAAGAAATCACTGAGGAAGCCCTTGTTATAGCAATGCAAGACTGTAGGCATCTCTACTGAGTGAGTGCATAATATCCTGCTGCCTATGAAGACGCTGTGTGGGAGATGGTGCCGCGATTACTCACCGTCAATCAAAAGCACATCCAGAACATTTCAACACAATATTTAGAGACGTTTAATTGCAATCTCCAAGACCTTTTGCGCCGATTTGTGACTGTTTACGAAACCTGGATCCATCATTACACACCAGAGAGAAAAAGGCAGTTAAAATAGTCGACAAAGGGTGCTGAAAGTGCACCGAAGCATCAAAGGCCATTTTCTAAGCCGGTGACGGCCACTGTCTTTTGAAATTACGAAGGAATAATCCCCATACATTACTCGAAAAAAATAAAGAAACAGAACCATAACCGGGCCCTGTTATGCTTCATACTGGATCGTGTGGAACTGGCGTTTGGTGAAAAAAGACCAAGGTTGGCACGCAAGAAAGTGTTCTTTCACCACGATAATGCACCTGTGGTGTCACCGCCAGACACCACACTTGCTAGGTGGTAGCCTTTAAATCGGCCGCGGTCCGTTAGTATACGTCGGACCCGCGTGTCGCCACTGTCAGTGATTGCAGACCGAGCGCCGCCACACGGCAGGTCTAGAGAGACGTCCTAGCACTCGCCCCAGTTGTACAGCAGACTTTGCCAGAGATGGTTCACTGACAAAATACGCTCTCATTTGCCGAGACGATAGTTAGCATAGCCTTCAGCTACGTCATTTGCTACGACCTAGCAAGGCGCCATTACCAGTTTATATTAAGATTGTAATTATGTATCATCAAGAGCGATGTTCTCCAATTATGGATTAAAGTTAGGTATTCCAGAAGCTATGTACTATTTTTGGCTACTATAATTACTTTACCCTGTTCCAGACCTCACGCCAGTCTGCGTGAGCTTAAACGCGTGCATTTCGGCCTCCTCTAGCAACACGGTGTTGGCTCTTCTGCCAACACATCAGCACCATCCCACAAATCAGCGGTAACAATGGTGAATGTGCGTAACCTAAGCTTTGAATTGGTTCTTAATCCACCTTATTAAGCATACTTAGCCGCAAGTGCCCTCTTCCTGTTCCCTAATTTGAAACTTTGGCCTGCTGGGAAGAAATTTTCATCAAATGAGGAACTGATGCAGTCAACGAGTAGTTTGATAGATCTGACAGACCCTGCTTTTCGTATGTGATGAAACAGCTGGAGGCTTGCTGGACCAAGTGTATATCCCTTAAAGGAGACTACGACGTCGACGAATATGGTGACTTTTTTACGAAAATAAACATTTTTCTTGCCTTTGTGTAAGATTTATCAATATCATTGTTCAAGTCGGTACAAAGAAAAGTAGCCCGGAGAACAGAGCAAAAGGCCGGCCGCGGTGGTCTAGCGGTTCTGGCGCTGCCGTCCGGAACCGCGGGACTGCTACGGTCGCAGGTTCGAATCCTGCCTCGGGCATGGGTGTGTGTGTTGTCCTTAGGTTAGTTAGGTTTAAGTAGTTCTAAGTTCTAGGGGACTTATGACCTAAGATGTTGAGTCCCATAGTGCTCAGAGCCATTTGAACAGAGCAAAAGCAGGGTAAAAAGAAACACAGCAGAGTAAATTAGATACAGTACTAATCTGAATATAGCAGATGTTGAAAGTGAACACTATTCATCTCTTGGCATCCATCTCTCGGCACTTTTGCGCCCTGGTCACCAAGTTGCTGGAACTGTTGCAGTCTCATCTGAAATGTTCTGCTGCAGATCTTGAAGACTATGAGGGTTGTTGCGATGCACCTTAGACCTGAGGGCTCCCCACACAAAGTAACCGCACACTGACACTTCAGGTGACCTGGGCCAGCTAGGGCGCGACCAGACTGACTTCTGATAACAACTCTTCCAGGCGTAAACATTGTCTAAATGTGCTCCAAAGTTCGGCCGGCTGTATAGGCAGTTGTTCAATCCAGTTGGAAGTAACTGTACGTCCTTTCCTCTTTCGTTAATGCTGCCACAAATGGTCCTGGATACTTTTATTTACCCCACCCTGTAATACAATTTCCGGCCTCTGCCTGATTCAGTAGCGTAGGGAGAGTAACTTAAACGCCACCGTGCCCGCTATAATTAGCCTAGTATTCTCTTGGCGGAAGTAGAAGGTTGACTTATATCCTTAGGTTCCTAACGTTCGTAATATATCTATTACGACGAACTCGTTTCACCTTTCTTCCCATCAGCCGACAGATACAACTGAGAAGGTCAGCACCAAACGTGTACAACCGACACTTCCCAGGAAGATGAGATAAGTGCATCTAAGAAGATGGTAAAGCGAGTAAAACTGTTGTGGCAAAGAAACAAAAGTGAAATACCACTTTTTTCTGCTGCAACTGACACTTTCCAGGAAGATGAGATAAGTGCATCTAAGAAGGTGGTAAAGCGAGTGATCTCGTGGTCGTGCGGTAGCGTTCTCGCTTCCCACGCCCGGGTTCCCGGGTTCGATTCCTGGCGGGGTCAGGGATTTTCTCTGCCTCGTGATGGCTGGGTGTTGTGTGATGTCCTTAGGTTAGTTAGGTTTAAGTAGTTCTAAGTTCTAGGGGACTCATGACCATAGATGTTAAGTCCCATAGTGCTCAGAGCCATATGAGCCATTTTTAAAGCGAGTAAAATTGGTGTCGCAAAGAAACAAAACTGAAATACCGTTTTTTGCTGCTGCCTGGCGAACGAAAAGAAAACTATAATCCGATTAAAATTACTTGAAGCTGATACTTCACGCGTTGGAAATGGTTTCCTCCAATCAGAGAGTTCAGCGTAGCGCCCGAACCGTTCGCCGTTGCCAGACTGCCACAACAATTGGTTAGTTCACGTCCAGTTCCTTGTCTGGCTTTCTTTCTTGATGTGTTTGGATCCCGAATTATGGGTCTGGCACTTTTATTTTGTATTTCATCACGCTTGATAACCACACCAGAAACAACACACACAAACTACATCGTTCCGCACAAGAGGTAATTCAGCATTAAATATGTAGTTTTTATAATCACAGAGATCGGCTTACATTAAATAAGCACCGCAGCACATTGCGTGAAGCCAAACTTTTGAAGCCATCGTTGCGAATGCGTGACTACACTTATAAATACTGTCACTGGACGAAGTGTCGTGCTATACGGCAGTGTTAACGTATAAGCTTGGCGTGTAGAAGGTTGTACGTTCGAATCTCGTTAAATGTAGCCATTTTCTTTAATTTCTGAATCTAATCAAAAGAGTTTTATTATTACATTTATATGATTAATTGGTTTAAATGTAATTTTCCATTTCTAATTCCTTGCAGCATCATTTTCATCATCGTTGTCTTCACTCCAAAGACTGGTTTGATGCAGCTCTCCAAGCTACTCTATCCTGTGCAACCTTCTTCATCTCCGAGTAACTATTGCAACCTACATCCTTCTGAATCCTGGCCTCCCTCTACGATTTTTACCACTCACGCTTCCCTCCAGTAATAAACTGGTGATCCCTTAATGTCTCAGAATGTGTCCTCTTCTTCTAGTCAGGTTGTGCCACAAATTTCTTTTCTTCCCACTTCTGTTCAGTTCCCCTCATTAGTTATTTGATATACACGTCTAATGTTCAGCATTATTCTGTAGCACTACATTCCAAAACCTTCTATTACCCTCTTGTCTAAACTGTTTATCGTCCATGTTTCACTTCCATACAAAGCTACACTCCATACAAATACTTTTAGAGAGGACTTCCTGACCCTTAAATCTATACCCCGTGTTAACAAATTTCTCTTCTTCAGAAAAGCTTTTCTTGCTACTGCCAGCCTATCCCTTCTACTTCGACCAAAGTCAGTTATTGTGCTACCCAAATAGCAAAACTCATCTACTACTTTGTCTCTTTTCCTCATCTACTTCCCTCAGCTCATTTAATTCGACTACATTCCATTATACTAGTTTTGTTTCTGTTGATGTCCATCTTACATTCTCCTTTCAAGACACTGTCCATTCCTTTCAACTTCTCTTCTAAGTCCTTTGCTGTCTTTGACAAAATTACAGTGTCATCAGCAAATCTCAAAGTTTTTCTTTCTTCTCCCTGGAGTTTAATTCCTACTCCAAATTTTTCTTTTGTTTCCTTTGCTGCTTGCTCAGTATACAATCTGAATAACATAGGGGTAGCTGTCTGTCAGACTTCCTTTTCAACCAATGCTTCTCTTTAATGCCACTCGATTCTTCTAACCTGCTGTACATACCGGAAATAGCCTTTCGCTCTCTGTGTTTTACCCTGCCACTTCATGTTTCTGTAAGGAATTCGTGTTACTATTTCGCGACTGTGATTTATAAAACTGATTACTTTTCAAATCTGTCAGCACCTGCTTTCTTTGGAATTGGAATTATTATACTCTTCTTGAAGTCTGTGGGTATTTCCCCTGTCTCATACATCTTGCTCACCAGATGGAAGAGTTTGTCAGGGCTCGCTCTTCCAAGGCTATCAGTAGTTCTAATGGAATGTTGTCTACTCCCAGGGCCTTGTTTCGACTTAGGTCTTTCAGTGGTCTGTCAAACTCTTCACGCAGTATCATATCTCCCATCTCATCTTCATCTACGTCCTCTTCCATTTTCGTAATGTCACCCACAAGCACGTCTCCCTAGTATTGACCATCTACACTCCTGGAAATTGAAATAAGAACACCGTGAATTCATTGTCCCAGGAAGGGGAAACTTTATTGACACATTCCTGGGGTCAGATACATCACATGATCACACTGACAGAACCACAGGCACATAGACACAGGCAACAGAGCATGCACAATGTCGGCACTAGTACAGTGTATATCCACCTTTCGCAGCAATGCAGGCTGCTATTCTCCCATGGAGACGATCGTAGAGATGCTGGATGTAGTCCTGTGGAACGGCTTGCCATGCCACCTGGCGCCTCAGTTGGACCAGCGTTCGTGCTGGACGTGCAGACCGCGTGAGACGACGCTTCATCCAGTCCCAAACATGCTCAATGGGGGACAGATCCGGAGATCTTGCTGGCCAGGGTAGTTGACTTACACCTTCTAGAGCACGTTGGGTGGCACGGGATACATGCGTGCGTCGCTGCGGTCCGGTCCCAGGTCGACGGGCACGTGCACCTTCCGCCGACCACTGGCGACAACATCCATGTACTGTGGAGACCTCACGCCCCACGTGTTGAGCAATTCGGCGGTACGTCCACCCGGCCTCCCGCATGCCCACTATACGCCCTCGCTCAAAGTCCGTCAACTGCACATACGGTTCACGTCCACGCTGTCGCGGCATGCTACCAGTGTTAAAGACTGCGATGGAGCTCCGTATGCCACGGCAAACTGGCTGACACTGACGGCGGCGGTGCACAAATGCTGCGCAGCTAGCGCCATTCGACGGCCAACACCGCGGTTCCTGGTGTGTCCGCTGTGCCGTGCGTGTGATCATTGCTTGTACAGCCCTCTCGCAGTGTCCGGAGCAAGTATGGTGGGTCTGACACACCGGTGTCAATGTGTTCTTTTTTCCATTTCCACGAGTGTATATACCCCTTCTACCTCCGTGCTTTCCCTTTTTGGGTTAGGACTGGTTTTACATCTAAGCTCTTGATATTCATACAAGTGGTTCTCTTTTCTCCAAAGGTCCCTTTAATTTTCCTGTAGGCGGTGTCTATTTTTCCCCTAGTAATACATGCTTCACAATCCTTAAATGTGTCCTCTAGCCATTCCTGCTTAGCCATTTTACACTTCCTGTCAATCTCATGTTTTAAACGTTTACATTCCCTTTCGTCTGCTTCATTTACTGAATTTTTATATTTTCTCCTTTCATCAGTTAAATTCAATATCTCTTGTGCTATCCAAGGACTTCTACTAACCCTTGCCTTTTACCTATTTGATCCTCTGCTGC
The DNA here is from genome assembly GCF_023898315.1 of Schistocerca nitens. NCBI lineage: Eukaryota > Metazoa > Arthropoda > Insecta > Orthoptera > Acrididae > Schistocerca > Schistocerca nitens. Next base: position 1,222,941,821 of record NC_064614.1, read on the forward strand.
GTTCACTCTTTCATCTCTCAAAGCCATTGTTCATCTACTGTGTTCCTTTCCCCTGTTCTGGTCATCCGTTGCCTAATGCTCCCTCTGAAACTTTCTACAACCTCCAGTTCTTTCAGTATATCCACGTCCCATCTCCTTAAATTCCTACCTTTTTGGAGTGTCTCCAGTTTTAATCTATAGTTCACAACCAATAAATTGTGGTCAGAGTCCACATCTGCTCTTCGAAATGTTTTAAATTTAAAATCTGGTTCTGAAATCTCTGTAGTGCCAGTATATAATCAATTTCAAACCTTCCGGTGTCTCAAAGTCTCTTCCACGTAGACAGCCTTCTTTAACTATTTTTTAATCAAGTGTTATGATTAAATTATGCTTTACGCAGAATTCTAGCAGGCGACTTCCTCTTTCATTCCTTATCTCCACTCCACATTCAGCTACTATTTTTCCTTTCTTCCTTTTCCTACTATCGAATTCTAGTCTTACATGACTATTAAATTTTCGCCTTCTTTAACTATCTTTTATCATACATTTCATCAATCTCTTCATCATTTGCAGACCTTGTCGGCAAGTAGACTTGTGTTACTGCGGTGGGTGTAGGCTTCAGGTCTCTGTTGGTTACAATAATGCGTTCACTATGCTGTTCATAGTAGTTTACCCTCACTCCTATTTCTTTTTTCTTTTTTTATTATTAGACTTACTCCAGCATTACCCGTGTTTGATTTTGTATTTATAGCTCAGTATTCACCTGATCAGAAGTCCTGTTCCTCCTACCACCTAATTTCGCTAACTCCCACTACATCTAACTTAAACCTGTACATTTCCGATTTTAAATTTTCTAAGCTACCTACCCGATTAAGGGCTCTGACATTTCATGCTACAATCTGTAGAACGCCAGTTCTATTTCTCCTGAAAACGACACCCTCCTGAATATTCCCCGTCCGGAGATCCAAATGGAGGACTATTTTACCTCTGGAATATTTTACACAAGAGAATGACATCATCATTTAACCATGCAGTTGAGCTGTATGACACCGGGAAAAATTACGGCTGTGGTTTCCCCTTCGGCCTCTCAACAGGTACCCCTCAGTTGTGGTTACACCTACGGTACGGCTATCTTTATTCTTGAGGCCCGCATGCATCGCCTATCAACGGCAAGGGCCATGTTTCATTGTTGGGAGGTGAGGGGCTCAACCTCGTATTGACTTTATTATTTGCTCTTACTTTTCTTCCTATCATTCTTTTTTGTCCTCTGGAATCTGGTTGTATCGCCTATAATCTGCAACCAAATGCTAACCGGGACTGCCCAGCGGTTGGTAACCTGACAGCTCATGCAGCCAGTGTGAGGATAGTTAACCAGTGACAGCAAGAAATTACAGTTTGCGTTTAGCACTGAAATAAGTCTTTCTGATTTGAGTTTGCACGTAGAGGTTAGCTTCAATCGCCGTGAAAAAACGATTTCTGCCGCTTTCTCGGATACATTGTACATCACGAGAATGTGGTTACCTTGGTACCTGAGTTTAAGTTGTGGGCTACAAAACCCTTCGTCTGTCGGAGTTCAGTCACTGGTCGCCTAAAATCAGCTGTCGACGGAGTATCTCGCATATCCGACATACGGTACTTCGCGGCGGCTACTTTCAACATTGCTCCGCGCTACACATTAACGGCATTTGTGAAGTGACCCACCGTGTTTTTATGTCACCTACAACCGAGCGGTAGTCGGCAGACGATGTGGCAACACTGTAGCGGCAAGTGAAAGTCATTAGCGGACATGTAATTGGAATCGGAGTGTAGTCACAAGATGTCATGAAACAGTTCGCGCCAAAGAGATGCCTGTGCACTTGTGTGTAACAAAACCTGACAGGTAAGGCAAAACTTCCACGAATTTCACCTCCGTACAACCAATCTCCAAAGCTTAAGCTTCCCAAAGACAAAAATCTTCTGACATTTCTTCTATTTGTCCCACCTATCCATCATGAATGCTGACTCTCGCTTCCACATGAAGTAGGACAAACAAGAAAAACAACTAGGGTTGATCCACTTGAAGAACTTAAATCAGATAGTGAGAAAGATTCTAGAATCAGATTTTGAATAGCCTGTTTCTTATTTTGTAGCACTTCTTCAAATGCTGTATCAATGAAATCTGTTATATTAATTTAGGGTTATACTGATTCCTGATAGGAATTGAACTCACATGTTATCTAGCCGGCCGGAGTGGCCGTGCGGTTCTAGGCTCTACAGTCTGGAACCGAGCGACCGCTACGGTCGCAGGTTCGAATGCTGCCTCGGGCATGGATGTGTGTGATGTCCTTAGGTTAGTTAGGTTTCATTAGTTCTAAGTTCTAGGCGACTGATGACCTCAGAAGTTAAGTCGCATAGTGCTCGGAGCCATTTGAACCATTTGAACCATGTTATCTAAATAACTTTTTTACGATACAGGAGGAGAAGGAAGTGACTCAAGTGGTGCGAAATATTTTCAGTACTGGGATATTGCGTTAAACACTGTTCTTTCTAATCTTGTTTCGCTTTTGTAGGCCACACTAAAGGCATAGTGTTCATGTAGCATTACGTAAATGTTGTGTTATAGCGCTAAATAGCAATATTATGATAATTAAGTTAATAACGATTACTAATAAAGCGTTATAGTGTAAACATAAATCAAGGGCTTCTTAATTCACAATATTCTGGAAGCAAATCGACACAAGAGTTTACAAACGAACTGTGACGTCAAACTGACAATTCATGTTAACCTGTTATTCCAACATGCAAAGGAAAATGCTACAAAGCATTTTTAAGTCTAATGCGCACAGAGTTGAAATAGATTTTGCAATCTCAAGGCAATCCTGAAGCCTTGTGAAATTTAACTTCAGTTTTCTCAAAACTACAAGAAGGGTACTTACATCCCTTTCCTTCTGACCCCTGTTTTTAGACGCAAATTTTGAAGACGCGGTGCTGCTGGTATCTTCGTTGTCGGCTGATATGTTCCGCTTTCGTACCATTGGTCGGGTGGAAGAGAATCGATTACGTTGTTGGTCGGGTTGCCATCCGGTTATTTATTGTTGCTCTTGGCTGCCTGTCTCACCTCACCTGACGTTAGAGCTACCTCCTCAGACCCACCCTTGGAGCACTTCTGAGCACCACTGTTCAGTTGGTTTTAGACTGTGATTTTCATTACAGTGTGATGTACTGTGCGAGGCCTTCAGCCGTCTATTGATTCAGTTTGTTTTAATTTTAAAATTAGGCCTTCAGCCGACTTAAATTAAAATTTGAAGATTGATATGTCTAAAAGTGTGGTGTCACCGCCAGACACCACACTTGCTAGGTGGTAGCTTAAATCGGCCGCGGTCCATTAGTACATGTCGGACCCGCGTGTCGCCACTGTCAGGATCGCAGACCGAGCGCCACCACAAGGCAGGTCTCGAGAGACTGACTAGCACTCGCCCCAGTTGTACGACGACGTTGCTAGCGACTACACTGACGAAGCCTTTCTCTCATTTGCCGAGAGACAGTTAGAATAGCCTTCAGCTAAGTTAATGGCTACGACCTAGCAAGGCGCCATTAACCTTTTGTAACGTTGCATGTACCTCAAGATAGAGTCTCACTTGTATCATCAAGAATGCTGTATACCAAAGGACGATATAAAAGTTAAGTGTTCTAGTAGCTACGTTCTTTTCTTTATCACATTCATTACGAATCCTGTTCCAGACTTAACGCAAGACGGCGTGAGTTTACGCGTGCCCTTTCGGCTACTTCACTGTGGACTGGCTGCCTTAACAGTCCACTACAAAAAGTTTGTTTGAAAGTTTGTTCTATCTGAAATTCTTGATATCCAGGCCATAAGCCCTGAGTTGTTCAACGTCCAGTGTATGGCCTTGAACCGAACTTTTACGTGAAATGTTTTTAAGATAAGGCCTTCAGCCATCTTAAATTAAAATTTTGAAAATTGATTTGTTTAAAACTAATCTTTTTAAAAATTTGCTCTAGATGAAATTCTTGTTATCCAGGCCCTAAGTCATGAGTAGTTCAAAGTCTTGTGTGTGCCCTTCAGCCGAGTATTTATGTGAAATATTCTTTTAAAATAAGTCCCTCAGCCGTGTGTATTCTTGAAAGCAATTTTCATAACTTGTGTTCAGGCCTTTAGCTGTTCTTGTTTTGGGTGTGGTTTTGGGCCTTCAGCCCAGGAGGTATCACAAATTTTCTTAACTTGGCCTTCAGTCGTATTGTTTTAATTTGATCCTTTTAAGGCAATGTGTAATTAAGTGGTTCTTAGGAAAATATAGGTTTGTGTGTTTTGTGCAACTAACAGTAACTGATTACGGCGCCCTCCAAAACCATAACCTGATCCGCTCTATCCTGTGAAACCAGATTTCAGCTCCAGTATATAAGAAAGGTACCAGAACGATCCCGCAAAATTGCAGATCAACATCCCTAACCTCTGTTGTGCTGCAGAATACTTCAACATATTCTCAGTTCGAATAGCATAAACTTTCTTGAGGCTGAGAAGCTTACGTCCACGAATAAGCGTGGTTTCATAAAACATCACTCGTGTGAAACTCAGCTTGCCCTTTTCTCACATGAGATACTGAGAACCATGGATGAAGGGCAACAGGCAGATTCCGTATTTCTAGATTTCCGGAAAGCACTTGACACGGTGCTCCACTGCAGTTTGTTAACGAAGGTACGAGCATATTGGATAAGCTGACAGATATGTGAGTGACTCGAAGACTTCTGTCCGCAGCTCGTGGTCTCGCGGTCGCGTTCTCGCTTCCCGAGCACGGGGTCCCGTGTTCGATTCCCGGCAGGGTCAGGGATTTTCACCTGCCTCGAGATGACTGGGTGTTTGTGTTGTCATCATCTCATCATCATTCATGAAAGTGGCGCGATTGGACTGAGCAAAGGTTGAGAATTTCTACGGGTGCTGATAACCATGCAGTTGAGCGCCCCACAAACCAAACATCATCATCGAAGACTTCTTAAGTAATAGTCCCCAGCATGTTGTCCTCGACGGCAGCTGTTCATCAGAGGCAAGGGTACTGTTACGAGTGCCCGGGGAAAGTGTAATAGGACTGCTATTGTTCTCTATGTAATAGGACCGGTATTGCTCTCTATATACAGGGCTATTACAAATGATTGAAGCGATTTCATAAATTCACTGTAGCTCCATTCATTGACATATGGTCACGAGACACTACAGATACGTAGAAAAACTCATAAAGTTTTGTTCGGCTGAAGCCGCACTTCAGGTTTCTGTCGCCAGAGCGCTCGAGAGCGCAGTGAGACAAAATGGCGACAGGAGCCGAGAAAGCGTATGTCGTGCTTGAAATGCACTCACATCAGTCAGTCATAACAGTGCAACGACACTTCAGGACGAAGTTCAACAAAGATCCACCAACTGCTAACTCCATTCGGCGATGGTATGCGCAGTTTAAAGCTTCTGGATGCCTCTGTAAGGGGAAATCAACGGGTCGGCCTGCAGTGTGCGAAGAAACGGTTGAACGCGTGCGGGCAAGTTTCACGCGTAGCCCGCGGAAGTCGACGAATAAAGCAAGCAGGGAGCTAAACGTACCACAACCGACGGTTTGGAAAATCTTACGGAAAAGGCTAAAGCAGAAGCCTTACCGTTTACAGTTGCTACAAGCCCTGACACCCGATGACAAAGTCAAACGCTTTGAATTTTCGGCGCGGTTGCAACAGCTCATGGAAGAGGATGCGTTCAGTGCGAAACTTGTTTTCAGTGATGAAGCAACATTTTTCTTAATGGTGAAGTGAAAAGACACAATGTGCGAATCTGGGCGGTAGAGAATCCTCACGCATTCGTGCAGCAAATTCGCAATTCACCAAAAGTTAACGTGTTTTGTGCAATCTCACGGTTTAAAGTTTACGGCCCCTTTTTCTTATGCGAAAAAAACGTTACAGGACACGTGTATATGGACATGCCGGAAAATTGGCTCATGCCACAACTGGAGACCGACAGCGCCGACTTCATCTTTCAACAGGATCGTGCTCCACCGCACTTCCATCACGATGTTCGGCATTTCTTAAACAGGAGATTGGAAAACCGATGGATCGGTCGTGGTGGAGATCATGATCAGCAATTCGTGTCACGGCCTCCACGCTCTCCCGACTTAACCCCATGCGATTTCTTTCTGTGGGGTTATGTGAAAGATTCAGTGTTTAAACCTCCTCTACCAATAAACGTGCCAGAACTGCGAGCTCGCATCAACGATGCTTTCGAACTCATTGATGGGGACATGCTGCGCCGAGTGTGGGAGGAACTTGATTATCGGCTTGATGTCTGCCGAATCACTAAAGGGGCACATATCGAACATTTGTGAATGCCTAAAAATACTTTTTGAGTTTTTGTATGTGTGTGCAAAGCATTGTGAAAATATCTCAAGTAATAAAGTTATTGTAGAGCTGTGAAATCGCTTCAATCATTTGTAATAATACTGTACATGATTTGGTTGACAGGGTGGGCACGGTAAGGTGTCGAAGCTGAGTTACTGTATGAAGATACGAGACGCCTTAGACAAAATGTCTAGTTGGTGTGATCAATGGCAGCTATCCCTAAATGTGGAAAAATGTAAGTTAATGCGGATGATTAGGAAGAACAAATCTGTAATGTTCGGATACTGTATCACTACTGTCCTGGTTGACACAGTCAATCGTTTAAATATCTGGGCGTAACGCTGCAAAGCGATATGAATGGGACGAGAATGCGAGAACTGAGGTGGGGAAGGCAAATGGTCGACTTCGGTTTATTGGGAGAATTCTGGGAAAGAATGGTTTGCCTGTAAAGGAGACTGCATATGGGACGCTGGTGCGACCTATTCTTCAGTACTGCTCGAGTATGTGGGATCCGTACCAGGTCGGATTGATGGAAGACATCAAAACAATTGAGAGGCGGGCTGGTAGACTTGTTATCTACAGGTTCAAACAACACGTAAGTGCTACGGAGATGCCTCGGGAACTCAAAAGGTAATCCCTGGACGGAAGCGTCGTTCTTTTCGAGAAACACTATCGAGAAAATATAGAGAACCGGCATTTGAAGCTGCAGAACGATTCTACTGCTGCAGAAAGATTCCACTGCCACAAACAAACATCGCGCGTTCAAATTCTGAAGGTGGCAGGGGTAAAATACAGGGAGCGAAAGGCTATTTACAATTTGTACAGAAACCAGATGGCAGTTATAAGAGTCAAGGGGCATGAAAGGGAAGCAGTGGTTGGGAAAGGAGTGAGACAGGGTTGTAGCCTCTCCCCGATGTTATTCAATCTGTATATTGAGCAAGCAGTAAAGGAAACAAAAGAAAAATTCGGAGTAGGTATTAAAATTCATGGAGAAGAAATAAAAACTTTGAGGTTCGCCGATGACATTGTAATTCTGTCAGAGACAGCAAAGGACTTGGAAGAGCAGTTGAACGGAATGGACAGTGTCTTGAAAGGAGGATATAAGGTGAACATCAACAAAAGCAAAACGAGGATAATGGAATGTAGTCGAATTAAATCGGGTGATGCTGAGGGAATTAGATTAGGAAATGAGACACTTAAAGTAGTAAAGGAGATTTGCTATTTAGGGAGTAAAATAACTGATGATGGTCGAAGTAGAGAGGATATAAAATGTAGACTGGCAATGGCAAGGAAAGCGTTTCTGAAGAAGAGAAATTTGTTAACATCGAGTAGGTATAGATTTAAGTGTCAGGAAGTCGTTTCTGAAAGTATTTGTATGGAGTGTAGCCATGTATGGAAGTGAAACATGGACGATAACTAGTTTGGACAAGAAGAGAATAGAAGCTTTCGAAATGTGGTGCTACAGAAGAATGCTGAAGATAATGTGGGTAGATCACATAACTAATGAGGAGGTACTGAATAGGATTGGGGAGAAGAGAAGTTTGTGGCACAACTTGACTAGAAGAAGGGATCGGTTGGTAGGACATGTTTTGAGCCATCAAGGGATCACAAATTTAGCATTGGAGGGCAGCGTGGAGGGTAAAAATCGTAGAGGGAGGCCAAGAGATGAATACACTAAGCAGATTCAGAAGGATGTAGGTTGCAGTAGGTACTGGTAGATGAAGAAGCTTGCACAGGATAGAGTAGCATGGAGAGCTGCATCAAACCAGTCTCAGGACTGAAGACAACAACAACAACAACAAGGACCGCAAAGATAAGAACAAGAAATTAGGGCTTATACGTAGGTGTACAGACAGTCGTTTTCCCCTCGCTCTATTTGCGAGTGCAAGAAGACGCGAAATGGCAAGTAGTGGTACAAGGTAACCTCTTGCGAGTGTAGATGTAAATGTAGATTTAACAGGATTGCAATACACGCAATCTCATGCTCGACAGTGGCACGGCGACTGCGTGTGGGTGGTCTCTGTGCCACGACCAGTACACTGTTTTCCGTCGGTATCCGCACACCGACGGCACCGTTTGCGATGGAGCCAAGAGCACAGGGACTGGACCAACGAGAAGTGTGGTGACCTGCTCTTTAAAGATGACAGCACGTTCAGTCTGACCGACATATCGTGAGAAGTGGGAATATGCAGGAACATTGTCGAACATGACCGCTTTGGCGGTCCAAGAGTTACTGTGTGGCGAAGCCTAATGTTGCTTGGGCGAAAGGACATCCAAATCTTTAAATACGGTACACCCACCGGTCAGCGTAATTGTGACATCGTACTCATCTCCCTTGTGCGTCTCTCCAGTGGTTCAAGATCAAAGAGAGTGTTACTGGACCATTTCACTCTCCAAGATATATGGAAGGACTGAAGAATTTTTGGTAGGACTGACGCAGCGTTTTGTCTTGCATGGAGAGTCGTCGTCGACGGAAATATACTGTCAGTTCCACAAGAAAGTGTACGCTAGTACCTGAATGAAATAAAAGACACAATTATAAATATATGTTTACATGAAAATACTTGTTATTGCTAGTTGCACAGTTATCTAATAGTTAATCCAATCGCCGCCATTGCCTATTATACACTTCTGGCCACCGTAAATGCAACACCAAGAAAGACAAGAGGTAGCACAACCAGATTTATTTTGTAGATAACATGTTGACCAAATATCAAATGATTACGTTTACAGACGTCTGTGACATGTGGTTCCTGCCAGAATCAGTAGCCAGAGTAGCCGCCATTGTTGGAGATCACCGCTGCCACACGACTCGGCATTGAGTCAAAGAGACGTTGGATGTGTTCCTGGGTTACAGCAGCCCAAGCTGCTTCCACACGTTGCCAAAGATCATCTGGTGTGGCAGCTGGGGATGTAATCTGGGTCACTCGTTGAGCAACCATGGACCACATGTTTTCTATCGGCGAAAGATCCGGAGAGCGAGCCGGCCAGGGAAGCAATTCAATCTGGTTATTGACGAAGAACCTTTGGACAATGCGTGCCACGTGTGGTCGCGCATTATCCTGTTGAAATATGGCTGTGGCCGAGCCCTGAAGTTAAGGAAGGACAACTGGCTCCAGCACCTCGGATATGTAGCGCCGGCTATTTAAAGTACCGGCAATGCGTACTAGAGGCGTGCGAGAGTAATATCCAATACCGCCCCATACCATAATACCCGGTGCAAGACCAGTGTGGCGGTGCATAATGCAGCTGTCCAGCATCCTCTCTCCACGGTGTCTCCACACTCGAATCCGACCATCGTGGTGCTGCAGACAGAAGCGTGCCTCGTCAGTAAAGACAACGTCATTCCATTCTGCCGTCCACAGCCGTCTGTCATCACACCATTGGCGACGGAGACGTCTGTGGTTCTGCGTCAATGGTAGACGAAGCAATGGACGTCTTGCAGACAGACCACTCTGCTGTAAACGGCGTCGAATGGTACGCGCAGACACTGGATGATGCGTTACAGACGCAATGTGCTGTGCTATGGTTCGGGATGTCACTGAGCGATCCGTCACTGCCATGCGCACAATTTGCTTATCAGCACGTGCAGTGGTGCACCGAGGTGAATGCGATCGACCACGTCGGTCCGTCATACCCTCCTGCATCCAACGGTCACATATCTGCATTACAGTTGTTTGGTTTCGTCCAACACGACTAGCGATTTCTCTGTATGATAATCCACAATCTCGGTAAGCCACTATCCTTCCTCTGTCGAACTCGGATACTTGATCAAACGATGTTCGCTGTTGTCTACGAAGCATAACTGATCGTCTTGTGAAAAAACCACAAGGTAAACACACGTGCCGAACGTACACTCGTCGAAATCGCCAAGCCTTAAATGGCGCTATGAGGTGGCGCCACAGGCGCGCGTGATGTGCGTCTGCGCTGAAATTCTAATCAGTTGCATATCTCATCGCTGCAAACCCATGGTGTAAATTTCACTTGATTCGGATGCTTCCTTCAGGGTGTTGCATTTACGGTGGCCAGCAGTGTAGGTTGGCACCTTAGCCCTCTCTCCGATAAATCATCCACGTTTCCAACCTCTAAATATCGTTTAATCCACTTCGCCACAAATTTCTTTAACTTTCTTAGTAATATAGCAGCAGCTCCATGTGAAAGCTTTGGTCCGTTTGGATGATTTACAAGGAACGCTGCCTCGTGACGTTTCAGATATTTTGCACTCATACTTAACTCAACCGACAAAATAAAACGTTCAAGTCTCACACTTTTTATCTATACACAGTGCAAAAGCGCATTGATTACAGACTCGAAACCACATAAAGAGACGTCGCTGCGGGTGTTACATTTAAAATTATGGCTTGCACTTTCTAGTGGCACTGACTGTACGTAGTTTCGGTGCACTCCAGGCATGTCGTTAGGACAGTTCATATCGCACAGTAACGACCTGAGGTGTAAGACTATTTTTCAGATGATGTACAAGGGTTGGACAAAAATACGGAAACAACGCGAGAAATACGTGCTTAAACTTAGATGTACATTGTAGCTAGGCTTGCAGGTTACACTGTTGTATTTGATCAAGAATAGCACTACTGCAATGTCCTGATTACGATGCGAGGGTTAGTCGTGGTCACAGCACCGTTTTGTGTAGTTTTGAGAACTTTACGTCGGAGTTACGTGAATCCCAACGTGGGCAAATTGTTAATGCTTCCTTAACCAAGGGAGCCGAAGTGTTTGGTGTTTCAAGACACGATGTGAAGAATAGCTATACTGCGAAAATGAAAGTAGAAGAACGTCATTTCTGTGCGTGACGATACGCGAGCGCATCGAACTACGCAGGTAGCTCTTCGACAAAGGGATTGACCTGCCTGTTGCCCCGACTTAATTTCTGTAGAGCACGTATGGGATGCATTGGCGAGACGTACTGCAGAATTTCCACATGCACCAACGCCCTTCCAGCAGTTCTCAACAGTCCTGGTGGAGGCATGGAACGCTCTGCCATAGGAACTCCATATCTGTCTTGTATCCAGCTTCGAAACACGTTACGGAGCATGCACTGCCGTTCGTGGTGATCACACACTCTATTAAGAACCACGCCCCACCGTTTGTAATGTCTAGAGAACAGTCACAGATAGCGGTAACTTCGGTGTCTTTAACGTGTTTGAATAAAAGAGTCATTTCTGTTCGTCTCATTGCGTATTTCTTTCACTTACCTTTTGTACTATACTATACTATGCTGTCTAAATATATAGTCCAAGTTCCATTGACCTAATGAGAAACTTACTTTTATTCTTAGGTTTTGCACTCGGGAGTACCTTTGTGCATCTCTTTTACAAGAGAGGTTGTTTGGACTACCGATACTGAACAACTGCGTGCTGAAGTCAGTGTGTAGAGAGACGGGTTGTTGTCGGGAGGGCATGACTGGTTGGCTGACTTTCGTGTCAGAGGACACGGATAAACAGTTTAAAGTTTAATATGAGTGAGTCAGTGTGAACTGCAGGAAGGCAGTGATTGCTTCCGAGTGAAATGTAAACTGTGTATTGTTCTTGGAATACATATACAGTGAATCTAGAGATATTATTTTGGACACAGCCTCGTCACATACCGCCAACACGCGTCATCGTCGCCACATTGATTCGGAAGCCTCCAAAGACGTGAGGTGCAGCCAGAGTGTAGATTTTAGAAACGGACTGCAAAATGCAAAAGCTGTCTGATAACATCGATTTAAAATAAAATATTGTTCCACTTGTAATATTTTCTTACGGCGTGACGATTATTGAACTATATGAACCCTTCTGAAGGGTTTGCTTTAGGACGTTCAAACCGGGCCGTTGGCCGCGGGGCATGATGGGAATTAGTGCGCGCATGTATGGTTTGACTTAGCGAAGACGTCTACTTTCATTTGGATGGGGGCTCAGAATCCACATTTCACGATCGAGAAGTCTCTTCACCCTCAAAGGGTGACTGTCTGGTGTGCAATGTCCCATCACGGAAAATCGGTGCGATATTCCTTGATGGCATGGTGACTGCCAAACGGTATCTGAGGGTTTTCGAAGATGATTTCATACCCATGACCCAAAGTGACCCTGATTTCTACAAGATGTGGTTCACGCAAGATGGAGCTGGACCTCATCGAAGCAGGAAAGTGTTTGGTGTCCTGGAGGAGCAGTTTGGGGACCGCATTCTGGCTCTGGGGTTGCCCAGAGGTCACTGGCAAGATCCTCAATTGACCGCCATATTCTCCGGATCTGAATACATGCCACTCCCTTTTGTGGCGCTGTATTAAAAATGAGGTGTATTGCAAAAACCCCAAAATAATTACTGAGCTGAAAACAGCCATTCGGGAGGTCATCGACAGCATCGATATTCCGACACTTCAGGTGTCATGCAGAATTTTGCTATTCATCTGAGCCACAGCATAACCAATGATGGCAGGCACATCGAAAATGCGAATATCTATAGTGACGTTTACATGTTGAACAAAGAGCGTGCACGCCGTAGTTTGTAACTAAATTACGTTTTTTTCGTATAGTTCAATAATTGTCACCCGGATAGATAGTATTGTCACCGCGGCAGTAGTAACCGTGTAGTGTTTGTCCACACCTCTCCCTCCAATCTTTGTCTTAATGTGTAAAAGAGCAGTAACGTATGCTCTCATTCAGTCTGTTTGCCCTTTATGTGGATTGTGATTTCTCTCGTAGTAAATAATTTAAATTGTGGTGTGACAAGATTTGTAAACCACCATTATGTGGTTTGCGCCCGAGTTAATAAATGTGTTTTGTTCTGATTGCTTGTAAACCGCAGCGGGAGCTGTATTCAATTCTGGCAGCTGGTGTGCAAGTGTTTGGGTCTTGTTTGTTTACAATAATACGTGAATTGTTTTGGTTGCGTGCGTCACTGTATTTCGAGTGACTGAGCACATTTTTGGGTGCATGAACACGTATTATTAAAGACAACATTGGTTCTACATACTTGTGATAGCTGTATTTAATGTCAGAGAATGATATTTATTTGATTTTCTTGATATTCCATTTTGTGTGTTCGAGTAAAGGCAAGGGTGAGGATTTAGTGCAGATTTATTGAAAGCAAATAACTCGTCAGGCCTGGACGGTATCTCAATTCGATTTTACGGAGAGTACTGTACGGTACTAGCCCCTTACTTACCTTGCATTTATCGAGAATCTCTCGTCCAACGTGAAGTCTCAAGGAACGGGAAAAAGGAGTAGGTGACTCCAGAATATAAGAACGGACCCGCAAAATTACAGACCAATATCCTTCACATCGGTTTGCTGCAGAATTATAGAACATATTCTCTGTACGAATACGATAAATTTCCTTGTGTACGAAAAGCTCTTATTCACGAATCAGTTTCGTTTTAGAAAGCATCGCTCGTGCGAAACTCAGCTTCCCTTTTATCACTTGATATACTGAGAACTACGGATTAAGGGTAAGAGGCAGATTCCGTATTCCTAAACTTCCGAAAAGAATTGGACAGGGAGCCCTATTTCAGGCTGTTAAAGGAGGTATGAGCATATAGAACAGGTTATACGATGTGTCAGTGGCTCGAGTACTTCTTAAGTAATAGAACCCGGTACGTTGTCCTCGACGGCGAGTGTTCATTAGAGACAAGGCCGTCGTCATAAGTGCCCCAAGGATGCATGATAGGACCGCTGTTATTTTCTATACACATAAATTATCTGGCGGACAGGTTGAGCATCAATCTGCGGACGTTTGCTGATGATGCCATGGTGTGCATGAAAGTGTCGTCGTTTAGTTATTACAGGGGGATACAAGACGGCTTACACGACATTTCTAATTCGTCTGATGAGTGGCAGCAAGTTCCACTCGTATAATAATGTAGGTTAATGCAGATAAGCAGGAAGAACAAACCGTAATGGTCGAATACAGCATAGTGTGCTGCTTGATACAGTCACGTCGATTAAATATTTGGGCGTAAAACTGCAAAGCAATATGAAATGATGATGATTATTAGTGTTTTAGGGCGCACAACAGCGAGGTTATCAGCGCCCGACGATATGAAATGGATCGAATGTGCAAGGACTGTAATAGCGCAGGCGAATGGTCAACTTCAGTTTACTGGGAGAATTTTGGAAAGTCGTGGTTCATCTGTAAATGGGACGACATATAGGACACTAATGGGACCCATCTTTGAGTACTGCTCGAGTATTTGGGATCTGCACGAGGTCGAATTAAAGAAAGACTTCGAAGCAGTTCGGAGACGGGCTGCTAGACTTGTTATCAGTAAATTCGAAGAACACAAGTATTCTTCAGATGCTTCGTGTACTCAACTGGGGCACCCTGTAGGGAAGGCGACTTTCTTTTGCATTACTGAGGAAATTTAGAGAGCCGACGTCTGAAGGTGACTGCAGAACAATTCTACTGCCACCAAAGCACATTTCGCGTAAGGACCACGAAGGTACAGCGAGAAATTATGTCTCGTACAGAGGCATATAGGCAGTCGTTTTTCCCTCCCCCTAATTACGACTGCTATTGGAAAGAAAATGACTGGTAGCCATACAATGCAGCCTTCGCTACGCATCGTGCGATGGCTTGTGGTTTACGAGGGCTATTCGGAAAGTGAGGAACGATCGGTGCCGGCCGTTGTGGCCGAGCAGTTCTAGGCGCTTCAGTCTGGAACCGCGCCACCGCTGCGGTCGCAGGTTCGAATCCTGCCTCGGACATGGATGTGTGTGATGTCGTTAGGGTAGTTAGGTTTAAGTGGTTTTAAGTTCTAGGGGACTGATGACCTCAGATGTAGGTTTAAGAGGTTCTAAGTTCTAGGGGACTGATGACCTCAGATGTTAAGTCCCATAGTGCTCAGAGCCATTTGAACCATTTTGAACGATCGGTCACGAAATGGAAATCACTGTGAAAATCCGACGAGGCTTTTCACAGACGTTTTGGTCGGTGTCTCTAGTATGACCGTCGATCACATCAAGACACTCGTTTCAGGTGTGAGCGCACTGTGAGCGAGTTAAGGCGCGTAAACAACAAAATAGGAGGGCCCACTGAGAGGCTTCGCCTTAATGAATGGAGCCCACCTAACACAACTGCCACGCACTTCCTTCTTCGCGGCAATTCTCAGCTGCATTCTGCGGGGGCAGCGAAGACGCTCCTGCAGCCTTTTCTATGGGATGCATTCGATCACCCACAACACATCCCTAACTGGCTCGTCCTGAGTATCATCTCTGTTCACATGAAACGCTGGATAAGTAGACAAAACTTGGGCGCAGGCTACGCGCTGTAGACCAGAGTAGAGAATTATCGGAAAGCATTGGCGGCTGCATCACATGACGATGAAAATTTGGTACAACGCTCCGACAAATGTCTAAGTCGGAGCGGCGACTATGTAGAGAAGTACCTGGAAGGTGTAGTGAAATGTGCAAATAAAACAGATTTGACTATCACGGTGGTTTCCATTTCGCGACCGATCGTTCCTTACTTTCTGAACAACCCTCGTATGTTTGTAAATGTGGATGTTGATGTAGATTTTGAGCTGTACAGTAAATTTAATATCCCTTCGTCTTAGGTCTGAATCCTATACGTGGAATTAATCTCTCTTGACCAACCCACCTAGTGTAATTCAGTGCAACACAGAAAGTATAGGTCCCAACTTTGATTATACGCTCATTTACTGTATTCACATTATGTCGCTCATATACGCGGCGCTCTAGATCCTGTGGAGGAATGAAGCGAGATTTCTGTTTGCGGAATCCATGTCCATTCCTACTAAGGAAATTTTCGTTCTCCAAAAAGGACGTGATACATGATCAGAAAACATATTCGACAATTCTCCTGCATAGGGACGTCGGAGACGTAGATGTAAAATTACGTGGATCTGTTCGATAACTTTTCGTGCAAACAAAAATGAACTGCGCCTTTTTTCTATCTATTGGAAATCTTCGTTTCTCCTGCCAAGGGACTGCGTGACACAATGAAACTTATAACGCTGCCGCCGTGCGATCTCCACGAAACAGTGCATTACTCTATCGAAACCTTACCCTTCCGCACATTTGTATGTAATCGGAAATTTATTTTAGTTGACAGAACAGAGGCTAAGAAAACTGTCAAGGGAGAGCCTAGCGAACCTTGCCTGGACCTTTGAAAGAACTGGTGCAGGATAAGCAGGTTACAAACGGCTGCAAGCTGGTGGGTGCAGTGCCAAGATCGATGAAAGCTTCTACGGGGCAGAGCCGTGGGAGAGCGGAAGGTTATCTATTTTGTGAAATGAAATACAAGCAATTTCTGTGAGTGCTCCAGCGCTAGCCCATATAAAATTCTCATTATACGGCGACTTACGGCCGTACATCTCTCGCCTCCACGCTTCGCCGAGCTCGTTACGCTGCACGAAACCCGTCCGGGTATGCCGTGGCGCTGGGTTTCTTAGTAACTGATACAGCCAGCAAAGTTACACTTCCGCTGCAGCGGTCGCGAGTGGCGTTGACGAGGTGCGTGTACCGTGCTGTATGTTGGATTTTTTTTTTAACTGCTCGCGTTCTGTACGGAGGAAACCAGTGCAGTGTACACGTGGACTCAGCTGAATCTGCGCTAGTCTGTTTCTGAATTTATATGTTAATTTTGTTTAGTACACTGAGGTGAAAAAAGACATGGGCGACGTTGAGCGCCCGTAAGCTCCAAACACGCACGAAAGTCAGAGGGTACCTCCTAATATCGAGTCGGAGATCCTTATTCCCGGAGCAGTGCAGTAACCCAACGTGTAGTTGGAACACGCCTGCAGAAATATTAAGCTACGCTGTCTCTATAACCGTCCATAATTACGGAAGTAATACCGGTGCAGGATGTTATTCCTAAACTCACATCTCGAATGTGTCTAATAAATGTTCGATGGGATTCGTGTAGGGCGGTCTGCTTGGCCAAATAATTCGCTCGAATTGTCCAGAATGTTCTTACGGCTAATCGCGAACAACTGTGGCCCAGTGAAATGGCACATTGTAATCCATAAAAATTTCCACCGTCGATCGGGAACTTGAATACCATGAATGGTTGTAAAAAGTTTCAAAGTACCTGAACATAAAAATTTCTAGTCAATGATCGGCTCAGTTGGACCAAAGGACCCAGCCCACTCCATGTAAACGCAGTGCACACCACTATGAAGTCACCACCAGCTTGCACAGTGCGTTGTTGACACTTGGGTTCAAGGGTTCGTGGGGGGTCTGCGATGCACTCGAACCCTACCATCAGCTCCTGTCTGGCCACGACGCGGTTTTCCAGCCGTCTGGGGTCCAACCGATATGGTCACTTGCCAGGAGAGGCGCTGCGGGCGATCCCGTGTTGTTGCCAAAGACACTCGCGTCGGTCTTCTGCCTCCATAACCCATTAACGCCAAATTTCGCCACACTGTCCTAACGGATACGTTCGTCGTAAGTTCCACTTTGATTTGTGCGATTATTTCACGCACCGTTGCTGGTCTGTTATCATTGACAACTCTACGGAAACGCCGCTGCTGTCGGCCGCTGATTGAGGAACGTCGGCCAGTGCGTTGTCCCTGGTGAGAGGTAATTCTTGAAATTTGCTATCGTCGGCACATGTGACGTCCCCTCTCCCCTTTTTGTTGTTGTTGTTGATGTTGAGCCGCTACTGCTACAGCTCGGTCGGTGGAATGGATACGCGACGCGCAGTGATGGCTGTCCCCGTCGGATAACGTGGAACAGCACCTGAAAATCTCTAAAGAAAATTGTTCTTCGCGTAATGTCCGAAAGTCCGTTTGCCAGTCCGCACAGTCTTCTCAGCGATGCGAACTGCTGATTTTAATTGTCTATTATGGTGTTATGATAATTTGTCTGCCCGCGCATCTCTCTCACACAATATTACTTTTTTTGAATAGAAACAATCTCGTAGCGTTCCGTTTGTAGTACTATAACAAATGGTGCTCTCTCTCTCGACTTGATAGCAAGCAAACTAGCAACGATTAACATTTCCATGATCGAGCATTGTAGACGCATTGAATTTCGTTTTCGCCGCGTTTACAACTCTCCTTCACAATAAATGTTATCTCTGACCGACATATTACGAGGGCTATTCCGAAAGTAAGGTCCGATAGGTCGCTAACTGGGGTTATACTAGAGACACTACCCAACACATCTGTGCAAAGCTTTATCGGATTTTCATAGTCGTTTCCATTTCGTGACCGATCGGACCTTACTTTCGGAATAGCCCTCGTACTTTGGACTTAACTGAGTGAATCATTCATCGCCGGCGTCGTTGCACACCACTGAAGCGCGAAGCGAGGAAAATTCAGTTGCGGTTCACTATCAGTAGTTGTTGTTACGTTGCTACGCAGAATTGTTCACTACGGCACGACGCAAATACAGAGATAATCTATAATGATATCTTGGTTTTGTGCGTCGTGATATTATTTCGGCAAAACACTCCTTTCAATGCTCAATGTCCATCAAGTCACTCTTTCAATTCGAAAGTTCACAGTTAATTAATTTTGATTATCAACTATCACACAGTTCAATTAATGATGGAGCCAACACGTGAGATTTCCTTTACTGACGAACAATTTTATTGTTCCTTCTTAGCATCACGCCACACGCACGCCGAAGGATCAGATAAATTACGATTCTTTTCAATTCGGTGATTGTGACAATTACAGCTTTTACAATCGACGTATTTGTATTATCTTCGTGTGTTCGTATTAATATTTTCTACTCTAGGCTAATCAGGTATTGCAGTCTTCAATATATCCATTCTTCGTTGTAACTGTTCACTTTGATGTAGGTTGAGTCCAACAATATCTCCGATCATTAAAGTTCATTAACTCGTCGCACACTATCAGAATATCACTTCAGTTCAAATTCTCAAGTCAGAATAACTGAGAACAAAGCCCGCGCATCTCTATCACACAATATTACTTTTTTTGAATAGAAACAATCTCGTAGCGTTTCGTTTGTAGTACTATAACAAATGGTGCTCTCTCTCTCTCGACTTGATAGCAAGCAAACTAGCAAGCGATTAACATTTCCATGATCGAGCATTGTAGACGCATTGAATTTCCTTTTCGTCGCGTTTACAACTCTCCTTCACAATAAATGTTATCTCTGACCGACATATTACTTTGGACTTAACTTTCGTCGTACTGATTTGCAGCTATGACTGAGATCTTTGATAGCTAATTAAAAATAACCTTTCTTTCTTTCTACGTTTGTATCAAGACATACGCAGTAATGATTGAAATTGGTGTTCATCAAAACTTTAAGCTGTTATATTAGTGTCAAAGTTGTCGTACCTGTCAGGATAACACTGTTCCCTCCTTTAAATTATCATGGCATTCTTATTTGGGTTTTCGCATTTCTTGGGGTGTTACACACACTGTTGCCTGTGTGGATCTTGGAATACAATCCCTAACCATTTTCGAAATGGAATGTCCCATGCGCCTAGCTCCAGCTACCATTTCGCGTTCAAGGTCTGTTAATTCCCGTCGTTCGGGCGTAGTCATGTGGGAAGCCTTTTACGTGAATCACCCGAGTAAAAATGACAGCTCCGCCAAATGCATCGCCCTTTTATACCTTGCGTGCTCGATACTGCCGCCATGTGTATATTTGCATACCGCTATCCCATGACTTGTCACCTTAGCGTACTATAAAACAAGTGCAAAGGGAATTTTTCACTATATCATAACAATGTGCTGCGTAATAAACTGTCCCTAGTGATGCGTTGAGAACTGCCCTGCTTGCGGTGTTCCTTGCAAAGGCGTAATCGTGGGACCCACTGTGTGTGGGTAATTTCTACACCGAGAAACAGGTGCGTGACATGCTGCCAGAGTACATCTACGAAACATTCAGGTTTTTTTAATGTTGGTATGGCACTTGTAAGAGAATAAAGTGGCCACAGACCACTTAGTTGACTGTCTTTTCCACTGCCGACCACCGATATAAATTATCTCTACCATTACGGGCAACTTTTGTCCTAGACTGCAAGTAAGGCTCACACACACATCTGTAAGCATGACGACCAGTGTCTAAAAGAAGTTACTTGCAGGATTTGCTCCCCATCACTCACAAACTGAGACACTGTTCTGCATGTCATTTTCCATCCCAGGTGCTCTGTACAAAGTATAACGCATATTTGGGGGGAAGACATGCACAAAAAAAAAAAAAAAAAAAAAAAACAGATCCTTCTCTTTAGGATAATGAGATGCACACGTTCATTGTTCATGAGCCGGTCTTACTGCACTATTGACACATTAAAAAAATACTATCTACACACATTCCTTATTCTGTCTACAACACGCACTGTTTTTGCCAACAACTCTCTGTTCAACCTGAAAAGTAGCTGTGATTTTCTGCACCCTTTCATCATAGCTCGTCAACCATTTATCATAACAGAGATATAATTACATTATTTATTTTCTTGTTGTAATAGAGTACAAATATGCAGAGATCCGCATTTCTGTGCGTCACTGCATCTGTCAATCAGCCTCACCTCTCCCTCCCTCCCTCCCTCCCTCCCTCTCTCTCTCTCTCTCTCTCTTTTTCTCAGTCTCTCTCTCTCTCTCTCTCTCTCTCTCTCTCTCTCTCTCTCTCTCTCTCTCTCTCTTTGTCTCTCTCTCTCTGTCACTTTCCCTTTCATACTTTGTAAGGACTTGTTTTTGGAAAGCTGAGAGATCCCTGACTTGCACAAAGAACGGCGCATCTCACGCTGTTTATGCAGAAAGCTATCTCAGTTTTCATGAACCCCCTGAGGTGATGTCAGGGATACTGTCGCCCCGTTAGCATAGTTAAACGTGGCTGGTGGAAAGGAATTCTTCCGTCAAGTTTCATCTAAGTACTTGGAAGGGGGTAACATTGCAAAGCGATATGAAACTGAAAGAGCTGTAAGGACTCTAGAGGTAAAGGCGAAGGGTCGATTTCCGTTTACTTCGAGAATTTTAGGAACGTATGGTTCGTCTGCAAAGCAGATCTCGTGTAGAACGTTAGTGTGACTCATTCTTGAGTACTGCTCGAGTGTTTTGCTTCCACACCAGGTCGGATCGAAGGAAGACATCGAAGCAGTTCAGAGGTATGCTGCTAGATTTGTTAACGGTAGGTTCGAATAACACGCAAGTGGAGATGCTTTGGGAAATGAAATGAGTATCCCTAGAGAAGTGGGTATCCCTAGAGTGGAGGCGACGTTGTTTTCGGGGAAGGCTAAGGAGAAAATTTAGAGAATCGCCATTTGAAGCCGACTGCAGAACGATTCTACAGCCACCAACACACATTGCGCGTAAGGACCGCAAAGATATGATATGTTAAGGTTCATACGGAGGCATATAGACAGTTGTTTTTCCCTCGTTCTGTTTGCAACTGCAACAGGAAAGGAAATGACTATTCATGCTACGGGGTACGCTCCGCCACGCAACGCACGGTGGCTTGCCGGGTATACATGTAGAGCACTTTTTTTATAGCACGGCACTTTATTCGATCAGGCTCAAAAGGAATTAGTTCTTGCCGAAATTAACATCTAAATTACGTATTATTATTTCATCGAACGCTTTTCTAAAACATGCTTAGGAGCAATATTTTCTGACGAAAATTATTATAGTTTTTACTTAACTATCCTGTAAGCAGGAGTGATTTTGTTACAGTAATACATAATTGTGCAATGTGACCATTCTGCATCTACTTTTATTGCGTGTTCCACGATATTACTGCTACTGGTTAATAACAGTAAGATCAAGTACAGACATCAACAGGTCCCATGGTACATATGGCACTGACGAATTACGACTTATATAGTTTTTGAACTTGATGAAATATAGAAGGGTCTAATATGCAGGCCCTACATAACGGTTATTTTCAGTCTGACGTTTTTTAAAGTCAAGTGCCCAAAACTGGGTTTTGTTCAGTGGATAAGAAGTAAAACGTAGCGTATTGCCTACTGTATGGCACATAATTGGGTGATGAGGTCTGATCACGATGTTAAAATATCGACAGATGCTGCAATTTATCGGTAATTACAATGTTCACAAGTTTTTTAATCACACAGTATGGTTGACCAGTACCGCATAATTTTTATAGTTATGCAAATCCCGAAGTACATGTATTCCTGCGTTTTGCCTCTTGTAATGAAGCGTAATTCGTTCATACGAAATGACTGTACAGCTAAAGTAGTTGCGAGACATGGAGAATAGAATCTGGTCACGGATGGAAAAAAGTTGATGAACCAGTGCTGCAAGACGCTGTTTTTATTGCTACTGTGTTAATGGCTCTTGTATTAATTTAATGGCAAGAGGAACAGTATTTATTATTTTTCAAAATTTTCTGAACGAGTAAACATTTTGATAACAGCTATGTTGCGCGACATAACCCTTCGTATTTGTGTAACCGTTGTATACTATTTTATCGTTATTTATTATACTGACTGTATGATTTATAAAGATGCTTCGATGCACTCTTATTTAAAATGCGATGCTCGTTTGGCCGCACTTGAATTCGAGGCGGGACACCAGTTGCCGCGGAACATTTGCTGGTATTGCTGCTGGTACGTTTCCCTTCAGTTTGACACTGACTTGAACAGCCATCATATGTATATTGTCCTCCCCCCCCCCCCCCCCCCCCTTCCATGAACCATGAATCTTGCCGTTGGTGGGGAGGCTTGCGTGCCTCAGCGATACAGATAGCCGTACAGTAGGTGCAACCACAACGGAGGGGTATCTGTTGAGAGGCCAGACAAACGTGTGGTTCCTGAATAGTCCCCCATTCAGATCTCCGGGCGCGGACTACTCAAGAGGACGTCGGTATTAGGAGAAAGAAAACTGGCGTTCTACGGATCGGAGCGTGGAATGTCAGATCCCCTAATCGGGCAGGTGGGTTAGAAAATTTAAAAAGGGAAATGGATAGGTTAAAGTTAGATATAGTAGGAATTAGTGAAGTTCGGTGGCAGAAGGAACAAGACTTTTGGTCAGGTGAATACAGGGTTATAAATTCAAAATCAAATAGGGGTAATGCAGGAGTAGGTTTAATAATGAATAAAAAAATAGGAGTACGGGTAAGCTACTACAAACAGCATAGTCGACGCATTATTCTGGTCAAGACAGACACGGAGCCAACGCCCACTACAGTAGTACAAGTTTATATGCCAACTAGCTCTGCAGATGATGAAGAAATTGGTGAAATGTATGATGAGATCAAATAAATTATTCAGATAGTGAAGGTAGACGAAAATTTAATAGTCATGGGTGACTGGAATTCGATAGTAGGAAAAGAGAGAGAAGAAAACGTAGTAGCTGAATATGGATTGGGGGTAAGAAATGAAAGAGGAAGCCGCCTGGTAGAATTTTGCACAGAGCATAACTTAATCATAGCTAACACTTGGTTCAAGAATCATGAAAGAAGGTTGTATACATGGATAACGCCTGGAGATGCTAGAAGGTATCAGACAGATTATATAATGGTAAGACAGAGATTTAGGAACCAGGTTTTAAATTGTAAGACATTTCCAGGGGCAGATGTGGACTCTGACCACAATCTATTGGTTATGAACTGTAGATTAAAACTGAAGAAACTGCAAAAAGGTGGGAATTTAAGAAGATGGGACCTGGATAAACTGACTAATCCAGAGGTTGTACAGGGTTTCAGGAGAGCATAAGGGAACAATTGACAGGAATGGGGGAAAGAAATACAGTAGAAGAAGAATGGGTAGCCTTGAGGACTGAAGTAGTGAAGGCAGCAGAGGATCAAGTAGGTAAAAAGACGAGGGCTAATAGAAATCCTTGGGTAACAGAAGAAATACTGAATTTAACTGATGAAAGGAGAAAATAAAAAAATGCAGTAAATGAAGCAGGCAAAAAGGAATACAAACGTCTCAAAAATGAGATCGACAGGAAGTGCAAAATGGCTAATCAGGAATGGCTAGAGGACAAATGTGAGGATGTAGATGCTTATCTCACTAAGGGTAAGATAGACACTGCCTACAGGAAAAATAAAGAGACCTTTGGAGAAAAGAGAACCACTTGCATGAATATCAAGAGCTCAGATGGAAACCCAGTTCTAAGCAAAGAAGTAAAACAGGAAAGGTGGAAGTAGCATATAGAGTGTCTATACAAGGGCGATGTACTTGAGGACAATATTATGGAAATGGAAGAGGATGTAGAGGAAGATGAAAAGGGAGATATGATACTGTCTAAAGAGTTTAACATAGCACTGAAAGACCTGAGTCGAAACAAGGCCCCGGGAGTAGACAACATTCCATTAGAACTACTGACAACCTTAGGATAGCCAGTCATGACAAAACTCTACCATCTGGTGAGCAAGATGTATGAAACAGGCGGAACACCCTCAGGCCTCAAGAAGAATATAATAAATATAATCCCAAAGAAAGCAGGTGTTGACAGATGTGATAAGTACCGAACTATCAGTTTAATAAGCAAAGGCTGCGAAATACTAACACGATTTCTTTACAGACGAATGGAAGAACTGGTAGAAGACGACTTCGGGGAAGATTAGTTTGGATTCCGTAGAAATGTTGGAACACATGAAGCGATACTGACCGTACGACTTATCTTAGAAGAAAGATTAAGGAAAGGCAAACCTACGTTTCAAGCATTTGTAGACTTAGAGAAAGCTTTTGACAGTCTTGACTGGAATGCCTCTTTCAAATTCTGAAGGTGGCAGGGGTAAAATACAGGGAGCGAAAGGCTATCTACAATTTATATGAAGACAGTAACTTGTTCTCGAAAGAACAGTTACTGTTGATGACCGTGCAGCTTTTCCCTGGAATAAATGATGACTAACTGACAACCTAAGCTGCCGACAGGTGTTGTTGTTATACCTCGATGTGGACAGCTGTCCACATCGAGGTATAACAACAACACCTGTCGGCAGCTTAGGTTGTCAGTTAGTCATCATTTATTCCAGGGAAAAGCTGCACGGTCATCAACAGTAACTGTTCTTTCGAGAACAAGTTACTGTCTTCATATATATAGTTAAAGGCTACCCAGCCATTGACCTTCGTCTGTGCGAATGCCCACAGGTTGCCCAATCTCTTACGGGAATCGCCAAAGCGTGCGCGAGTAATGAGTGGGTGGGCAAATGTCTATAAGGTACAATACATATGTAGAATTGTGGACAGTTGGGAATGTGAGTCTCACGGGAGGCGTGCAGGGGATAAGTCCCTGCAGTCGCGCTATTCACCTGTGTCCTCGGTGGCTCAGATGGATAGAGCGTCTGCCATGTAAGCAGGAGATCCCGGGTTCGGGTCCCGGTCGGGGCACACATTTTCAGCTGTTCACATCGAGGTATAACAACAACACCTGTCGGCAGCTTAGGTTGTCAGTTAGTCATCATTTATCTACAATTTGTACAGAAACCAGATGGCAGTTATAAGAGTCGAGGGACATGAAAGGGAAGCAGTGGTTGGGAAGAGAGTGAGACAGGGTTGTAGCCTCTCCCCGATGTTATCCAATCTGTATAGAGAGCAAGCAGTAATGGAAACAAAAGAAAAATTCGGAGTAGGTATTAAAATCCATGGAGAAGAAATAAAAACTTTGAGGTTCGCCGATGACATTGCAATTCTGTCAGATACATCAAAGGACTTGGAAGAGCAGTTGAACGGAATGGACAGTGTCTTGAAAGGAGGATATAAGATGAACATCAATAAAAGCAAAACGAGGATAATGCAATATGGTCTAATTAAGTCGGGTGATGCTGAGGGAATTAGATTAGGAAATGAGACAGTTAAAGTGGTAAAGGAATTTAGCTATTTGGGGAGCAAAATAACTGATGATGGACAAGTAGAGAGGATATAAAATGTAGACTGGCAATGGAAAGGAAAGAGTGTCTGAAGAAGAGAAATTTGTTAACATCAAGTCAGGAAGTCGTTTCTGAAAATATGTGTGTGGAGTGTAGCCATGTATGAAACTGAAACATGGACGATAAACAGTTCAGGCAGGAAGACAATAGAAGAATGCTGAAGATTAGACGGGTAGATCACGTAACTAATGAGGAGGTATTGAATAGAATTGGGGAGAAGAAGAGATATTTGTGGCACAACTTGACTAGAAGAAGGCATCGGTTTGTACGATATGTTCTAAGGCATCAAGGGATTACCGATTTAGTATTGGAGGGCAGCGTGGAGGGTAAAAATCGTGGTGGGAGACCAAGAGATGAATACACTAAGCAGATTCAGAAGGATGTAGGTTGCAGTATGTACTGGGAGCTGAAGAATCTTGCACAGGATAGAGTAGCATGTAGAGTTACATCAAACTAGTCTCAGGACTGAAGACAACAACAACAACAACAATAACATGTATATTGTGTCGTTTATCTGCTATCTTTGTATGATTCATGTATTGCCAATTTCAGATTGTTGTCATTAAGATCAGGCACTTTCAGAGCAATTATGTCTTAATCAAGTAGTTAACTCCTGTTCATATTTATAATTCCATATTTATATTGTACTGTTCACAAATACAAAAGTACAAATTTTCTATTAGAGACTCAGTAGGTGAGGCTTCAGAAAGAACCTGTCGGATCGAAACTACACTCATGCTCATAAACTATGAAAAATTGCAGAATGTGATACTACACAACGTGGCACTACACAAAACTGGCACTAATAGCATAGGCACATAGGGAACACACACGACACAGAACTGTAAGTCCACGATATTGGTGATAAGTTGAGAAAACAGTCTCGAAACATATGTGCTACAAAACGCCACTGTTTCCTGCGCATGTACCCCGACATCAATATGGGATATGATCACCATGCACACGTACACAGGCCACACAATGGATTGGAATACTCTGGATCAGGTGGTCGAGAAGCTGCTTGGGTACAGCTTGTCATTTTTGCACGGTGCCTGTTGGAGCTCCTGAAGTGTCCTAGGGGTTTGAAGACGTGCAGCGTCACGTCGACCGAGAGCATCCCAGACGTGCTCGATGGGGTTTAAGTGTGGAGGACAGGAAGGCACTCCTTTCGCCTGATATCTTCTGTTTCTGCTACGATGGCAGCTCGGTGGGACGTACTGGTGCAAAATGACGTCCCGATACACCTGACCTGTTACAGTTCCTCTGTCAAAGACATGCAGGGGTGTATGTGCACCAATCATAATCCCACTCCACACCATCATACCACGACCTCCATACAGGGCCTTTTCAAGGATATTAAGGGGTTGATATCTGGTTCCTGGTTCACGCCAGATGAAAACCCGGCGAGAATCACTGTTCAGACTATATATGGACCCGTCCGTGAGCATAACCTGGGACCACTGTCCAATGACCATGTACTGTGTTATTGACACCAGGGTTTACGGGCTCTCCTGTGACCAGGGGCCAGTGGAATGCAGCTTGCAAGTCTCCGGGCGAATAAACCATGTCTGTTCAGTCGTCTGTAGACTGTGTGTCTGGAGACAACTGCTCCAGTGGCCGTGGTAAGGTCCCAACCAAGAATACCTGCAGTTCTCCGTCGCCATCTGCGGGCACTGATGGTGAGATATCGGTCTTCTTGTGGTGTTGTTCACTGTGGACGTCCCGTACTGTAGCTTCTGGAGACTTTTCCTGTCTGCTGGAATCGTTGCCATAGTCCTGAGATCACACTTTGTGGCACACACGGAGGGCCCGTGCCCCTCATAACGTCATCAATATTTGTTGTTTGAGCCATTTTCACCACACAATCACCATTAGCACGTCTGAAAACGTCTGCACACTTACTCGCTGCACCGTACTTTGATATGCACCAACACACCTCTGCGTATGTGGACTGTTACCATCGCCACCGTGCGACGACCGCAGGTCAAATGCACTGCACGGTCATATCCCGAGGTGATTTAAACACGCAAACCGCCCACCAGAGCGTTGTTTTACCATGTATCAGGATTATCCTTACTTTATGAGCATGAGTGTAGTCGCCATAATAGAGGTCGACTGAGATGCCCCTAGCGCTGTCATTTTGTGCAATTTTATTACTGGCCTTCATAAACAATGCACGAGATTTTCATATTCACTCGCCCGCTACCAGCACACTATCAGTCCCACAGAAAAAAATTGAACAGAACATTCCTGTAGGAAATTGAATGTGGTTAAATCTTGTACTGGGATGCTTGTAGTTTTAGAATTAGTCACGAAAAACGTAAACAAGTGACCTTGAGGCGCACACCCACACTGACACCGGCACAGTCGAGCACTTACGTAAATTTTATCTAACAATTTCGTGAATTTTAACACCACAAAATAAACAACTGCATCGCTGTTTTCGTCAGGCCTTCTGACTACGAAACTAGAGTGCTTGTAATAGTTAAGTTTGAATCGACTTGTCAACCCAGTTAGTTTCAGTATAATGTTTACAAAACTGGTTTTTCATTCATTACCTTCATGGACATGTTTAATTTAATAATGTCAACGGAAAAGCTGGCTACGGTGGTGGCTTAGTAGCCCAATCAGTAGAGAGTAAAAAAAGTCAAATATCGCCAAATAGTTGTGTTGTCGGAAATTTTTGTACGGTGGTAGGAGTGAGTGCGATGAACAACGTACTGGAAATCCTGACTGCCAAGGGATCAGTATCGGATGGAGATTCATTTGAAGATCACTTTTGTAGGTTTCTTTTTAATAACTTGAAACCTGTGGCCTCCAGCGAAAACATATCTCGGTATAAAATTTAACTGCATTAAATTTCCTACAAAATGTTCCACCTCATTTTTTTTGTAGAACTAATAGTTTGTGTGTAGTGAGCGAGAGAATATGAATATCTCGCCCATGGTTTATGAGGACCTGCTATAGCATTGTGGTTTTCAGAAAACGACAGCATTAGGGGCAGCTGAATCTCACTCTATGTGTACTGTAACTCTGAAAGATTTTAAATAAATTCTTCATGAAGTAAAAGGGTTGCTGGTCGTACATCAACAAAATAGCGAAATTGCACAATACCACTCTTCTTCCTTTGTGAAGCACAATGTAATTCTATTATGTGGAAGGTCTACAGTGAAACTAACAAGCAGTCGGTGGTCACTGGCTTACAGTATATTATTTGCAGGTCAAAATTACTGACCACCGTGTAGATTAGTAGACTACGGAGGTGGACAGCAGAGTCGCTCGCTCTGAGCGTCGTCGCCTGTCATTAATTAGTAGCTGCCGGCGCTCGTCACGAGAGGGCCGGCGTTATCTGGAACGCGTTCATCGGCCCGTGCACGGCACGCTACGAGGGCACGCCCTGTTTCTGTCCCGCCCTCCAATTTGCTGAAGCGAGTTGCAGAACCGCCCGCTTTCCGCGTCTGGATTTGCCCCCGCAGCCGGCGCCGTATTTTGAAATACCGGTAAGTCGGCGCGGCACGGCGCGGGCTGTGTATGGCTGCGCCGCCATTGTGCGCGGGGCGGCTTTCAGCGCCCCTGAAAGGCCGGCTGCACGCGTGACGGAAATTCGCGATGCTGGAGGCTGGCTGGTTCCGACCCTAGTCGGCGTAACCGCCAGCACATGGCACGTCCCGCACACAGCAGGGGAGTGGTGGTACGGCAGCGGACAATACGCCCAGCCGCCAAGGTGTGCATACTGATGAGACAAGAATTTTTTCGATACATACAGCTACAGTTTCGTCTACACTGCCGGAAAAATGCAACACTCTTAAGGACTGTGATCAGTGGCACCTGCGTACATTACACCCTCAGACAAAAAAGGTGATGTATCATAAGGGATTAATCCAAATGGGACAGATGTGATGTACATATAGAGAAAAAAAAGAGACAAAAATTTCAGAAAAACTGAGTGATTTATTCTAGAGAAAGAGCTTCACAAGTGGACCAACTCATTAACATGTTAGTCTGCCTCTGGCCCTTATGCTAGCAGTTATTTGCCTTAGCATTGATTGACAGAGTTGTTTGATGTCCTCCCGAAGGATATCATGTCAAATTCTGTACAATTGGCGCATTAGATGCTCAAAACCCCGATGTTGGTGAAGGGTCTATAATGTTCCAAACGATCTCAATTGGGGAGAGAACTGGTGAGTTTGTCGGCCAAGGTAGGGCTTGGCAAGTTTGAAGACAAGCAGCAGAAACTCTCACCATGTGCTAGTGGGCATTATATTGCTGAAAGGTAACTCCAAATTGATTACCATGAAGCAACGAAACGCTGTAGAATATCGTCGACATACCGCTGTTCTGCAAGGATGAGAAACAAACTTGTACTGCTATGAAAATAAATAACACCCTAGATTATCTCCCCTGGTTATCAGACCATATGGCACGCAACAGTCAGGTTAGTATCCTGTCGCGCTGTCTGGGTCATGTCTGGACAGGTCTTCACTGGAAATTGGGATTCAGTTTGAAGCCAGATTCATGAGTGAAGACAATTCTACTCTAGTCAATAAGATTCCATGGCAAGGCATGTGTGGAGATGGTGGAGGGGTAACAACCTAACTGCTGCCCATCATATGGCCCAACAACCAGGAGTGATGGTCCTGGGTGCAATTTTGTTCGTAGCAAGACCCCTTTGTCCAAGGCAACATTTGTTGTTGTTGTTGTCTTCAGTCCAGACACTTGTTTGATGCAGCTCTCCATGCCACTCTCTCCTGTGCAAGCTTCTTCAAGTACCTACTGCAACCTACAGCCTTCTGAATCTGTTTAGTGTATTCATCTCTTGGTCTCTATCTACGATTTTTACCCTCCACGTTGACCTCCAATACTAAATTGGTGATCCCTTGATGCCTCAGAACATATCCAACCAACCGATCCCTTCTTCTAGTCAAGTTGTGCCACAAATTTCTCTTCTCCCTAATTTTGTTCAGTACCTCCTCATTAGTTATGTCATCTACCCGTCTAATCTTGAGCATTCTTTTGTAGCACCACATTTCGAAAGCTTCTATTCTATTCTTGTCTAAACTATTTATAGTCCATGTTTCACTTTCATACATGGCTACACTCCATACAACTACTTTCAGAAACGACTTTCTAACACTTAAATCTATACTCGATGTTAACAAATTTCTCTTCTTCAGAAACGCTTTCCTTGCCATTGCCAGTCAACATTTTATATCGTCTCTACTTCGACCATCATCAGTTGTTTTGCTCCCCAAATAGCAACCTTACTGCACAGAAACCCTATTTTGTTGTCCACCATAGGATGCCATCTTGGTCTTACATTTCAGCAAGATAATGCCCTCCCACACGCAGTGATAGCTTCCACTGCTTGTCTTCCAGCTTGCCAAAACATATCTTGGACAGCAAGGTTGCCAGATCTTTCCCTAACTGCAAACACAGAAACGTTGTGGGGAGGGTTCTCCAACCAGCTCGGGATTTCGACGATCTAACGCACTAATTTGACAGAATTTGGCATGACATCCCTCAGGAGGACACCCAACAACTATGTTAGTAAGCATAAGGGCCAGAACTGGACCAATATATAACTGACTTGCTCAATTTGTGAAGCTCTTTCTGTTGCCTAAATCATCCAGTTTTTCTGAACTTGTAAACAGCTGTTTCTGTGTAAGTGTACAGTACACCCACCGACTTCCGCCTTTATGGCGAGTAGGTTTTTTTGTCCTAGGGTGTACCTGCATACTAAATGGTGAAACAGTTGTCACAGTCGCCGGCCGCAGTGGTCTAGCGGTTCTAGGCGCTCAGTCCGGAACCGCGCGACTGCTACGGTCGCAGGTTCGAATCCTGCCTCGGGCATGGATGTGAGTAATGTCCTTAGGTTAGTTAGGTTAAAGTAGTTCTAAGTTCTAGGGGACTGATGACCACAGATGTTAAGTCCCATAGTGCTCAGAGCCATTTGAACCAATTTAGCTGATAGGTTGCGCAGCAGTCTGCGGTTGTCTGCTCATGATGCCGTGGTGTACGGTAAGGTGTCCAAGTTGAGTGACTGTAGGAGGATACAAGACAACTTGGACTAAATTTCCAGTTGGTGTGCTCAATGGCAGCTAGTTGTCACAGTCACTGGCTATAAGACAATTCTCAGGGGAATGTCTGTGTGCTTTCTGTTTTGACTCTGGAGGCGATTGCTGTGTTGAGTTTAGAGGTGAACAATGTATGCAACATTCGTTCTAGGATACAACCAAGCCCACCAAGGCGCACATACTCCTGTTAAACAGCACCAGCCATTTGAAATGGATCGTATTGTGATCCTTCAGGAACCGGAATCGAGGTATTGATGGATTGCTGCACGTCTTTGGAATAAGTATCGGTGATGTGTCATTGTTTCCAATAATGGTCTGCAGAGTATTCCCACACCTGTAGCCTGGTTTATGAATGTCCCTCTAGTACAGACACCGGTCAATATTGATACATCCATCGACGAAATCTGGTCTCATGTTTCACCTTTTGTGGAGACCTTTGGCAACCGACTGTTTGCAGCTGGATTAAGGTCAAGTGTGCCTGTGGCCAGACTACCACTGATACCATGACATTAAGCAGCATGGCTACTCCGGTGATGTAAAAGACTGGACTGGAGAATGGAAGTGTGATCAGTGATGAGTGTAGGCTTTGTTTGTATACGAGTGACATACATACACGTTTTACGCCGTAGATCTGATGAGTTGCCTATTCCAGAGTGCATTCGCCCACGACACACAGGTTCAATCCCATCCTCCAAGATAAGGGGGAGGGGACGTCAATTACAACTAATAGCAATATTTGATGTTTTTCAGTGTAAAGTAACCAGTGAGTGCTATATTTCACAAGCTGTTATCCAGATGCTACCGCCATTTCTTCGACAGGAAGGTGATGTGCTATTTCAGCGAGGCACTGCTCGTTCACATATGGCTGCTGCAACGTAAGGTGGTGCTAGATGTGTACAACAGTTACCCCGGCCAGCAAGATCACCACATCTCTCAATGCAAACCCCTATTGATAGTCAGCAGAATACAAGCTTTCATTGGCACCGCAGGAGAGACATTGTGTTTGTGTACGGCTGTTTGGCCCCTGAGTGCTTCATTTGGTCTAAATTTGTTATCATACATTCTTAAAATGAAGCACTACTTGTTACCTCAATAAAATGAGTTTGTCCTTGAGTGTGTCAAATCTTTTGTGGCAATGTACATTTGCATACATATTCCACAAGCCACCATACGGTGCATGGTACAGTATACTTGGTCCACCCACTAGCCATTCCCTTTCTTGTTCTGTTCACAAATATAATGAGGGAAAAGTGATGTCTATTTCCAGAATGTCTATTTGCTTCCATACAAGGCCTAATTTCGATTGGTTTGTCTTCGCGGTTCTCATACGAGGTACACGTTATAGACAATAGATTTTGTGGTGTCACCGCCAGACACCACACTTGCTAGGTGGTAGCCTTTAAATCGGCCGCGGTCGGTTAGTATACGTCGGACCCGCGTGTCGCCACTATCAGTGATTGCAGACCGAGCGCCGCCACACGGCAGGTCTAGAGAGACTTCCTAGCACTCGCCCCAGTTGTACAACCGACTTTGCTAGCGATGGTTCACTGACAAAATACGCTCTCATTTGGCGAGACGATAGTTAGCATAGCCTTCAGCTACCTCATTTGCTACCACCTAGCAAGGCGCCATTATCAGTTGCTATTGATATTGTAAATAATGTACAGACAAGAGCTACGTTCAACATTAATGGATTAAAGGTAAGTATTCCACCATCTGCGTCCGTTTTTCTATGTTCTAATTTCCTTGTCCTGTTCCAGACCTCACGCCAGCCTGCGTGAGCTTAAACGCGTGCCTTTCGGCTTCCTCTAACATTCATACGGGTTGGCTCTCCTGCCAGCCCACGACAGATTTGTTTTCAGTCTATTGTAGATGATGGTTCTCTCAGCTTGCTCAGGAGTGTTTCGTCAAAAGAATGTCTTCTTTCCTCCAGCGATTTACATTTTTGTTCACGAAGCATTTCTGTGATGCACTCATGCTGACGTCTCTGAATTGCTTCGACGTCTTCATTCAATCCGATCACAAACACTATAGCAGTACTCGAAAATAGATCGCACTGCTAGTATACGCGGTTTCGTTTGTACAGTGGTGTGCAAAACAGAAGGATGGAAGTAACTTTCACATGATGTGTCACTTCCAGGTACTCGTAACATGGCTTGGTGGAACTTGGACCATATATAGAAAGAACTTATACAGTGTATTACGGATGGTAACTGAAAGAAATACGCAATGAGACGAAAAGGAATGACGCTTTTATTGACAGATTATTATTACGATGAAGTCTCCGAGGTATACTCACCGATCAACGTTATGGTGACACTGTATTCTTACCCCATGTGCGTCTTTTCAGGGTCACATTCGGCCCTGACTTCACTTTTATGGGCAACATACGAGTATTACGATAGCATCGAACAGCACAGTTAAAGGACCTCTTGGGTCGACTGGATATTCGGAAAATGGACTGTCCAGCACTTTCCCCGATTTAGATCCTATCGAGCACGTGTGGAAGTCGTTGGAGAGATGTATTGCAGCCCGTCCACCTTCATCAATGACCATCCAGCATTTTGTCAACCGCACTGGTGCACAAATGGAACGCCCTACACAATTTGAATGCCCTAACACGAGAACTCGTTACGTAGCCTGTAACCACCTTGGGAGCACGTTGCTGAGCATGCGTTCTTATCCCTACGATTAACCATACGTACTCGTCCTGTTTCATGTTACTTTGCAACGATCCGCCCAGATATTTAAGTGAGGCAACGATGTCAAGCAGCATACCACTAATTCTGTATTCAAAGATTACAGGATAGCTTTTCGTAACTATCTCCATTACCTTACTTTTTATCACCTTTAGAGCAATATACGAGGTGCGGCTAGAAAAAAACCGGACTGATGCTGGAAAAAACATTTATTTACAATTATTTACAATTTCATGTTATCTCCTTCAATGTACTCTCCTCCTCGGTCTCTACACCGCTCCATACGAATTTTCCACTGTTCATAGCAATGCTGCAGATCATTTTCGGTAAGTCCATACATTACTTCCGTCGCTTTTTCTTTTACTGCTTCAACAGTCTCAAATCTAGTTCCTTTCAAAGCTGACTTGACTTTAGGGAAAAGAAAAAAGTCACAGGGGGCCAAATCAGGTGAGTAGGGTGGATGATCTAAGATGGGAATGTTGTGTTTTGCCAAAAACGTCTTCACTGACAACACACTGTGAGCTGGGGCATTGTCTTGGTGAAGGATCCATGACTTTTTTCTCCACAAATCGTTCCGTTTTCTCCGTACTCGCTCACGTAGGGTAGCCAGGACGCTAATGTAGTAATGCTGATTCACTGTTTGTCCCTCTGGTACCCAATCAATGTGCACAATCCCTTTGATGTCAAAAAAAAAAAAAAAAAAACAATCATCATTGCCTTGAATTTCGATTTTGACATTCGTGCTTTTTTTTGTCGTGGAGAACCAGGAGTTTTCCAATGCATCGATTGGCGTTTAGTTTCGGGATCGTAAGTAAAAAACCACGATTCATCGCAAGTAATAACATTTTGTAAGAAGGTGGGATCACTTTCAATGTTTTCCAGGATGTCAGAACAAATCATTCTTCGGCGTTCCTTCTGTTCAATTGTGAGACACTTTGGAACCATTTTTGAATACACTTTGTTCATGTTGAAACTTTCATGAAGAATCTGCCTAACACTTTCCTTGTCAACTCCTGTTAACTCAGACACTGCTCTGATTGTTAAACGGCGATCTTGTCGGACAAGTTTACCGATTTTTTCAATGTTTGCATCAGTTTTTGATGACAATGGTCTGCCAGTGCGAGTGTCATCACTGGTGTCTTCGCGGCCATCTTTAAATCGTTTAAACCACTCAAACACTTGTGTTCGCGATAAACAATCATCGCCGTACACTTGTTGTAACATTACAAAACGTTTCACTTGCAGATTTTCCTAGTTTGAAACCAAATTTGATGTTAACACGCTGTTCTTTCTGTACACTCAACATTTTCCGACGCACAGACAAAACGTCAACTACTTAAAACAGACGCCACGGGCAGACTGAGTGCAGGAGGCAGATGAAACTCGAGCGGTAGGCGGAGCGAGAGTCACGTGACAGGCCACGCGACTTTCAGCCTTATTGCATTCGTTTTATTGTTTCACCAGTACTAGTCCGGTTTTTTTCTAGCCACACCTCGTACTATTCATCATACCAGATAGAAATTCTACCCAAGTCGTCCTGCATCCACTTACAGTCACTCAATGACGACACTTTCACATGAACTGTCGCAGGTTACTGCTCACACTACTCAGAAAAACATTTTCGTATTTAGGGAACAAGAACAGTGTCATCTCAGTTTCCAGGGTCACTCCTGACGATACCTTTGTGTCCGATCAACACTAGCTGTCCAGTACAATAGGCCTGATTCTATTACTTGAAAATACTTAGAGCCACTCACTTGTCTGAGAACTTACTTCGTATGCTCGGTCCTTCGTCAGCGGTGTATGGTGTGTGGTACTTGGGACTATGTCCAACGCTTTCCGGAAATCTGGGAATATGGGATCTGCCTGCTGGTTATCATCGGCAGGATATCATACGAGGAAAAGACAAGCTGATTTCCGCATGAACGACACTTTCTGAATCCGTGTTGATTTATGGATAGACGATTCTCCCTTTGAAGGAAATTTCGCAGAAGGCATCAAAATTATTCACATTCTAGTATTTTGTCATTCTAGTGATACGGAATCCAACGCAGAACGTGATGGCGGCTCGACTAAAACTGTAAATAAAGCCCGAGCGGTAAAATCCTATGTTACGCTAGTATCTAAAGACAGCTGTTATTTCTCTTTTCTGTGTGTGGAATTTTATTTTGGAGCTCTGATTGTGCATGTTGTTGTTCAAGACGAGTGCTGATTTGAGTAATTGCAGTAATGATGTTCACTCTGTAATAGCCGTAAACCTTTTCTGTTTAAGTACTCAGAAATCCAAACACTTTTTTATATGGTGTCCAGTGTTACTTATGTCCTGTCTGCTGCCAGCGAAATGTTAAAACGGTATTTTGCATTAGTGTCTTCGCACGCCAGCAGGATTGTTTTAAAGATCGGATCTGCAGCACAATTCAGTTCATTTCAATTAAATTGAAATAACAGTTTACTTACTGCATATGTCATTTAATTATATATATATATATATATATATATATATATATATATATATATATATATATATATATTTTAACTGACAGCCGCCATATGATGGAAGTTTGATGAATATTTATTGCTGTAAATACAGGTAACGCGGTCGACTTTAACGCTGCACGCAGAGTATAGAATATAGGGCACCGTAATTTAGTCGACAATGGTACATGTTGAAATATATCAGATGTTATCTGCAGATAATTGGTTGTTTTGTGCTTTATTGTTATATGTTGTGAGTACACTTGACAGTTTACAAGGCAGTGGCTAAGTTTCACATGTGCAGTTGATGATGAGGTTATATCAGTTTTATTTCATTGTACGTTTTTGTACTCATTACTTTATGTTAAACATTTTATCTCACTACAATAACTTTATAACTGTGAATACTGGTTCTTGAAACTTTGTATGAACTTCTTTTTTTTGTTGAGTCATCAGTCTTCTAACTGGTTTGATGTGGTTCGCCATAAATTCCTTTCCTGCGCTGACCTCTTCATCTCCGAAGAATGCACTCCACGTTCTCAATTATTTGCTGGATGTATTATAATCTCAGTCTTCCTTTTCTCTTTTTACCCTCTATAGCTTCCTCCACTACCATGAAGGTTATTCCCTGATGTATTAACAGGTCCCTTTCTCTCGTCATTGTTATCCGTATGTTCCTTTCTTCACCTATTCTGTGGCGAACCTTCTCATTCCTTAGCTTATCAGTGCACCTAATTTTCAACACTCTTCTGTAACCAGAATGAGATTTTCACTCTGCAGCGGAGTGTGCGCTGATATGAAACTTCCTGGCAGATTAAAACTGTGTGCCCGACCGAGACTCGAACTCGGGACCTTTGCCTTTCGCGGGCAAGTGCTCTACCAACTGAGCTACCGAAGCACGACTCGCGGCCGGTACCGCCGTGAGTCGTGCTTCGGTAGCTCAGTTGGTAGAGCACTTGCCCGCGAAAGGCAAAGGTCCCGAGTTCGAGTCTCGGTCGGGCACACAGTTTTAATCTGCCAGGAAGTTTCACTCTTCTGTAACACCAAATCCCAGATGTTTCGTTCCTGTTGTATCCGTTATTCACTGCCGTATATTATTGTGCTCTAAACACACGTTCTCAGAATTTTCTGCTTCAAATCAAGGGCTATGTTTGATGCTGGAAAACTTCTCCTGTCCAGGAATGCATGTGTTAGTCTGTTTTTTATGTCCTCATTGCTTCGTCCGTCATGGGTTATTTTACTCTCAAGGTAGCAGAATTCCTTAACTTTGTCTCCTTCCTGGTCACTAGTAGACTGCCACTCCACTCAACAGATATTGTAATACTT
This sequence comes from Schistocerca nitens, assembly GCF_023898315.1. Lineage (NCBI taxonomy): Eukaryota > Metazoa > Arthropoda > Insecta > Orthoptera > Acrididae > Schistocerca > Schistocerca nitens. The sequence continues at coordinate 1,222,980,512 of NC_064614.1, forward strand.
CTTCATTTTCACCGGAAATATCAATTTGATCAGTGAATCTTATCATGTTATCATATCATGCTTTCATCCTGAATTTTAATCCCACTCTTCAAACCTTCTCTTATTTCCGTCATTTCTTTCTATATGTATCGTTTAACAGTAGAGTGAATCACTGCATCCCTTTTACCCCTTTTTAATATGAGCATTAGGTTCTTGGTCTTCCAGTCTTATTGTTCCCTCACTTCTATTGCACATATTGTGTTTTACCCGTCTTTCCCTATAGTTTACTCCAATTTTTCTCAGATTTTCGAAATTCTTGCATCATTTCAAATTGTCGAAGGCTTTTTACAGGTCGAAAAATATGACGAATGTGTCTCGATTTTTCTTCACTCCTGCTTCCATTACCGAGCGCAACGTCAAAACTTTCCTGTAGCCAAACTGATGGTCATCTAACAGATCTTTAATTTTTTTCCCCGTTCTTCTGTATGTCATTGATATCAGCAGCTTGGATGCACAGCTGTCAAGCTGACTGTCCGATAATTCTAGCACGTAACTCTCCCTGTTGTCTTCGCAATTGTGTGGATGATATTTTTCCGAAAGTCTGATCCCAGTCTCATAGATTCTACACACTAAACTGAATAGTCGTTTGTTTGCCACTTCCCCAATTGTTTATAGAAATTCCGATTGAATGTTATACATACCTTCTGCCTTATCTGATCTCAGGCCTCCCTGAGGTCTTTTAAATTCTGACTCTAGTGCTGGATCCCCGATGTATCAACCGGCCGCGGTGGCCGTGCGGTTCTAGGCGCCCAGTCCGGAACCGCGCGACTGCTACGGTCGCAGGTTCGAATTCTGCCTCGGGAATGGCTGTGTGTGATGTCCTTAGGTTAGTTAGGTTTAAGTAGTTCTAAGTTCTAGGGGACTGATGACCACAGTCCCATGGTGCTCAGAGCCATTTGAACCATCCCCGATGCATCCCTATCGACTCCAATTTCTTCATGTAACACGTCATCAGACAAGTCGTCCCGTTCATAGAGGCCCTAATGTGCTCTTTCCACCCGTCTTCTCTCTCTTCCGCGTTTAGCAGTGGTATCGCCATTCCGCTCTTAATGTTAACGCCCTTGCTTTTAATTTAACCGAAAGTTGTTTTTTCTTTCGCATGTCAGTCTTCTAAACGATCATTTCTTTTTCGATTTCTGCGTTCCTGTATTTTCCTGAACATTTTTGTACTTCCTTCTTTCGTTGATCAGCTGAAGCATTTCTTGCGTCACCGAAGGCTTTTTCGTGTTACTTGCTTGTTGCTATTTGGTGTTGTTGTTGTTGTGGTCTCCAGTCCTGAGACTGGTTTGATGCAGCTCTCCATGCTACTCTATCCTGTGCAAGCTTCTTCATCTCCCAGTACCTACTGCAACCTACATCCTTCTGAATCTGCTTAGTGTATTGATCTCTTGGTCTCCCTCTACGATTTTTACCCTCCACGCTGCCCTCCAATGCTAAATTTGTGATCCCTTGATGCCTCAAAACATGTCCTACCGACCGATCCCTTCTTCTAGTCAAGTTGTGCCACAAACTTCTCTTCTCCCCAATCCTATTCAATACCTCCTCATTAGTTACGTGATCTACCCACATTATCTTCAGCATTCATCTGTAGCACCACATTTCGAAAGCTTCTATTCTCTTCTTGTCCAAACAGGTTATCGTCCATGTTTCACTTCCATACGTGGCTACACTCCATACAAATACTTTCAGAAACGACTTCCTGACACTTAAATCTATACTCGATGTTAACAAATTTCTCTTCTTCAGAAACGATTTCCTTGCCATTGCCAGTCTACATTTTATATCCTCTCTACTTCGACCATCATCGGTTATTTTACTCCCTAAATAGCAAAACTCCTTTACTACTTTAAGTGTCTCATTTCCTAATCTAATACCCTCAGCATCACCCGATTTAATTTGACTACATTCCATTATCCTCGTTTTGCTTTTGTTGATGTTCATCTTATATCCTCCTTTCAAGACACTGTCCATTCCGTTCAACTGCTCTTCCAAGTCCTTTGCTGTCTCTGACAGAATTACAATATCATCGGCGAACCTCAAAGTTTTTACTTCTTCTCCATGAATTTTAATACCTACTCCGAATTTTTCTTTTGTTTCCTTTACTGCTTGCTCAATATACAGATTGAATAACATCGGGGAGAGGCTACAACCCTGTCTCACTCCTTTCCCAACCACTGCTTCCCTTTCATGCCCCTCGACTCTTATAACTGCCATCTGGTTTCTGTACAAATTGTAAATAGCCTTTCGCTCCCTGTATTTTACCCCTGCCACCTTCAGAATTTGAAAGAGAGTATTCCAGTTAACGTTGTCAAAAGCTTTCTCTAGGTCTACAAATGCCAGAAACGTAGGTTTGCCTTTTCTTAATCTTTCTTCTAAGATAAGTCGTAAGGTTAGTATTGCCTCACGTGTTCCAACATTTCTACGGAATCCAAACTGATCTTCCCCGAGGTCCGCTTCTACCAGTTTTTCCATTCGTCTGTAAAGAATTCGCGTTAGTATTTTGCAGCTGTGACTTATTAAACTGATAGTTCGGTAATTTTCACATCTGTCAACACCTGCTTTCTTTGGGATTGGAATTATTATATTCTTCTTGAAGTCTGTGGGTATTTCACCTGTCTCATACATCTTGCTCACCAGATGGTAGAGTTTTGTCATGACTGGCTCTCCCAAGGCCATCAGTAGTTCTAATGGAATGTTGTCTACTCCCGGGGCCTTATTTCGACTCAGGTCTTTCAGTGCTCTGTCAAACTCTTCACGCAGTATCTTATCTCCCATTTCATCTTCATCTACATCCTCTTCCATTTCCATAATATTGTCCTCAAGTACATCGCCCTTGTATAAACCCTCTATATACTCCTTCCATCTTTCTGCCTTCCCTTCTTTGCTTAGAACTGGGTAGCCATCTGAGCTCTTGATATTCATACAAGTGGTTCTCTTATCTCCAAAGTTCTCTTTAATTTTCCTGTAGGCAGTATCTATCTTACCCCTAGTGAGACAAGCCTCTACATCCTTACATTTGTCCTCTAGCCATCCCTGCTTAGCCATTTTGCACTTTCTGTCGATCTCATTTTTGAGACGTTTGTATTCCCTTTTGCCTGCTTCATTTACTGCATTTTTATATTTTCTCCTTTCATCAATTAAATTCAATATTTCTTCTGTTACCCAAGGATTTCTATTAGCCCTCGTCTTTTTACCTACTTGATCCTCTGCTGCCTTCACTACTTCATCCGTCAGAGCTACCCATTCTTCTTCTACTGTATTTCTTTCCCCCATTCCTGTCAATTGTTCCCTTATGCTCTCCCTGAAACTCTCTACAACCTCTGGTTTAGTCAGTTTATCCAGGTCCCATCTCCTTACATTCCCACCTTTTTGCAGTTTCTTCAGTTTCAATCTGCAGTTCATAACCAATAGATTGTGGTCAGAATCCACATCTGCCCCTGGAAATGTCTTACAATTTAAAACCTGGTTCCTAAATCTCTGTCTTACCATTATATAATCTATCTGATACCTATTAGTATCTCCAGGATTCTTCCAGGTATACAACCTTCTTTTATGATTCTTGAACCAAGTGTTAGCTATGATTAAGTTATGCTCTGTGCAAAATTCTACAAGGCGGCTTCCTCTTTCATTTCTTCCCCCCAATCCATATTCACCTACTATGTTTCATTCTCTCCCTTTTCCTACTGACGAATTCCAGTCACCCATGACTATTAAATTTTCGTCTCCCTTCACTACCTGAATAATTTCTTTTATCTCGTCATACATTTCATCAATTTCTTCATCATCTGCAGAGCTAGTTGGCATATAAACTTGTACTACTGTAGTAGGCATGGGCTTTGTGTCTATCTTGGCCACAATAATGCGTTCACTATGCTGTTTGTAGTAGCTAACCCGCACTCCTATTTTTTTATTCATTATTAAACCTACTCCTGCATTACCCCTATTTGATTTTGAATTTATAACCCTGTAATCACCTGACCAAAAGTCTTGTTCCTCCTGCCACCGAACTTCACTAATTCCCACTATATCTAACTTTAACCTATCCATTTCCCTTTTTAAATTTTCTAACCTACCTGCCCGATTAAGGGATCTGACATTCCACGCTCCGATCCGTAGAATGCCAGTTTTCTTTCTCCTGATAACGACGTCCTCTTGAGTAGTCCCCGCCCGGAGATCCGAATGGGGGACTATTTTACCTCCGGAATATTTTACCCAAGAGGACGCCATCATCATTTAATCATACAGTAAAGCTGCATGTCCTCGGGAAAAATTACGGCTGTAGTTTCCCCTTGCTTTCATCCGTTCGCCTTACCAGCACAGCAAGGCCGTTTCGGTTAATGTTACAAGGCCAGATCAGTCAATCATCCAGACTGTTGCCCCTGGAACTACTGAAAAGGCTGCTGCCCCTCTTCAGGAACCACATGTTTGTCTGGCCTCTCAACAGATACCCCTCCGTTGTGGTTGCACCTACGGTACGGCCATCTGTATCGCTGAGGCACGCAAGCCTCCCCACCAACGGCAAGGTCCATGGTTCATGGTATGAGTCCCATACTCTTGAACGATATTCTGTGATGGGACGCACAAATGTTTTGTCAACAGTCTTCTTTGCAGACTGACTCATTTTCCTAGTTTCTGCGAATGTACCGAGTTCTGTCATATGTTTTAGCATGAGTCTCAGTCTATGTGAAGTTTCCATTTCACATCACTACTAACAGTTTCTTCCAGGTATCGGTATGAGTTGACTGTTTCTAGTTTTGACATTGTAGTCGTAGGATATTACTTTTCTACGCTCTGTGGGGTGCAAGCAGTTGTACATTTCTGAACACCTAAAACAAGTTGCTTGTGTTTGCACCACTTTGAAATCTTACGAAGATATGACTATATTAACGTACAACTTTCTTCAGGTCGCATTTCACTAGATATATGATTTCATCATCTGCAAAATTTGGATTTATTGTTAATGTTGTCTGCCAGGTCATTAATATATAAGTTTCAGCAGGGCCTGAATGGCAAGCTTCTCGATACATGTGACTTACATGTTTACTTGGCCCCTGCTTTAAGATGAATTGAAATTAGTGACGTTGGGAATGATTTTGCATATAATAGGGCTTGGAAAGTGGTTTTCTTGTATTTATTTTTATTCCTAAAATTGGACGGCTAATCACATATTTCAGTGTTGTAGGTCTGTATGTGATAATAAACGAAGGTCCTACAAAATGTATTTTTGTGCAAATTATAAAACAAAAGTATGATCCGAATAATTTTTTTTTACTTAGGCATTAGCTGGGGACCGCAAGGGAGTGCTCAAGCCCTGGCGAAGAACACAACTGGGGCTGTAATTTCGCGCCAGTGGTGCGTTGGAGTGGAATGCGGTTGGCATCCCTGCACACGCCTGTGTTTAATATACAACTGTCTGAAGTTTCACTGTTGTATATCTGTTAGCTGTTGTTCAGTGCTATACTAAGTAGAACGTTGAGTCGCACAGTCTGCGAATTTCGAGATGGCAGAGTTAGAGGAACGAGGCAATGGCCTTGCCGCAGTGGATCCACCAGTTCCCGTCAGATCACCGAAGTTAAGCGCTGTCGGGCGTGGCCGGCACTTGGATGGGTGACCATCCGGGCCGCCATGCGCTCTTGCCATTTTTCGGAGTGCCCTCAGCCTCGTGATGCCAATTGAGGAGCTACTCGACCGAATAGTAGCGGCTACAGTCACAGAAAACCATCATAAGGACTGGGACAGCGGTGTGCTGACCACATGCGCCTTCTATCCGCGACTCCAACTGAGGATGACACGGCGGTCGGATGGTCTCGATTGGCCACTTGTGGCCTGAAGTCGGAGTGCTTCTTCTCTTCCAGAGTTAGAAGAATAATACGTCTGCATTAAATTTTTGGTGAAATTCGAGAAAATCTGTACAGAGATACACCAAATGATGTTGGAAGCTTACAGTGATGACTGCTTTTGCCGTACTCGCTGTTACGAATGGTTGACACCGCTTAAAAATTGCCAGACGGAAGATAAAGATGGCCCTCGTTCAGTACGCCCTTCAACGTCTCCTGACGATGCTCATGTTAGGAACTTCAACGAAACTGTGCGTGCCAATCGAAAACTGACTGCAGACTGCAGAAGAATGCAACATCCCGACACGCCTCTTGGAATCCATCGTGTTGTCACCAAGTTCGTCCCACGGCTCGTGAATCAAGACCAGGAAGACGTTCTCCTCGCAATCTACGAAGAGATTTTGGATAGCGCAAATGAGAACAAGATGTTCCTTAAGAGAATCATAGATGGTGGTACGGTGCGAGTCTACATTATAATGTTGAGACCAAGGTTGGAACTTCACAATGGGTCGGAAAAGGTTCTCCAAGACCAAAATAGTTCGCCAGATTAGTTCAAATTTCAAAGCCATGCTGACATTTTTCTTTGAATTTGAAGGATTACGTCATCATGGATTCGTGCCACAGGATCAAACTGTTAATCGATGGTACTGTCAGGACGTGTTGCGACGCCTGCGAGGAAATGTGATACCGAGACGGCCTGAAATGTGACGAGACTGTTCATGGCTCTTGCATCACACTAATGCACCCGCACACTCGTCTTTGTTCGTGTGTGACGAAATTACTGTGCAGCCTCATTCTCCGTACTATCCAGACCTGGCCCCGCGGACTCTATTTTATTCATAAAGTTTGAAACCTCCCCTTAGAAAAATTAATGAATTACTGTGCTGATAAACCTCTTACATTATTTGATTTTCAAACAGCTGAGCAGAACTGAACGTGCTCAGACATTTCGTTCTTTACCTATTCTGATCAACACTAAACTGACACACAATATTTTTAGCGCAACGCAATCTGACTTTCAATAATTTCTTCAAAAGAATGGCCCTGACTAACAATAACCTACACCTTTCATGAATCACTTACCTCACAAAAATCTTCGTTACTTGAATTACTGCAATACAGCGACCGCCAATACTGACAGCTAAATAAAAGATTCTAACTACTGAAGGCACGAACTACTGATAGGCGTACTTAGCAAATGAAAGATTTTGATAGAGAACAAACAATGTATTTACCTTAAGGGGCTCCGGAAAGGCTCAAAATCATGAAAAGTTCAATTTTTACTTTTTTGCGTTTTCTGAATCTGCAGACTATTACCTTTCAATAGATATATAATTTATTCAATTCCGAAGACTACAACTATTTTTAATTTTTTTTTGAAATGTGTTCTACATGGGCGTGACCCACTGTGGCGGTGTTAAACTGCTGTCAAATAGTGTTATTATTAACGTCCGTGTTCATCAGGTACATTTTAGTGATGTGAGATAAAGTATGTGTTGTGGCTAACCTGTGATGGTTCAATATATATCGCTGGTGTGATTGTCGACTGTTTCATGTTTATTTACTCTGTCGTTATCTCGAAAATATTCGTAATTAATTCTGTTTCTTGAGTCTCTGTTTTGTTGAAGTATAATAATGAGTAAAAGTAGAGTTATTAGAAATCCTCTGAAGGCTTTTAAGAAAAGGAGAAATGTTGGAAAGCCAAAGGTATGTGTTATTACTGTAAACAATAAAGACGATGCAAATCCCCAACATAGCTTGTGTCCCAAAGAAGAAGACAGTTGGTGCAAATATAACAAAGGATTGCTAACTGGTGAAGTGTACACTCATAAGCATAGTCTGCCTCATGCAATAATGGAGGTGATAAAACCTATTTTCAGAGACTTAGCAGCACCTGAACTGTTGAAAAAGTGTATTCACGGAAAAACTCAAAACCCCAATGAAAGTGTAAATAGTGTTATATGGTCGAGAATCCCCAAGACTGTATTTGTTGGAATAGAAACACTTCACTTTGGTGTGTATGATGCTGTTGCGACTTTCAATGATGGCAACATTGTAAGGTGCAAGGTATTTAGAAATATGGGAATGAAGATAGGTTCTAACATGGTACGAGCGATGCTTGCTTTATACAAGGAACGCCTTCGGGCTGCAGACAGGGCTGTAAAGAGTCTAGAAATACAAGCAAGAGTAAACAGGAGGAGGAACAAGAGGAAGCCGGAGGAGGAGTTTGCAGAGGATGAAGATAATCCATCCTATGGACCTGGAATGCACTAAAAAGTTAATCCAATCTTTGTCGCTCGATTCCCAAAACTTTTATTTTCTCTCTCTCTCTCTCTCTCTCTCTCTCTCTCTCTCTCTATATATATATATATATATATATATATATATATATATATATATATATATATATATATATATCAGTTCGTGATATACAGTATTACAAATTTACTCTTTCTGATGGACACACGCCCAGATCGTCCGCTCTCAAAATTCCGCCATCTCTCTCCCCACATCCACCACTGCTGGCGGCTCACCTCCAAGTGCGCAACGCTACGCGCTGTTAACAGCCAACTAACTGCCCAACGCTACAATGGCAAATTGCAACAATGCAAACCAGCCACAGACTGCACATAGCACAGTCAGTGATTTTCATATAGAGCGCTACGTGGCGTTACCAACATAAAAACCTTACAAGTTGAAAAACCCGTCGAAAGTACGAAGACTTACAACGATAGACGAGACAAAAGAAAATTCGCAGCCGTCGCTTCGTGCTATCCAGCAAGAGGCATATCAAGACTGCTTCCAGAACTGGAAACGGTTTTGGAAGCGGTGTATCAATTGTCGTGGAGAGTATTTGGAAGGAGACCATGCGCAATATGTAAAAGGTAAGTGCAGAAAAATTTTGTGAACAAAGTTCCGGAATTTTCTGAACAGAATTCTTATACCACCCATCCATCACAAGCTACGAAAAACAAGGGATAAAACACTGCTCCTAAAAACTTAGGAAGAAAGCAGAGCAGGGGTTCGTACTTCCCGTCGGATGTAATGCCTGTCCGCGTCTCAATAAAACAGCACGCGCACAAAAATGAACTGTGGAGTGTCCGCGGAAGTGGAAGAAAACTTCTAGTTACACTGCCATAAGGTGCTGTCCAGACGCACAAGCTTTCATTTTAACTGAAACTTGAAGGCGACTACCTTGCAACCCCCTCGTGGGCAAAGAGCCCAGTGCCGTTCCCGTAAACACGGAGGGGAGCGAAGCGCGGCCGTAAAGAATAACTGCGCCGCTGGAAAACCTCGTCGAGTGTTTACAAGCGGCGGAAACTTTTGTTTGAAGCCGCTGAACCGCCGTTTCCGTCCCGAGTTCGCAAACTTGCGTAATCTGGAATCCATTTTTACGAGTAGATTAGCGCTCGCCGGCTCAGGCGGTCTGTTGCGTCCGCCGGCGTCGCGCTGTCGCGTCGCCCCCGGGGCGGACGTTCCACAGGCAGCCGCCGCTTCCCCCCCCCCCCCCCCCCCCCCACCTTTCCATCTGCCCCGCCGCCACCACTTTTCGCTCGCGCGTGCTCGTAATGGAGGACAGAGCATTATGCGGCCAGCGGCAGTACATTTCGGCGGCCGTATATCAGCGAAACGTGATTACGGCCGAAGGACCGCCTCGGCTCTGTCGGGCCATCCTAATCGCATTACAGAAGCGATACAGCCGCAGGAGATAGAGACAGACACACACACGTACACAGAGAGAGCCGAAGCACAGTAGCAGAGCGTTTCCATCTCCCTCCCACCCTCCACCTCCCACCACCCCTCTCCCTTTTCTTTTTAATTCTCTTCATGCTGCCTCCGAAGCGAGAGGGGTAGGGTGGTAGGGGCATGCTTGCGGAAGTTGCAGGAGAAGGCGACTCAGCGACGATGGACAAGAATAAGTTCGCTGAGAGATCGCGAGCGCCGGACGCGCGACTTGTGCCGTAATAGAAACCGTAAGTTACAAACAACAAAGCGAGGCAGCGACTAATGGCCGGCCCGAAATTACTTTTTCCAGACGCTAACAACTGCGGAGGGCGCGTTGCCAGCAGTGAGCAGCGAACCAGGCTAGGCCACTTTCCTCTACTGAGGCGTGCTTCCTGGTCTACACGCACCCTCCTTAGCGTCTTTTTCTCTACAATATCGGCTGTCAATATTTCTGAGATCATTACCGCTAGCGAGATCCAGTACCAGCCAACGACGACAGCAAAGTTCAGCTTCGAACGGAACTTTAGTATAACAGTTTTTAGTGGGTAAATAGTTGGTGATATTTGTTTTGTGGGCACTAGGTCACGGTCCAGAGCGTAATTCCTTGACTAACATCATCAGATGCTTCGTAACAATTTTATTTGTTTTGTACGTATAAAGTTCTCCAGTTCTTAATTTTCGTGGGTCTACGTATTATAATTTGAACGTTCTTTCAGCTGAACAGTACGAGTGATATGTTTCCATAAATAATTTGGCTGAGCCGGCCGTGGAGGCCGAGCGGTTCTAGGCGCTACAGTCTGGAACCACGCGACTGCTACGGTTGCAGGATCGAATCCTGCCTCGGGCATCGATGTGTGTGATGTCCTATTAGGTTAGTTAGGTTTAAGTAGTTCTAAGTTCTAGGAGACTAATGACCTCAGAAGTTAAGTACCATAGTGCTCAGAGCCATTTGAACCAATTTGGCTGATAGGTTGCGCAGCAGTCTGCGGTTGTCTGCTGATGATGCCGTGGTGTACGGAAAGGTGTCCAAGTTGAGTGACTGTAGGAGGATACAAGACAACTTGGACTAAATTTCCAGTTGGTGTGCTCAATGGCAGCTAGCCCTAAATATGGAAAATGTAACTTCAAACGGATGAGTAGGAATATCAAACATACAGTGTTCGGATACAGATTACTAGTGTCCTGCTTCGCACAGTCAAGTAGTTTAAGCATCTGGGCATAACGATGCAAAGCGATGTGAGCTGGAACGAGCATGTGAGAATTGTGGTAGGGAAGGTGAATGGTCGACTTCGGTTTATTGGGAGAATTTTAGGAAAGATTGGTTCACCTGTAAATGAGACCGCACACACGACGCTGGTACGACCTATTCTTGAGTACTGCCCGACTGGTTGGGATCCGTACCAGGACTGAAGGAAAACATGAAGCCTTGCAGAGGTGGGCTGCTAGATTTGTTACCAGTAGGTTCGAACAACACGTAAGTGTTATGGAGATGCTTCGGGAACTCAAATTGGAGTCGCTGGAGGGAAGACGACGTTCTTTTCGAGAAACACTATTGAGAAAATTTAGAGAACCGGCATTGGAAGCTGACTGCTGGACAATTCTACTGCCGCCAACATACATAAGGAGCACGAAGATATGATACGAGAAATTAGGGCTCATACGGGGGCATACAGGCAGTCGTTTTTCCCTCGCTCTATTTGCGAGTCGAATAGGAAAGGGAATGACAAGTGGCAAGTAGCGGTACAGAGTACACTCCGCCACGCACCGTGCGGTGTCTTGCGTAGTATCTATGTAGATGTAAACGCAGTCTGATGCAAAGAAGTCGTCAAATCCATCTGAAATAGTGTAACTGTATTTCAATTAACTCTTACCAAAATTAATTAGAAAACCTAAATCTGTATACTAGTGAAACTCTCATGTGAACAGTGCTACAAAATGTGACGTCACAGTATGTGTCTTGAAATTCGAATACGCAAAACTGACACCTGCACAAATTTACAAATCCATCTTTGACAGAATAAAGGTCCAAAATGCTTCTGTAAAAATTCCCTGGAAATTTACGTACCAAAACTGAGCAAGTAAAATTGCGAACATTAAATGACACATGCGCGAACACGTGACGCGTCACTGTTAGAGTAAGAATCTCTGAGAAAAGAAATGATATCCGAGCTAAACCTCATCTGAACTGATCACTACGATAATTCTGAAATGTAGCGCTTGTCTGTAAATAGCCTGACAGTGTGCTAATAGTACGGGAAACTGACCCTAACATTCATCCTTTACCTTGTGGCGACGGAAACTCGGTATTGCTTTAAAGTGGCGAATGCTAAAAATGCAGTGCAGCACGAAAACAGCTAAAGAAAATCTTGCCCAAGTGCTATGGAAGGAAAAGCAGCTATGCTAAGCACATCGTCTTTAAAGTTTTGAGCAACTGTGTTCCGCTAAGTGCTGTGCACTGTCACACGATTAGAAAAATAAAATTTTAGTAAAGAGACGATGAACGAAACCACACTTACTGAATGATGTAGAAGGGACTAGCATTTAAAAACTGTATTGTAAAACTTACTATTACCTATTACAACGCTCTTTAAAAAAATCACTTGTTGTGAAAAAATATAATTCTGCCATGTAATTCGTTAATGGAACGGTAAAGGAGCGGTGAATCCATAACTCTGAGTCCCAGCCATGTGAGCAGAAATTTTTTTTAAATCTCAAATCGACAATCAAACTAATCGACGCAAATCTATAAAGAAAAATAAAAGTGAAAATCTGCATTTCATAAACTCATCAAAAATTACGCTCGAACAAGCAATGCAGCAAGAACCTTACCTGAATGTCTTTGCACTTCCAAATCATTCTTTAGAAAACCATATGTCCACAAACCAATATTGTCTGCGTTAGCATCTGCTAGTTATTCCCAGACCGCTCACCAGCATGACCAACACAAGACACTGTCACTTAACACTCTCGAAAGCTACACAGGTAGCGACAATTCTGCTGGCAACCAAAGTTCACATTGCTTGTTCTCGTAACCGTTGTGGTGTAACATATCGACAGACTCTTGTCTGAGATAATACCAGTGTACAAGTGTGAAGTTTGACTCATCGAATAAAAAGAGAACTCACCTCACTCTCACCGAATACCACAAGTAAGCTAGAAACCCTAGACTTTTAACGACTCAAACGCACAATTTCAGACACGGCCAGCAAGCCAAACTACTTAATTGTATGCACACAATGGTCGGTGCGTGACGTCATCAGACCCATACTTGAGATTGCGGAACCACTCCGACGAATGTTATGGATCTTTTAGTGGACACGAGATGGTACTGTTTGTTTTATGTAACACTAAAGCGCGCATCTTCTCTAATTTTAATCCTTCTTTTCTGTTAAAGGTATTTCTGTGCTTTTGAATTTCTATGTCATCCCTGTACATACTAGTGTAGTAGTGACTAGATCTTGATAAAACCACAGTGTCACAAAAACGAACTCCGTGCTTTACTGGTCGCAGTGCATGATCTGCTACTGGTGATTTATCCCTATTGCGCAACCGACACCTGCCTTAAGGCAGGTGTTAATGCTTCTTCTCGCAATTCCTACATGCACTTGGCCGCAAGTCCGTGGGATTTTATATGCTCTTGCTGTAGCAGTCAGAGGGCGTAGGTTCTTCGCAGTTTTGAAATGTTCGCCAACCATTCTCTTTGGTTTAAACGTTGTGTTAATAAGAAAGGCGCGTGCGAATTTGAACACTGCGAAGCACCAGTGCCCGCCGCCACAGCAGAATTGCATCAGTTTCCATATACTTGTGGCCAAGTGTACGTAGGAAGTACAAAAAAGAAGAACTAACATCTGCCTTAAGGAGCACGAGAACAGTTTTCGCTTGGACAAGACGGATAAACCAGCAGTAGCAGATCATGTACTGGCACCACAGAACCATTAAATTCGTTTTTCTAACGCTGTGGTCTGAGAAAAATCTAATCTTTACTGAAGGACGTCTTCTACACACCATGAGCTACATTTGAAATGTTTTTTTCCCAAACTGGTAATCGGGTGTAGGCCTCTACGCCCCATTGTCAGTGGTATTTTATGTATCTCTGCAGCAATGAAATGCATGTCAGTTAATACGATAAGATATGAAATCCGTCCTACCAAGTAGTACACAGCTTGTCGTATATGTCTCTGCTGTAACATCTTAATCAGTGACAGTTCTTGATTCAGATTTGACAGCACTAACATACACGAAACCTTACTACGTGATAAGACGCATTTCATATCCTATTGTATTAACTGACACGAATACCACTGATGTAGTGATACTTGCTATGTCACAGTAGCCGGCCGCTGGTGGCCGAGCGGTTCTGGCGCTACAGTCTGGAACCGCGCGACCGCTACGGTCGCAGGTTCGAATCCTGCCTCGGGCATGGATGTGTGTGTTGTCCTTAGGTTAGTTAGGTTTAAGTAGTTCTAAGTTCTAGGGGACTTATGACCCCAGCAGTTGAGTCCCATAGTGCTCAGAGCCATTTGAACCATTTATGTCACAGTAGTTTATGTCCCCGAATACCGGTTTGGCTAATAAACGTTTCAAGTGGAGCTCATGGTGTTTAGAAGACGTCCTTTAATAAATATAGTAAAGCTGCGGAGGAACAAGCAACAAAGATTCTTATAAGATTTAGTCATTACTACTGCAGGATGTGCGGAGAGGAACTAGAAATTTAAAAGCACAAAAGCAACTATTGCAGAAAAGAAGAAAGACTCAAAGCAGACAAGTGGAACTTCCCAAACAAAGGTCGCCATAGGTCCATAAATGCATGGAAATAATAATGTTGTTAGCAATAAATAAATCATTACGATACGTATTGTGAGAAGCTTCAAAACAATTATTTTTCGTAACACATAAATACATTCCACATTCGAAACATAAGCCTTCTGTCTTGGAATTGCAGCAAGGATTCCTACATTTTGAGAGATCCTTTGCCTCAAAAAATTTTGGTCTTTGGGTAATACAGTAAACCTAACTTCTGAAGATGGTTGTAATACAGTCCTTCTTGGCTTTTTATTCACATTTTCTACATCATCTACACCTTCACAGTCAGAGAAATTCACTGTACGACGACGTCCTCTGCTCCTAGCTACTGGCATGACACCTCAACAGTCGCTTTCATCAAGATCAGCAGGTAAATGATCAGTCACAAACGGGAATTCGTCGTCTTCCCGCTCAGACAATTCCGCACTGCTGTCATTAAGAAAGACTTATAACCGCTCATCGGTTAATGTTTCATACATTGCCGTAGAGTTCAGCAATAACAGTTAAATCAGTATTCAATTATGAAAGACCAAACTAAAATTAGGAAACATGCATTATGACCGGAAGTCCAAGTAGTAGGACCTTCAGAAAGTGTATTATTTCACAGTAACGAACAAAATTTATGCAAATCTAAACTAATCCTCAACGTCCAAAATAGTTAGCTGTAAACTAATGCACGAATTGTTCCTTATAACGTGCTGCTCCCTGGTTTTAAAACTAAGAAGCAGAAGCTCCACACTCGTGGCCCATCGGTCTATAAGCGGAAAAATACCTCTATTTAAGGAGAAAAAGAATAATGGACGAAGACCCACATGCGAGGATCGAGGGAACAAAGAGGATAAAGGAGCCGCTAATCCATAATACTAGAGTATTAGTGGACATAGCACTCTTACACATGGGAAAATGTTTAAACTGGAAAATTGTTGAGAACAATAGAGAAGTTCTGTTAATGCATCAAATAGTGTGTTAAAACGGAACGGCAAGATAGCAGCAGACAAAGCAACTACCATGCTTGCCTAGGAAACAAAGAAAATGCTTTGAATTTCGAATGCACTCAGAGGAAAAGTGCACAGGGAGAGAATGTTAGCTGTTAACTGTCCGTGAGGGTTCCAGAGATTCGTGGCTAAGAGCGACATAGACTGCAGCGCTTATCAGCTTAGCGAGAGCACGCAGGTGGCCAGCGTCTTTAACCGTCGGCCACAAGAGTACTTTCGGTCAATACCAAGCGCCGTTTGCACTGAAATATGACGTAAAGCACAACACGTCTCTTAACATCTAGCTTAAATACAATGACTTTGAAGATCAGCCTGTGACATGGCTGAGAAAGGCCCTGATGCGCTACCCAAGTCCTTACCGAGCCGCAATGGAGAAACGAATTAGAGCACCTAACTGCCGCCATTTCCTGGTACACATACAAATACTCGCCTAGTGATCTGGAACTGCTCTGATTATCTGTCACAGCCACTCCCAGAGCAGCTGGGATAAATCTATTAGTTGGCTTAATTCCGCATTCAGTTCGGTGGTACATGATGCACGTAAGACCACCCGGGCTAAATTATTGCTGGCTTACCCTGTTAATTAGTCGATCTCCAACCTTTGGTCTGACAACGACTCTTGCCAGAGGAAATTGATGCTCACATTATCAAAAGGAACTGGAGCAGGACAATTAACAACATTCAGTTCGTACACAGGTGGGGGGCTCACAGGCATAACTAAATTAGGCACCCACCTCGTTAAAGGCCGGCGATATGGTTTTTGTAAAGAATTTTTGGGTCTCTAGGAAGGGAGCACACAAAACATATGCTAAACTTTTGCTGTATTTCGTTGGTCCATACGAGATTCTGAATATATCCATCCCGTATGTTAAGGTTGGTGTTTTAGTTGGTAGTGAAGCCAGCCGCGACCCATATAAAACACTAGTGTGACGCATTCAGGTTGGTTACAAACTGAACCCCCTCCCCTCAAGTTTAACAATTGTGGGAGTTGGGCGGGGGAGAAATTGAGCTGCCCACACTTTCAATATCAAACTGAAGGCACAATGTAACCTCTCTGCCAGTTGCCAAGTGACATTCTGCTTGGTGTCCCACGAGAGGGCACTCACGCTGTCTGGTACGTTTACTTAACGCCTCTCTGAATCGCCTTGCAATGAGTCGTTGCTCAACACTAACCAGAGGGAGACCACCAAGCAACTGTAATTAGCGGTTATATGCATCTTGAAGGCTATAAGCACCTTCCGGAGTCTAGCGGTGTTTTGAACCAGTGTCTGCATCGCCCCACCACCTTTGATGCAAAACACTACACTCGAATTGCAAGAAAGCCTTTTTTCACCGCTTCTGTTTGTTCCCTCTGTATGCACTGGCAGAATGGAACATAGGAAGTAAATGGACTTGTTTGGTGAGTATTTTATTCTATGCTTTGGAGTGTTTGTACGTTGTGGTTCAGCTGATCCATTTGCGAAGGTGTATTTACTGGTAACTGCGTCCATGAATTTCATTCTGCGTTAGGCTCATTTGTGTCTGTGGCATTTACCCCTTGAACATTGCAGATAGTTCATGAAGATCGTTAAGTCGTGTGCAACATGTCTTTGGCATGCAGGCAAGCTCAATTTTCTTATCTCAATTGAATCTACTGGGGCAACCTGTTTTGATTCTATTTATACACCTTTTAATCAAATTGTCTAGGATGGAAGTAATATTTTGCTGAGAATCTTATATTGTTGTTTTTTAAATATTTCTGTTCACTGGGGTTCGAGACCCATGTGCACTTTGTAGAATTACTTGTGCTGTCTTTGGTACAAACATTCTGATAGTGGAAGCCAGCTGGGTCATTTTGGTGTTAACTTTTCGATACCTTTTTTATCTTTGTTCATTGTTTAACGATTTTTTTCCTTAATTCGAAAGTTGACAGTAGGGTTTATTTGTAAACTGAATGGTCTTAGTTCTCTAGTTATTATTAATTGGGAGTAATCCCTTGAATATTTCTTGTACGTAGTTATTCCAAACTTCTCATACAGAATGTGCCTCTGGCTGACGTTTATTATTTGTACCCATATGTGTTACTGCAGTCAATGGTGGGATCTCTTTCTTGAACTGCACTTGCATATATTTTTATTGCCCACTATTCTTATAGTGTTTTGTAATTATCGCTCACTTTCTGCTCTTAGCCAAATGTCAATCTTCTTTTGTGTTGGTTTCATTTGTACGTAATTTCTCTATGAAGACTCTTGTTTTTGGTGTAGCTGTGTTGACCAATATAGACGGAAGCATAGGCACTGCAGAGCTGAAAGTCAACAGATTTCATATCTTACAAGATTAAAACTGTAAAATACTCTTGTCATATTGCTTAAGCTGCGACAAACAATAAAATATATTTATTTAACTTAGCGTTAGCCTGTGTTTAAGGGTACATGTCTTTTTCTGTAAAATTTTACCACCCCATACCTTACCGCTCCAAGCTCCTCGTTAACTACACTTTTTCGAGAAGATGGGAAGTTACACATACGTGCTAAAGAATGTAGGGCTCCATTCTGACTAGTTGGAGCGAAAAACCCGGCGTGTTATCTATTAAAGATAGTTGCATGAAACTGATGAAGGATCATATAGTGAGATTATTTTATCATTAATATAAGTTTCCCTCTTCGAGTGCTCTTTTAATATTTTATAACTCAAACATATTCCGTTCCTTTCTTGTGCACTTATTTTTCACTGCCTTTAACTTTTTTATGGAACACAACATTATCTATCTTCCTTTTCATAATTTCATTGCATTATTCCTTCACCTGAAATGAAGAATTGACTTGAACCAGGCATTTCGTTCTCACACGGGTTTCGAACATGCTCAACAACATTTCCCGGAATTCGTGGTTTCTGTGCTTAGTGAAAATTATAGCCGGCCGTGGTGGCCGAGCGGTTCTAGGTGCTTCAATCCGGAACCGCGCGACTGTTACGGTCACAGGTTCGAATCCTGCCTCGGGCATGGTTGTGTGTGATGTCCTTAGGTTAGTTAGGTTTAAGTAGGTCTAAGTTCTAGGGGACTGATGATCTCAGATGTTAAGTCCCATAGTGCTTAGAGCCATTTGAACCATTTTGAAAGCTCAAATATTGTGAGTATAGCAACTTCCTTTAGTTGACGTCTGCTCGCACTTTTGTCTACGTCTTTAAAATGAGCGGAGCGCAGCAGATGGTTACTTTAGGTCGAAAATTCTCTCAGCGATTGCAGAGAGGAGAAATGTAAACGCACACAAACATTCGTATGATATCTGGTCGCTGACCTAGAACTATTAGTTTTCTGGTAAAATATTATCCAAAATTAATGTTAGATAGTAACAAATAACAAGAAATAACTAATATGTGAAATGTAATATTCTCTCTGTCTTTATTTTTGGTCATATTTTTCATCTTGCAAGTGAAAGAAGTCCACGAACGAACCATGTTGACACAGCGTTGCCCCACAAATGGTGGCTCCCTTGCTGTTCATTTTGGAAACGCTACATTAGTGCCTGCGAGCGGTTAGTTAATTTAGTAGGTCCGTGGCATTTCCCAGCATGTAGACAGGGACACGATCTCAGGCAGACCCTAGACGGGTCACGTGGTGAGAGTGACAGCTGCCAGAAAGCGCGTTCGGGCTAGGTATAGTGCAAGTGACAGGGACGCAGCCGTCACTACTATTATTAAATATGCGAGAACACGCAGTGAAGCCCCTGGAGCGGACTCTACAGCCTGGTCTGCTGGAGGACAGTGAAAAGTGGTGAGTTTCCATATTATCTTGTAAAGGAGGAGCGGTAGAGAGACCGAACCAACTGAGGTATTCGATACAATCATTTAGGGGTTGAAGCTCTTTTTTCCGTGTTTGCTTTAAGAATACGAATGTTTTTTGATGGGGTCCGTCGTTGGCAAAACACAATTTTGTTTTTTAACCCAAACATGTTTCACTGCAGTTGCAGTACCTTCAGTGGGCTTTTATTTTATGACTGTTAAAGATAAAGAATGTTCTTTACTGTTTGTATACATGTAACTATTAGTTTTTAAATCGTAATTACAGATATTTAAAAAACACATGAAATTATGAGTTCATACCTTTTTACCACATGGTGTGGGTTTTCTGATGTATTGTGATTCTACAGTGACTGTTTTGTTTCACAGTTTGTCATCTGCAACTACTTACACCTTAAAGTAGATAAATTGTTTAAGCCAAAATTACGATTTGAAAATTGTTATTTCTATGCCTGAAATTCATTAATTCTATGTGTGTGTGTCTATTTACATTATGTGTCACTTACGTTTTCTTATTCCTCATCTTCATCACTATCAAACACTATATATTGAGCTGTCACTGTCACTATTTCACTGTTTACCAGCTGTAAAAACAAACATGGTTGACAGTGCAACAGTTGATGGCGTAAAAACAAGATGGCCGATAGTGGAACAGTTGAAGGTGTTCCTGGCGGTTGTTCTCAATCTTTCAGAGGTGTCTGTACATTGTGTGTGTGTGTGTGTGTGCGTGTGTGTGTGTGTGTGTGTGTGAAAAGAGAGAGAGAGAGAGAGAGAGAGAGAGAGAGAGAGAGAGAGAAAGAAAGAAAGAGTGTGACAATAGGTTTGAGAATTTTTTTGCGTGGGGGGGATGGTGGGGGGGGGGGTGAGAGCTCTATTTGGTCTTGTCTAATAATTGGCAAAAAATGGCTCTGAGCACTATGCGACTTAACATCTGAGGTCATCAGTCGCCTAGAACTTAGAACTAATTAAACCTAACTAACCTAAGGACATCACACACATCCATGCCCTAGGCAGGATTCGAGCCTACGACCGTAGCGGTCGCTCGGTTCCAGACTGTAGCGCCTAGAACCGCACGGCCACTCCGGTCGACGTCTAATAATTCTTTGAGGGTGGAGAACAGAGTTCCATTGCAGAGAGCTGTGTATTCATTTATCATTTGTTTTCCTTCCACTATGGCTTTTTGTATCTGATAATTTTCTTCAATTATTAGTTTTTGTGGGGGGGGGGGGGGCTGTTGCTGCATTTGAGAATTTTCAAATCAGTATTGATGTTTGTTGGGTTATGTTTCTTGTACATAAGATGTTCAGCAAATGTGGAAAGACAGCTGTTACTCTTTAATGCTCTTCTGTGAGGTATTCGATATCCAAGGCCGAAATTGAAAGTTTGATTTCAAGAGACACTTGCCCAATCCCCCATAATTTTAGTTTATAAGTTGTTGCGGAGTTAAGTTGGTTAAACTTGCCATTTCTTCGAAAATTAATAAAAGAAAAGCTAAGACACATTGAAGAGTCAGTGACGTTTCGAAGCGATTGCTCCTCAAGCGACATAACTGAGTTGTGTACTCAAATAACTGTTGTTAAGTGCATTCCTCTAAACATAAATCCTAATGAACAATTGACGAAAGATATAAAATTAATGGACATGTAATCTCATAAACAAAAGATAGATTTAGTGTTCGGGTAATGGGTAGTATGTTCGTATGTCTATGTTTTCCTGGTGATTAAGGATGCTACAAGTTTCAGATCGTAATAAGACTAATTAATTTACGAATTATGCGGGAAAACACTATTCGATGGGCACCAGGAGATGTGTAATTCGCACCCGTGGTACTGAGTAAGTATTACAGAGCGAGGTGGCGCAGTGGTTAGCGCACTGTACTCGCATTCGGGAAGACGACGGTTCAAACTTGCTTCCGGC
Source organism: Schistocerca nitens (assembly GCF_023898315.1). NCBI lineage: Eukaryota > Metazoa > Arthropoda > Insecta > Orthoptera > Acrididae > Schistocerca > Schistocerca nitens. Next base: position 1,223,001,606 of record NC_064614.1, read on the forward strand.
CATCCTGATTTAGTTTTCCATGACTTCTCTAAATCGATTAAGGCAAATGCCGGGATGGTTCCTTCGAAAGGGGATGGCCGCTTTCCTTCCCCACCCTTCCCTAATCCGAGCTTGTGCTCCGTTTCTAATGACATCGCCGTAGACAGGGCGTTGACGTTTAATATCCTCCTGCTTGAGTAAATGTTGCATCTGCGTGTCAGAAGAAACTGCAAGTTTATAAACACAAAGTCGCAACCAGCAGTTGATGTGGTTCGTATAGGAACATAATAGCTACCTACAATTTTAGACGTAGTGCCAGAGGAACACAGCAGAATTATTAAAACTGATAAAATCAGTCCAGCTCTCGATTTACATTTGGTAACCGTTTTCGGTTGTACAATGAACTACGGAACACTAACAAGATATATCCTTCCTATTTTAACCTAACGTAATGCTTAAGTTTCCTCGTGCATTTTATTCAACCGCTAGCGAATATTTCTGCTCATTACTGCAAAATAATATGTGAATAGGTGCTGGAATAAAAGCAAGTCATAACCTAACCATACATTTGTAGTTCGTGCTCTGAGAATGACCAACAGGAAGCAGCTTCAAAGCAAGTTAATACATTATTCGTCCATAGCAAAACTCGAGAACCCGGAATCGCCGACAGGAAACCCAAATAAGACTAGAAAGTTTTGTGTGGTTCAGACAGCCGCGCTCACTTCCAACTGGTTACCGCCACAACTCGCCAAAGTGTCCTCCTCAGCTAGTCAAAGAGTGTGATATATTCAGTAACTGATACCGTGATACAGAACATCTCTGCAGTATACTTGCTACCCAGAATGTGCACAAGAAAGTATACTTCAGAATGTTGGTAGTGTGGCAAGCAACTTTTATGGTTTGCTTTTTAATTCGTATAAGTTCGTCGCTAGAGTAATCACAACATTTCTAGCAACCTCTTGAGGGTACTTTTGATGCGTCGTTGCAACTACAAAAATGCGTGATTTTTTCATCAGACGTTTTTCTCTTTATTGGGGTAAAGCATGGTCTGTAAATAAGTTTATTTACATTTTGATTTGCTTTTTAGATCAAAAAAGTTGGTTAAGAGTAGGTTGGTTTGCACATACGGTGATATTTCGGCTGATTTCTCTCTTACATCGGGAAATGCCGTCTGCCAGCACATCGTTTTCTGTTAGACATTGATAATTTTCGTCTACTTTTTAGATGTTCTGCAGCACTATGCATTTCTCACAACACACTTTTGTGCACACCACTGTATTCTGTTTGTTTTTGTACTTCACATATGTGTTGCTGTTTGTGTTTTGTAGTCTTGCCATAACAACCTTCCCCCTACTTTGTCTCTGACCTACAAATATACTTTTTAAAATTAGATTACTGTATGTGTATTAATTCTAATTAAGCATGCTTCTGTGTATGTATGTACTGTGTAAGAGTAGAGAAGGAATTGCGATGGATTTTTTTTTTTTTTTTTTTTTGGGAGGGGGAAAGCATAATGAGTGTACGTGAGACATAAGTATACAGTAGTGTGATGGAGTGTGAGGTAGAGGAGAAAGTGAGGAGCGAGATGTAAAATAAAATTGCAAGTGAGGGGGGGAGGAGGGTTTGTGGAAGAGTGGGAGGAGGTAAAGTATGGAAAAGGCTCTTTTCTTTTTCATGTGATTTCATCAATTATTCTATATAGAGTCTGGTTTCCTATATTTATCTGGTGATTGAGCAACTGTTTATTTTGTGTTAATGCTTTTTGTATGTGGAAATTTCCTTGGAAAGGAAGGAGGTGTCTGTATTTACTGATTTTCATGACATTCATATCGCTTTCAATATTGCTTGGTCCATGGTGTACTTCTTTCAGATGATCCGCAAATGTTGAATGACTTGTACCACATTTGAATGCTCTAATTTGTTCTTTATAACTTGTGTCAAACGTCCTGCCAGTCATTCCACTGTATATCTTCTCACAGTCTCTGCAACTGAGCTGATAGATACCACATTGTTGTTATCTGTCTGGTTTTGGTTTTAGTTGTGGGATGCGCTTTTGTATGGAATTGTTTGTTTTGTAAGCAATGTTTATGCCATGTGTTTTGAATATGTTTCCTATTTTATGAGTGAATTTGCTGTAGTAGGTCATTGTATGCCTTTTTTTGTTGTAGTGCAAGGTGTACAAGAATTACACACGTACAATAATCTGATTTAAAAAAGAACATTTGTAGTTCAAAGTTCTGGAAAGATTATGTTGGCACAACACTACAAAACACGAACAGCAACACATACTTGTACGAAAACAAACAGAATACAGTGGTGTGAATATTAGTGTGTTGTGAGAAATGCATAGTGGTGCAGAACATCTAAAAAGTAGGCGAAAATTATCAGTGTTTAACACAGAGAAACGATGTGCTAGCAGACGGCATTACCCGATGTAAGCGAGAAATTAGTCGAAAAATTACCGTAAATACAAACCAACCTACTCTTAACGAATTGTTTTTCGATCTAAAAAGCAAATCAAAATTTAAATAAACTTAATTACGGACCACTGATGATGCTTTACCTCAATAAAACGAAACGCATCTGGTGAAAAAATTACGCATTTTTGAAGTCGCAACGAAGGATATAAAATGCCCTCATGAATTATAAAGCAACTACGGATACTATGGCCACACAAATGAGGAATTCTAGCAATCTGTTTGATTGAGAACGCCACGTCACAATATCCCTGATGATTTGAAAGCTTACGCAATGTTGAAGATATAATATCTCTTAGCAGGCACCAGCAAATTGTGTAGGTACAACAACGAATTCATCTGAAGATGACTAGAATCGGTCTTTAAAAAGGTCCTATTTGCGGTCTTCTTAAAGTTCTCATCAAAAAGAGAAATAAAAGTGTTGTAACAGGTCTGGGAACAAATACTTATCGTGGTATTGGCTCTTGTGCCCCTCGACAGCCATATTCCTATTGACTATACAGTGGGCGCTCAACGTGGTTGTCACTCGTTCTTAGCGTTATTCATAGTTCCATCTCTTATAACGTCGAACTCGTCGAACACACCTAGCTGCCTTCAGAAACAGTCACATGAATGGTCCATACACTGCTGTAACGTGTACATGTTGCCGAGATGTGTGGATACACCAACGTCTTTAAAGGCACTCACACCCAGAAATCGGTGGTGTTACACTTACATGAACTTCGAGGGCATGATACTTGATCTCCACGACCAATCCATAGCTCACTCGAACTTTGTGTTAGGTACTGTTGTCCGAGGTGTAGATATTAGGATGGTGCATACGTTGTTATTATGGAATTATAACGTTTTTCAATATCGTGGATAATTTTAGTGCAGAAGTTGGTGATGAACATCAGTTGTTACCTCGGTAAATTGTATGGCCTTAGGCATCTGTCAACCATAAATCCTGCTAACACAACGACAATAAAGCCAACCTGACGCCTTTCTTCCATGATTGCTTGAGGATTTGCATGTGTCTTCACGTGGTTATCGTCGTAATAAGGTATTTGACTGTTTTGTGGAAATCGTCTCAAAGGTTAAATTATGTCATTTTATGCTCATAACGTTTTTTTTTCCTTTTTGAATTTCGGCATTATTTTATAGAAACGGAAATGAAATTCAAATAATTTGAAAGCCCGCTAAAACCCTCCATTCGAGTCATGTGATGCCTGTGACGTCACTGGCTAACTCACTGCTCCTACTGCCATGAACCTAATTGAGAGTAATGTCTTGTTTTTGAATTTAGGTTTCGAAAAATGGATTACAAATGGTATGTATTACTATGGCGTAGAAATAGACGCTTAAATCTCTTGAAAAATTGTTTTTGAGTGTTCAGAGAGTGAAAAGGTGTGTAAAGATTGGTTGCACTGCACTGGCAGAAAACTGAGGAGCTACTTGATTGAGAAATAGCGGCTCCGGTCTCGTAATGCTGACATTCTGACATACGGCCGGGAGAGCGGCGTGCTGACCACATGCCCCTCCATATCCGCATCCAGTGACGCCTATGGCCTAAGGATGACACGGCGGCCGGTAGGTACCATTGCGCCTTCGCGGCCTGTTCGTCCGCAGTTTAGTTTTTTTGTACCGGCAAAATGCCACCACGTCGATGCCCAAGTTCCCTTACTTAATTAAAAATCTCTTGCACTGTGAAGTTAACATTAACTTACTTTCGAGATACGTTTTCCCAATATTGCAATGAAAGATAGTGTCCGTCGACGAAATTAAGCTCTTGGTAAAAATTGTTGTTATGCCCGTTTCTTTGCATACCATTGGTAGTTGGGCTCGTAGAGCCGTGGGTTGTCGAATTTTAAAAGATGATATCCGTGGGTTTCTGGTTCGAATCTATCATGCAACAATACTTTAACTTATAAAACAAGTCGACAGTACTTTCATATGAAAATCAAATCACAATTACAAAAGTTCACATCACCGATCAAAAACAGAGTATTGTTATTTTTCCCTGGCGTATACAAGAGCTTGCACAGGCAATAGCTGTTCACACACGTCGTACTCAAAAAGATATTTTCTAGTTAATGTGACCACACACTTTGAAAGGGTCCTGTAGCCACCTTTCATTGCCAACGCTCGTAGTGGTCAAGTCGGCAAAGAGGTTTCCGCTACTTGGGAGAAATCCACCTGCGTTAGGTTGGTGGCGGAAATGGCATCCTGGGGTTTTCCGGTCCACGCGGAGCGTGGAAGAGGCTGGAGAAGCGGGAGGCAGTCTGCCGCCGGTACGGGAAGCGTACACAGCTGTGCTCCAGTCGAAGAAGGGTGAGTTGGACTGACCGCGTGGCGCGTTGTCACATAGAGAGGGGAGCTTTTAGCTTTTGGTCTCGAATTTCGTCTTATAAAGATTTACTTGCTGGGTTGCAGCAGGGAATGCAAGGCTTTTGTAGACTTTCAGTTTGATTCCCAATGCAGTCTTGACTTTGATCCGTGAGAGGAACGCAGCACAAGGGAGTTGCATATGTTGAAGTGCCCTCGGTTCAGTGTGAATGTTTATGTGCCTACAACTCTGTGTGTATGCTTCTAATCTTTTCCGGATCTTGGTAATTTTTGTGTATTTGTGAGTTTTTCTTATTAATCTCACAAAAGAGCATTCATTGTAAAGTCATTGATAAAGAATGGGATGTAGTTATTAATATGATCCAGGCATTCTTCCCGTGAATCAAATATTGAGTAAAGTAAATAGGTCGTGAACACCATGCATAAGTGCAGCCTGCAGCAAGATTCGTGAAAACACGATCTATTCCAGAGCATTTGTTTCAGATAAAAAAAAGGGACACTAATCACTACACCTGTGCACATGGAAACGCTATAGGTGGGCCAGCAAGGAAAACTACAAGGTAAATGGCGAAGGTAACGGCGACGTAACATCGGTACACAAGATAAGATTGAAGGCAAAATTATTTATTCCTCAAAACATTGACGTAGTGCATCTATAGACTGCTGTTGCATGCTAACTATGTATAATTGCTTGTGAAATACTATACGTTTCATAACAGACTCGCGTGCCCACTCGGTCCGCGGAGACAATTTCTATGGACCGTGGCCAAATTTTAATCACATGAGACAAAGAAAATTCACAAATACACAAAAATTGCCAAGATCCGGAAAAGATTAGAAGCATACACACAGAGTTGTAGGCACATAAACATTCACACTGAACCGAGGGCACTTCAACATATGCAACTCCCTTGTGCTGCGTTCCTCTCACGGATCAAAGTCAAGACTGCATTGGGAATCAAACTGAAAGTCTACAAAAGCCTTGCATTCCCTGCTGCAACCCAGCAAGTAAATCTTTATAAGACGAAATTCGAGACCAAAAGCTAAAAGCTCCCCTCTCTATGTGACAACGCGCCACGCGGTCAGTCCAACTCACCCTTCTTCGACTGGAGCACAGCTGTGTACGCTTCCCGTACCGGCGGCAGACTGCCTCCCGCTTCTCCAGCCTCTTCCACGCTCCGCGTGGACCGGAAAACCCCAGGATGCCATTTCCGCCACCAACCTAACGCAGGTGGATTTCTCCCAAGTAGCGGAAACCTCTTTGCCGACTTGACCACTACGAGCGTTGGCAATGAAAGGTGGCTACAGGACCCTTTCAACTTTTTGCGTTATTAGAAACAATGTTCTTTTTATTTTCGTACTGTACAGCTAGGAGCAGGGGAATGAATGTCCGTCCTTGCACATATCGCCACTATGAGTGGAGCATAAACGCATCAATTTTCGTAAGGTTTCCACTACTATCAACGTTCACAAAATTTCTTTCTATTGTTACTTAAAAGTAGTAAATGCGTTTTACATCAGTAAATAACTACATAATTTGCAGAAAAAGTACGTAAAAACCTAGAGCGTTTTCGATCACTTGATCAAGTCTTGATATTTAATGACTTTCGAAGCTTTAATTACATAACAATAAGAGATTTTTTTGTGAGACTATTGACCGTAAATGCGATTTGAATCTTATAATCACTCCGAATAACAACAGCCCGAATCATATTTTTAACATAGGAACATATTGACTATCGCAACCTGTGTGGATGAAACCTGTTTTGTCCAGTGTCAAGACAAAGCAAACGCAAAAGGGTAGGGATTTATTAATCGTGGGCAGGTGAAACGTACGGCGATTGGTGGTACCCGTTATGGAAATGGCAGCAAGTGGTAGGAAAGGATACCAAGTGCACTCAGTGTGTATGCTTGGCGGCCTCACTCAACATCTTGGAAAGGCTGTTCCGGCAACCATTGAGGGAACAGGGTGCAAACAGATGCAGATCGTTGCGCACGTTGGAAAAAAGGATGCTTGTTGTCTGGGCTCCGAGATCATACTGGGATCATTCCAGCGACTGGTACAGAAGGTAGAGAAGACCAGCCTTGAACACAGAGTTCAACGAAACTCGCCATTTGCAATATTATCTTGAACAGATCGTGGCCCCTTTGTTCTGAGTCGAGTAGAAGGACTGAACCACAGACTTCGGAAGTTCTGTGACAAGCTAAGATTTGAGACATGGACGTGCGCCATAGGGTTGTAAACTATAAAGGTACATCTAAGTGGGCCAGGTGTGTACTACACATCATGGGCTGCTATCTAGGCAGCTGACCGTGTGTACGGTGCACACAAGCGTCTTTTTTTTCTTAGGCTACTCTCCATCCAGTCCAGATAACCATAGCTGTAGGAAACCAGAAATATCAGAGTAAGATCCAAAGGAATGCATCTCGCAGGCGAGAGTACTAAAATACTAAGGTTAAATATCGACGCATATGCAACAAAGTACCTGATTTTGAAGCGCACCTGAAAAAGCTGGTTGGAACCTGAAATTGATAGCTGTGAAACTTTTGTCGAAAGGATGTCTGTCGAAAGCATAGACTATAAGCGGATCCACAGACAATGGCAGTTGGCGGCGCTCGAGACACGGACGGAGACTGCATTGTCACCGGTTCCAAGTGACGGCTGCCGTAAGCGCATACACATGCTGTGAGCTTGAAGAAAACGTGTATACTACAAATTATGTCTCTCGCTTGCTTACCACCAGCATCAGTGATGACAACTCGCAACAAATGGAATAAAAATTTGTGAAGTAATTCGCTACGATCACCATTAATGCCTGCACTGGCTACGAAATTCACAGCAGAGCGTTGAGAGCCCTAGTAAAGGCTTATTGGCTGTCGGACAATGCGTGACGTAGATGCGCAGAACAAGCCTAAACTCGACCCCCATCGTTCGTGATTCCAACTAGAACGGGAAATGGAGGTGGTGTATATGGCGCAGCATACAAGAAACTCAAATCCACTGAGCTAGAAATTAAAGCTGCATGTGAGGTGGCTTGGGCAAGACTCAGCATCAGGGATGGGCATAAAATGACAACTGGATCTTCCTATCGCCAAAAAGGCTCACCTCCTGATGTAACCGATAATTTTAGAGGAAAACTCTGTTTGCTTGTTTGTGTGCTCCCCATTCATATTGTAACCATCGGTGGAGACTTTAATTATCGGACAATCAATTGGGAAAATTACAGTTTTGTTAGTGGCAGGGGTAATAAGACATCGTGTGAAAAATTTCTAAACACCTTCTCTAAAAACTACCGAGAACAGGTAGTTCGGAATCCCTCTCATAATGGAAATGTATTTGATCTAATGGCAACAAACTGATCTCGCCCGTTTAAGGATGTCCGCATCGAAAATGGTATTAGTGACCACGATCCGGCTGTAGCAACAATGATTATCAAAGCACAAAGGGCAAATAAAACAAGTAAAAATATACATATGTTCAGTAAACTAGATAAAAAATCAGTAGCGTCATATCTCAATTCGGAACATGCAACTTTCACCACAGGGCAGGGGCATCTAGAGGAACTATGGCCCAAGTTTAAAAGAACAGTTGACCATGCACTGGATAGATATGTACTCAGCAGAACGGTTCATAATGGGAGGGACCCTTCATGGTGTACACTCACTGTAAAGAAACTGTAGTGACTGCTACATAATGGCTGCAAAACAAAGCATAGGACTATAGATAGAGAAATGCTGAACGTAACGCATTCGGCTGTCATGAGAGCAGTACATGAAGCCTTCAGTAACTATCGCAGCAGAATATCGTCAAACGATCTTTCACAGAAGCAACAGAAATTCTGGGCGTCTGTAAAAGCTGTTAGTGGCACCAAAGTTAGTGTCCATAGCGAATGAGATAGGAACAGTAACTGAGGGTAGCAAATCAAAAGCTGAAACGCTTAACTCTGTTTTCAAATGTTCCTTTACAAAGGTAAGCGCAGGAGAACTGACCCAATTTAAAACTAGTACCACAGAAAAGATGAGTGAAATCAGCATTAGTGTCAGTGGTGTTGAGAAACAGATGAAATCGTTAAAATTAAACAAGGTCTCAGGGCTTGACGAAACCACTATCAGATCCTATATCAAGTTTGCGGCTGATTTAGTTCATCGTCTAACTATAATCTATCGCAGATTCCTCGAACAAAAAACCGTGCGCAGTAGTTGGAAGAAAGCACAGGTGACGCCCGTCTTCAAGAACGGTAGTAGAAATGATCAACAAGACTACCGTCCAGTCTCTTTATCATCAATTTGTTCTAGAACCTTAGAACATATTCTAAGCTAAAACATAATGAGATACCTTGAACAGAATAACCTCCTCCATGCCATCCAGTATGGATTGCGAAAACATCGCTCATGTGAAACCGAACTCGCACTTTTCTCACATGATACACTGAAAGTTTTGGATCAAGGCAGTCAGACAGATGCAGTATTTCTTGATTTTCGAAAACCATTTGGCTCGGTACCAGGTCTACGCTTATTGTCGAAAGTTCGATTGCATGGTGTATCGAGTGAAGTTTATGACTGGCTGAGAACTTTTTGATAGTAAGGATGGGTTGGAGAGTCATCCTCACATGCATAAGTAATTTCAGGCGTGCGCCAGGGAAGTATGCTTTGTCCCTTGTTGTTCATATTGTATATTGATGACCTTGCGGTCAATATTAAACGTAATTTAGACTTTTTCCTTTAATGCAGTTATCTATAATGAAGAATTGCCGGAAAGAAGCTGCATAAATATTCCGGCAGAACTTGTTAATATTTCAAAGTAGTGCAAAGATTGGTAACTTTCTTTGAATGTTCAGAAATGTAAAATTGTGCATTTCACAAAACGAAAAAACGTACTATTCTATGACTATAATGTCAGTGAGTCCCAGTTGGCATCTGCCAACTCATACAAACACCTGGATGTACCACTTTGTAAGGATGTGAAATGGAAAGATCACGTAGGATCAGTTTTGCGTAAAGCAGGTGGTAGACTTCGGTTTATTGGTAGAATGCTAGGGAAGTGGAGCCAGTCTACAAAGAGATTGCTTACAAAAGACTCAAGTCTATAATTTTGCTCCAATGTGTGGGACTCGAACTAAATAGGACTAATAGAGGATACTGAAAGTATACAGAGAACGGCAGCTCGAATGATCACATACTCGCCGGCCGCGGTGGTCTAGCGGTTCTAGGCGCGCAGTCCGGAACCGCCCGACTGCTACGGTCACAGGTTCGAATCCTGTCTCGGGCATGGATGTGTGTGATGTCCTTAGGTTAGTTAGGTTTAAGTAGTTCTAAGTTCTAGGGGACTGATGACCTCAGAAGTTAAGTCCCATAGTGCTCAGAGCCATTTGAACCACTTTGATCACATACTCTATCTGGTTCACCCATGGGATGTGATACTAAAGAAACTGAACTGGCAGGCTCTTGAAGGCAGACGTAAACTATCCCGAGAAAGTCTGAAGAATCGGCTTTAAATGGTGATTCAACCGTTACGTATCGCTTACAGAGGGATTGTGTGGACAAAATTAGAATAATAACAGCACGCGCAGACGCATTCAAACACTTTTCCGGCGGTGCATGGAATGATATGAAGTCCTAATAACTGGTACAATGGGACGTGCTCTTTGCCATGCACTTCGCAGTGATTTGTAGAGCATGGATGTAGATGTAGAACTGTTTGGTGTTTCAAATGGCACTGAATCGAAGATTTACATTGCATACGGGGAAAGCGGAAAAACATCATCCGCTAAGAATATGGGGAACTCTTTTTTAGGCACACTGAACAACCTGAAACAGGTGCTGTATCAAGCGAATAGCAATTAAGACTGCTGAGATCAACATTAAAGCAACTGCCAGCGTGCGACGTGCCAAAATGCTTTTTAGTGCAGAAATACCACCGGATGAGATACAAAAGAATGACGTGGGAAAAGGGGCACGCAGGGTGTGACACAGTGGTCTCAGGAGATAAAAAGATATTAGAAACTTGTGCTATGCCTAGAAAGTGAGAGATATCTTTTTCTGGGAATCGATCCAGTGCAAGAATGGTGACCGTTGACTGCACAGTACGTTAGGTTGCAGAAAAAAAGGTGGGAATCATGGCTCGCGCGGTGTCGGAATATTAATACTACTTACATACAGAGCTTCCAGTTAATGTTACTGAGACATACTGTCGGTCTAGCTACAGATTCCACGCCTAGTACTTAAGCTGTAAATTCAAAGAAGGTTCAAGTGGTTCAAATGGCTCTGAGCACTATGGGACTTAACTGCTGAGGTCATCATTCCCCTAGAACTTAATACAACATAAACCTAACTAACCTAAGGACGTCACACGCTACCGTGCCCGAGACAGGATTCGAACCTGTGACAGTAGCGGTCACCCGGTTCCACACTGTAGCGCCTAGAACCGCTTGGCCACCCCGCCCGGCCAAGGAAGGAAAGAAGTGAAATGACAGCTCTGAGTGGAGGGAGTGTAATAGTTGGAATTGTCGTCTGCAGGCATGGGACGTATTGGTCGAATCCGTGAGATATTTATATCATGAATTAACCCCACTGTGGACTTTAACCCGTAACTCTGTGGTGCATACTCTTTGGGATACGATATAGCGCAGAGGAAAAGGAGAACAAGGAGAACAGTGTTTGGAATCTGTAAGTGTTCTTTGAAAATATCTACATCTTCGATATCTTGGGACAGAAACTAAAGCATATCCTGAATTTAAAAAAAAAAAGTTGCATCTGAGGTTTCAACATTAGATCTGAGAATCCAATGACGGTATGTAGAAGAAAAGAAATATTTGAAAAACTCGTAAAATTACCAAAGTACAAGAACAAAAAAGTTGGTGCCACTTGAATTCAAACATGTGACCGGAGAAGCAACTGACAGCGGTGATAAGACGCCTGGTCAACATTCACAAACTTTCAAAATATCGAGAATGACATCTCATTATAATGTCCCCACCAAGTCCAGAACAAAACGCCTACCAACGGCAAATTCTCATATAGGAAGCTTTTCATCCAGGACAAATGGGTTTTTGAGTGTCCCACCGTCAACAAAATAAAATTACAAAAACACTGAGGAAATTGACAGAGATACCAACGGTAGAACTCGAAACCAGGAGAATATAGGTTGAACAGAATCTGTCCATCACTCCAACTGAGGGTAACAGGATAAATAATTAGCTTCAGTATGATTAAGGCACTTGGAGTAATCAGTGGCATGAAACATTGCTCACACGGGGTGAGAGGGCAGGGGAGTACAGAGATTACATCAGCTAAGGCTTGCCTTAGGCTGGGGAATAGACTTGTTTTGATTTGAGGCATGGTGCGGAAACTGTTGCACGAGGTGCATACTACAGCACACACTTGATACATCGAAGACTACTTTACATTGTGTCCCAGTTGAGTTAGGACTGCTTGTGGAAATTAAAAATTGCAACGCTATCTCGTAGCATTCAGATTCCCGAAGTTTCAACAAGAACTGTGTAGAAGGCCAAAGGGTTAGCTGCGTTGCACAGGCGCCCTGACCGGAAAACGGTGTTGGAGCGGTGAGGCAACATAAAGTTTTTTCAGTCCTACGTCGTTTGTGGGCGAGAATTCGTCGAATTCGACAGGAATACCGAGACACAGCTTCCTGGTCATTCCTGCACGACAATGCTCCGCCAAAGAAAGTGAAGACTGATTGCGAGTTTTTGGCCAGAAAATGGATCACAGTCCTGGATCACCCGCCATTTCCGCCGGATTTGGCCCCAGCCAACTTCTGGTCGCTTCTCGAACTGAAGTTGGCAAAAAGGGACACAATTACGATGCAACTGAGGACATCCAAGAAAATGGTATTGCAGAACGAGATGAAATTGCAAAAATGGACTACATTGTCTGTTTCAAAACACTTTTAAAACGAATTTAGCTGTGTGTTGTTTCACAGGGAGAATATTTTGAATGAATACAGTGATTTTGTGAACATAATCGACGATACTTGTTTTGTAAATAAATGCGCCTTCTCTTGCTGCAGCTTCATTTATTTTCCCAGACGCGTTTCGCCTTTTTTTGCTCTAAGGCATCATAAGTGGGATGCATAACGATACAGTTCTGTTACTTTTAGATTATCGAACAGTTCACGTCGCGATTATTTTATGTAAATATGTAATTGCTTACGGTTTGCTGTGTTCTGCGTGATGTAGCAGCCCTTTTTCTGTTTTCGCTTTTTCGTCTGATAGGTGAAAGTTTGATTTTTTTTTACATATTGACTGTCATTGAAGGGTTTTACTTTTATTTAATATTGTCTCGGCTAAGTATCAGTTTGATTACTTTTAAAACCCAATGTTAAACGTGGGTCACTACACGTATAGTCTTCCCAATTCTGAGAGAAAAAAAATCTTTAGTAGCTTTACTACCAATGTTCACAGACGACGATACTTCAACCTTTCGTTCAATTGTTTTAGTTACGAATCGCTAGTTTGTTCTTGGCATAGATCACGTAACATTAACGTTTATTAATCTAAGTTAAATTAATGTTCAAGACTTGTATTATGTTTCAAATTAACAACGTCAGTTTATTGACAATACACTCCTGGAAATGGAAAAAAGAACACATTGACACCGGTGTGTCAGACCCACCATACTTGCTCCGGACACTGCGAGAGGGCTGTACAAGCAATGATCACACGCACGGCACAGCGGACACACCAGGAACCGCGGTGTTGGCCGTCGAATGGCGCTAGCTGCGCAGCATTTGTGCACCGCCGCCGTCAGTGTCAGCCAGTTTGCCGTGGCATACGGAGCTCCATCGCAGTCTTTAACACTGGTAGCATGCCGCGACAGCGTGGACGTGAACCGTATGTGCAGTTGACGGACTTTAAGCGAGGGCGTATAGTGGGCATGCGGGAGGCCGGGTGGACGTACCGCCGAATTGCTCAACACGTGGGGCGTGAGGTCTCCACAGTACATCGATGTTGTCGCCAGTGGTCGGCGGAAGGTGCACGTGCCCGTCGACCTGGGACCGGACCGCAGCGACGCACGGATGCACGCCGAGACCGTAGGATCCTACGCAGTGCCGTAGGGGACCGCACCGCCACTTCCCAGCAAATTAGGGACACTGTTGCTCCTGGGGTATCGGCGAGGACCATTCGCAACCGTCTCCATGAAGCTGGGCTACGGTCCCGCACACCGTTAGGCCGTCTTCCGCTCACGCCCCAACATCGTGCAGCCCGCCTCCAGTGGTGTCGCGACAGGCGTGAATGGAGGGACGAATGGAGACGTGTCGTCTTCAGCGATGAGAGTCGCTTCTGCCTTGGTGCCAATGATGGTCGTATGCGTGTTTGGCGCCGTGCAGGTGAGCGCCACAATCAGGACTGCATACGACCGAGGCACACAGGGCCAACACCCGGCATCATGGTGTGGGGAGCGATCTCCTACACTGGCCGTACACCACTGGTGATCGTCGAGGGGACACTACTGAATAGTGCACGGTACATCCAAACCGTCATCGAACCCATCGTTCTACCATTCCTAGACCGGCAAGGGAACTTGCTGTTCCAACAGGACAATGCACGTCCGCATGTATCCCGTGCCACCCAACGTGCTCTAGAAGGTGTAAGTCAACTACCCTGGCCAGCAAGATCTCCGGATCTGTCCCTCATTGAGCATGTTTGGGACTGGATGAAGCGTCGTCTCACGCGGTCTGCACGTCCGGCACGAACGCTGGTCCAACTGAGGCGCCAGGTGGAAATGGCATGGCAAGCCGTTCCACAGGACTACATCCCGCATCTCTACGATCGTCTCCATGGGAGAATAGCAGCCTGCATTGCTGCGAAAGGTGGATATACACTGTACTAGTGCCGACATTGTGCATGCTCTGTTGCCTGTGTCTATGTGCCTGTGGTTCTGTCAGTGTGATCATGTGATGTATCTGACCCCAGGAATGTGTCAATAAAGTTTCCCCTTCCTGGGACAATGAATTCACGGTGTTCTTATTTCAATTTCCAGGAGTGTAGTTATTAATAAATAGGTTCACTCATACGATCTCATTCAAAGAAGTTCTTTAGTTAGATTTCTAAGTAGGATTCCCGCTAGAATCAGAGATGTTAGAAAATATCCTGTCACTTTCGGTAAATAAGTTATTTCTATTTAATATCCGCAAACTGTCATTAACTATGATCACTAGTCACGTGAAGTTAAAGTGTCCCACTATCACAATTCAAAGTCCGAATCCGGTTAAAATTCTCAATTCAGTAAAGCGTTTAAAGAATCACACGAATTGACATTAAAGCCAAAAAAATTACTATTCACTTTCCCGTTTATCCAACCTGATAAATGTCCAAATTAAAGTCTTGAATTGACAACCCTCAAAAACAATCTCGTCACGATCTATTCTTGATCCCCGTTTAATAAAGTCCCAATTGTTGTTCTCTAAAGCTGTACGTCCTAAATAACTTCCGAACTAGAACAGACTAGACTGGAGTATCGTAATTACAATGTATGGATATTTATACTTTAATAAACACTATCTTTGGTGTCCCAGACCTACGTTCTATGACTGTAATATTGATTTTCTTGCGAATTGGAATAACTAATATTTTAATATTTTCTATTGTTTTTCCCCCTTCCCATGTTTCTAAAATTTATAATTAAAATTTCCTTTTCTTTTCTTTTGCCCTCTATACTAGATATTTCCCTCTATTTGTTTTTTATTTATATTTCGTAATTACTACTTGTGGAGGGACTTGGGTCATTTTGTGAATTGATATTTTAAGGACATGGGAGCTAATTTGGGAGCTATTTTTGTTTTTTCAACACCGAGAGGCGCTGTAGGTGTTACAGTTTCCACGCAAAACAAACTTGTTACAATCCATGATTTTTATTTTTCATAGCCACAGTACGAATGGAACTGGGACACAATGTGTACCTATCTTCATCCTCCAGCGACAGTTACGGAATGGACAGCTGCACATCTCCCAGAACACACTTTTCAGATTCTCTTACATCAGTTATTGGCGAATAAGCAAGGATATTTGCAACAGGCAATGATTTTTTGCTTACAAGTCCGTTCACCGTGTAAATCAAATGAATGAGAAAGATGCATTACCACTGGGCAACAGGATAGTCAGACGAAATGTAAGAGACTTGAACGGTCTTCGGTGCATCGTCTTCTAGTCACAGGGAACAGAAAAATTTGTCACAAAACCTTACAGATATCTGGTGGCCTGCAGACGTAGGAGTGGCAGTTAGCACGGTTCTGCAGTGCGTTCGCTCTGCCGGAGATCGGCCAAGAAAGGCACCTGCCCCACGGTGACGTCAGCTTTAAACCGCTCCGCCGTGGGCCGAAGAAAGAGCGTCTTGTGAAAGAAAAAATGATGCGAGTAATTGAATTTAATCACGGGGTTTGGCGCACTCTGCGTTAACATAACTTCTCATTAACGGGCTTACGCGCCAAATTTATCACGCCGAGTATTACGGTGGGATTTGCCGAGCCAATTTTCATACATCATTGTTTCCCGGGCTCTGCGCACGCGCGAACGAGATAGCGCTCCGCCAACCGCGTTATATGCTGCGTTCAGTCGATCTTCCGGTCCAGTATACCTGCAGTGGCGTGTGCTGTTCCTTTATTAAAAATGGGGCTGATATATTCAGCACATTTCGTAATTGGACGAATGGAGTGTTCGGCATATATCCATATCAAGAGAGAAATTATACATTTAGACTTTCATTTGCAATGTTTATCTGTATCCAGGCACTCAGCCTGTTGCTCTAATAGTAGGTTGTGACTAACTTAAGTGAACAAGGTACAACACGACATAATAAATTTGATTAACTGTAGTAGCACATTATTTTATTATCTTTGGATCTAGAAGCAGTTCCTTAAATTCTATTTTTCTCGTATCTTATGTTTCTTACTGAGATCTTCATCACATCAACATCGTTTCTCAAGCAGAATTCGCCTGATTTAGTGGACACATATCATCCCTTCTTCTCCGTATGAAATCTTTCCAATATGGTCCACGTTTTACTTTTATCTTTCCTTGAATTATGAGTTGCATCAACCTAGACTTCTCGCTTCGGAGGATGTGCCAAGACGCGCCGGTTTTGTGGGTGATTATGTACCTCATCACTGGTGCTGTGTTCAACAAATGGGACCTTCAGACAAGTGACGCATTCACAGTCCAGTCACCTTCAGTCCTTTCACAGATAAAAAGAAACTTATTTGTTTTAGTAGTGTGTTTTCCCCTCTGAAATTTCCACAACTTGTTCGATATAGTGCATCGTTTTATTCCTTTCGCAAATCGAAGCGCACCTAAATTTTTTTTTTTTGGTCATCAGTCTACTGACTGGTTTGATGCTGCCCGCCACGAATTCCTTTCCTGTGCTAACCTCTTCATCTCAGAGTAGCACTTGCAACCTACGTCCTCAATTATTTGCTTGACGTATTCCAATCTCTGTCTTCCTCTACAGTTTTTGCCCTCTACAGCTCCCTCTAGTACCATGGAAGTCATTCCCTCATGTCTTAGCAGATGTCCTATCATCCTGTCCCTTCTCCTTATCAGTGTTTTCCACATATTCCTTTCCTCTCCGATTCTGCGTAGAACCTCCTCATTCCTTACCTTATCAGTCCACCTAATTTTCAACATTCGTCTATAGCACCACATCTCAAATGCTTCGATTCTCTTCTGTTCCGGTTTTCCCACAGTCCATGTTTCACTACCATACAATGCTGTACTCCAGACGTACATCCTCAGAAATTTCTTCCTCAAATTAAGGCCGGTATTTGATATTAGTAGACTTCTCTTGGCCAGAAATGCCTTTTTTGCCATTGCGAGTCTGCTTTTGATGTCCTCCTTGCTCCGTCCGTCATTGGGTATTTTACTGCCTAGGTATCAGAATTCCTTAACTTCATAGACTTCGTGACCATCAATCCTGATGTTAAGTTTCTCGCTGTTCTCATTTCTACTACTTCTCATTACCTTCGTCTTTCTCCGATTTACTCTCAAACCATACTGTGTACTCATTAGGCTGTTCATTCCGTTCAGCAGATCATTTAATTCTTCTTCACTTTCATTCAGGATAGCAATGTCATCAGCGAATCGTATCATTGATATCATTTCACCTTGTATTTTAATTCCACTCCTGAACCTTTCTTTTATTTCCATCATTGCTTCCTCGATGTACAGATTGAAGAGTAGGGGCGAAAGGCTACAGCCTTGTCTTACACCCTTCTTAATACGAGCATTTCGTTCTTGATCGTCCACTCTTATTATTCCCTCTTGGTTGTTGTACATATTGTATATGACCCGTCTCTCCCTATAGATTACCCCTACTTTTTTCAGAATCTCGAACAGCTTGCACCATTTGAAATTGTCGACCGCTTTTTCCAAGTCGACAAATCCTATGAAAGTGTCTTGATTTTTCTTTAGCCTTGCTTCCATTATTAGCCGTAACGTCAGAATTGCCTCTCTCGTCCCTTTGCTTTTCCTAAAGCCAAACTGATCGTCACCTAGCGCATTCTCAATTTTCTTTTCCATTCTTCTGTATATTATTCTTGTAAGCAGCTTTGATGCATGAGCTGTTAAGCGATTGTGCGATAATTCTCACACTTGTCAGCTCTTGCCGTCTTCGGAATTGTGTGGATGATGCTTTTCCGAAAGTCAGATGGTATGTCGCCAGACTCATATATTCTACACACCAACGTGAATAGTCGTTTTGTTGCCACTTCCCCCAATGATTTTAGAAATTCTGATGGAATGTCATCTATCCCTTCTGCCTTATTTGACCGTAAGTCCTCCAAAGCTATTTTAAATTCCGATTCTAATACTGGATCCCCTATCTCTTCTAAATCGACTCCTGTTTCTTCCTCTATCACATCAGACAAATCTTCACCCTCATAGAGGCTTTCAATGTATTCTTTCCACTTATCTGCTCTCTCCTCTGCATTTAACAGTGGAATTCCCGTTGCACTCTTAATGTTAACACCGTTGCTTTCATGTCACCAAAGGTTGTTTTGACTTTCCAGTATGCTGAGTCTGTCCTTCCGACAATCATATCTTTTTCGATGTCTTCACATTTTTCCTGCAGCCATTTCGTCTTAGCTTCCCTGCACTTCCTATTTATTTCATTCCTCAGCGACTTGTATTTCTGTATTCCTGATTTTCCCGGAACATGTTTGTACTTCCTCCTTTCATCAATCATGGTTTCTTCGCAGTTACCTTCTTTGTACCTATGTTTTCCTTCCCAACTTCTGTGGTGGCCCTTTTTAGAGATGTCAATTCCTCTTCAACTGTACTGCCTACTGCGCTATTCCTAATTGCTGTATCTATAGCGTTAGAGAACTTCAAACGTATCTCGTCATTCCTTAGTACTTCCGTATCCCACTTCTTTGCGTATTGATTCCTCCTGACTAATGTCTTCAACTTCAGCCTACTCTTCATCACTACTATATTGTGATCTGAGTCTATATGTGCTCCTGGGTACGCCTTACAATCCAGCTGCGCATATTTTTCATGTTGTTCCGTATTTCTGACCCGTTGGAGACAGGAAGTGCGATATTTATATCATTGTCAAATTCATCGTCGTGCTATGATATTTTGAGTCATGATCGATCTCCATAATCTATTCGTTTCTGTTGTAATCGGTCTTTTGTACACATCGACACAGACTGTAGCAAATCCATCCAGCGACATTTTACATATTTACTTACAGCTGTTTATTACGCTGTTATCAAGGTACGAGAACAGACCAAATGTCGCACATGAATTGGCATAAATATAGCACATAATATTTTAACATAATTTCAAACCATGCATTAAGCATTATGGTTTTTAGGGGGTGGGGGAGGAATCTACATAAAATATCGACACTGAAAAAACTGTAGTAATAGTATTTTTCTAACGGAAAGGAAAGAAGTTCCGCGTACTACGCTCGGCGATCTGGCGCACAGACAAACAAGGCGATTCAGCTGCCCCTAAAGAGTCTGTTTATGCAACCAACTCTACACTTGTATCAGGAACAGCACGCACACAGGTGACAGCCACGTACAGATAAAAGTTTCCTCACAAAGGTTTGAGTGACTGTTAGCTGGTAGGAGACTTAGCGCAGGTTGCATAAAACGAACCGATAAGGGCAGCTGAATCACTGTATGCTTTATAGAGACACCTGGGACAGTCCACATGCTTCAGTATTTTGAACAGGGCAGTCGCCGGCCGCGGTGGTCTAGCGGTTCTGGCGCTGCAGTCCGGAACCGCGGGACTGCTACGGTCGCAGGTTCGAATCCTGCCTCGGGCATGGGTGTGTGTGATGTCCTTAGGTTAGTTAGGTTTAAGTAGTTCTAAGTTCTAGGGGACTTATGACCTAAGATGTTGAGTCCCATAGTGCTCAGAGCCATTTGAACCATTTTTAACAGGGCAGTCAAAAATAAATTTTCAAACGCCCCATCTGTATCAGTCAATATATCTATCACGCACTGGTCGTCCGAGGTGTTCACAACATTCATTGCGCAATTTATCGCATCTGCGGTGTACCTCCCTTTCCTGAAGCTGTACTGCATTCTACTAATACCATTATTCTTTTCTTAACCATTTCGTCCGTTTGTAGACAACCATTTTTGAACACAGAGTTTTATTGGGTAAGCAGTGGTAAAATAAGCCAATTCCATCAGCTTCGAAGTAATATTTGGCTTCAAATAGCTTTTTGTAGACTGGCTGACAAACAAAAATAAAACATGTAAAGCACTCAGATGACATGGGCGGATGTCAATGTAACTGCACACCGATTGTGTTGTTTTTAATGTGCATGTTGTGTTTTGTTCTGTATGTCAAATGGTATACCTTAAGTGTGCGTACGTGTGCAGCTTATTAAGCTATATGATTTGTAGACACATGCACGTATAGTTACACATCAAATGACGCCACATATACTAAAATGACAACACAACTTATCACGGGCAACTTACACTGTCCTTCATTTAAGGAAATTTATTTGAAGGTTTAATGCCCCCAATGCGAAACACGTAAAGATCAGTGTAAAGCACTGTACCAGCTCCTATGTTAATAAAATATCTCAAGTTCTTTTCGCATTGCAATTTAATTGAAATTAACACTTCTTTAATGTCATGGATTCGCGTAGGGAAATATTATTGTGTGGCATCTTTATCACCGATCATTTCGGAATAAGTTAATTTCTGTGAATTTACGTAGCTGACATAGAAGCTAGCCGTTACGCGTTAACCACAGGAGCTTAAAGAAAATTACTATTAATCTTTGCAACTAAATTAAAATTACACTGAAGTTAAATAATATAATTAAAACGCAAACTTTGTAAGTTATTTCTGCAGCTCTGTGCCGCTTAATATTGGCAATATTCAAATAAAACATTGCGGCTGTGCAAGTGGCCGTAACAATAAATTATAGGGTCGCGCTGTATTGCGCTCTATGATACTCCGAAAAAACAAATCATGGATGGTAAAGATACTTAAATAAAAGTTTTAAGACCAAATGAACACATATATTTAAGCAAAATGCAACGTATGTACACTTACAACGTCTCTCACGTCTGTCCTCATCCAAGATCAAGACCAGAGTAGTAAATTACATAAAATCATTCGGCCGTTTCACACCTATTAATATTTTTAACGCATAACAAAGAATAATATAATAGTAACTCGGTACTGTTTTTAAATACAATTACACTGAATGATAAATATTTTTTCTGTACATCTTTTTTACATCGTTGAAGAATCATAAAAGTCTTAATTCATGGTACTGTTCATAGGTCAATATGAATAAATTTTGTTCTCCCCAAAGCAACCAGTACAACAGGCACACGATCGGCGGTGATAAGAGTTGCAATTCTCTATACAAGGAGAACGACCTCTAGAGTGCATAGATGTTATTCGTGTTGAGTGTTGCCGCCAAGACTTTTAATGTGTTTAAGGGACGTTAACGGCATCAGATGTTGAATGGTCGCTGTGAACGACACGGAGATGGCCTTATGACACCCTTTTCAACCAAGTCAGCAGCGTGTCGATATGTGGGGCAACGTGTTGTAGTTCTACTGTAACATGACTCTGTATGGGGTATTTTGTTACACTTCTGTTGTATCGTACCGATGTACTGCCCAGTTTATTAAACTTCTACTGTAATATGACGATTTACAGGTTAAAATATCATGTGGTGTTCACTGTGTGACAGCGTGATTTAGCTCTATTAGCAGAAGATGACAAAAGTTTTGTAAAGCAAGTTACGATTAATATACCATAGGAGTCACTGTATTGTTTGGCTAACGAATATATCAGTTTTAGCTGAACTAAGACTAATGCTTGACAAATTCATACGTTCAAAAATAAAAATTTTGCCATCAGTAAGTGCACTATAAGCTGTAAGTTGCATCAGCAGTAATACCCATGTGTGTTTTATACTGTCACAGAACCATTTTCTATGCATTTCGGTTTCCTTTATGAGTGATAAAACGATCCAATTAACCTCAGGACTAGCTTTAAATTACACCAGTAGTATCAATAAGAGACCCGAATGTGTTTTGGTAACTAAAATAGACAATTTATATGCGGGAACATTTAATTTGAGTGACATTGTTCCTTGAGCGCCGTTTGTCTAGTGGTTCAGATATGTAACTTTAGTTGCTAGCAAGTGCTGCTGAACCCATAGGGTTTATCAATAGTGCCAATATCGGAGTCATGTGTCCTTTTTTTTTTACTATTACAGAATATCTAACTTATGACAACGAGGGCAAGTGTGATTTGTACTAGAAATTTATTGTTGTGCCAAGTTAGAAATTTCAAATTGATTTCACAAAACCTGTGTTTGTTATGAAATCGTTATGTATTTTCCTAAATAATTTTAGTTTGACTCAAAAACCGTATGTTTGACTTACTGAACTTCTCTCTCTGTCTGTCGAACATTGGCTGCTTTTAGTCATGTTTTCATGTTGTGTTTGGAGCATTATGAACTTACATTTATGTTTTATGGTAACACGTACATTAAGTGACAGTAAACATCACAGCAAAAATGGTACTTAGTCAGTTCATTTGTCTTTTGTTGTGGTGTATGTTTACTTCCTATATTTTGGAGTTTGACAATTAAATTTTTGTACTATTTAGTAGTTGATTATGAAAATACAGACATCAGTTAAATGCAATGTTAGCATAGCAATGTAATTGATTATATCTTTTAATGCAGAATGTGAGGCATTAAATTCTTCTCATTCCCCTATAACGATGCTTGGTGAGGTGATGTACTATTAAAACATCTATATTTTTTGAGAAGCATTTATACAAAAAAATCTTATATGTTGCACTATTTTTGATGTACATTTTAAGTATGAGTAACATTGTGACACTTGACATAAACATTATGTGTGTATATGTCTATAGTCATTACCTTACACCCTAAAATAGTGATTGGTCAGGTGTCTTTCATTTAGACCTAAAATGGAATATTGCTTGCTTAGCATGCTACAGGTGTTCTGTACAGTAATGGAACAATGTAGATTTGCAATCAGAATTGTGGTTATTAATTTGAGGGTTCACAGTCATGCTTTATACATCAAGTGCAAGTTATACATTAATAGCATTCTTCCAGCAGCTGATAGTAGTTCAGGCTGCCTATTTGTCTGCGTCATCTATCACTACTCGCATGCTTATCACAGAATTTTAGCCAATACGTGTTCTGTGGAGTTGCTTGGTCAGGTGCGTTCCTGTATAAAGCCTCATTAGGCCTAAAAATGAAATAACGACTGTCTGTTCAATACGTTACTTCCTAGCCACAAGTATTTTGTAACAATTTAGCTACAGAAACCACATGTGGATACTCAACTTGAGAGTTCAAAGTCATGTTTTAGATATCACTTTTGGGAGACGTGTGTAAATAAACATCATATTACACTTGTAAATAACACTGCGAGACTTCAAGAGCATTATGTTGTTTCATAGATCAGTTTAGATGTGGACATATTTAATTTGAGGGTACATTGTGCCTTGCACCAACTGTGGCACAGTGATCGAACTATGGATGCTGTGGGTGTTCACAAGTACTTCTTAACCTAGAACTGGCAAACAATGTGAGCGTGTGTGTATGTGGATACTTTTCAACATAAAGCAAAATTAAGAGTGTTTAGATACTTTTAAATATGACTCTAAATTCAGATTGTCTCGATACTTTCGAACATGGCGCAAAAATTTAAATCATATGGATACGTTTGAATGTGGCGTAAATATCAAATCATGCTTTTGAATACTACACCGTAAAGACAGTTATCACAAATAAGCTAGTTCTGTGATCTGGGATTTTTTAAACTTTTTAAATTTTAGTTTTTTGCACCATATTGCTTTTTCTTTTAATTTCTCATCATCACTATCTTGCGTTTATAAAATTTCCCACATTCGCCATCTATGAACTGTGACGACATCGTCTGCGGCACGTAGCCAACCCAAACAAGCATTTGCAATTTTCAAGGTCGTGTAAAGCCAAAGTGGGCCAGTTCCTTTACAGCTGTGCTACTAATTCAGCTTGAAAAAGTCGGCAGATGCAGGAAGATTCCTGCTGGATTACATCATAGCCAACGGGAGATTCCGATATTGGATTGTAAGGCATACCCAGAAGCAGATTCAGACTCAGATCAAAGTTTTGTAGTGATGAAAAGTAGACTGAAGTACTACAGAATCACGCAGAGGAATCAATGCGGGAAGAAGGGCGACACTGAAGTGCTGAAGAATGATGAGGTGCATCTGAAGTTCTGGAAGGCTTCAGATACTACAGTATGTAATACCAGAAGAGGCAATTAAATTGCAGATGAAAGGATATCTCTAAAAAGGGCAACCATGAAAACTGTACACCCATTTACACGTACAAGAGAAACCTTGGAAAACAGAAGAAATAGTTCACTTCCTCTAAGGAAGAATTAAAGTAAAGCAATATAATTCATTCGGGAATGAATTAGATAAGGCTAATAGGGGAGTCAAGATGAAATGCTTGCAGGAAAATGTTAAGAATGTAAAAAGGAATGGTCATAGAACAGAATGATTGAGCACATAAAAAAGTCAAAAGCAAAGATGTCAACACAAGGTGCACAACAGCAGTGCCAGCGTTAAACACATTAGAAATAGCAGAATACTTTACGAAGGGGGGGACTTGACTGATGAAGCGATAGAACAAGAAATGGGGATCGATATGGTAGACATAGAAGCTCTGGTATTAAAGTCGGAGATTAACAGAACTTTGCAAGACGTGCGAACAAATGAGACGGGAGGAATAGATTCCTCTGGAATTTCTAAAACGATTGCGGGAAGGGACAACCTAACGACTATTCAAGCATGTGTGTAGAATCTGTGAGACTGAAGACATACTATAAGACCTTCGGAAAAAATCATCCACAAAATCCCGAAGACAGCAAGAGCAGGTAAGCGCGAGCTCTATCGCCCTATCGGCCTAACAGCTCATGCACCCGAGTTGCTGAAAAGAATAATGAGCGGAAGAATAAAAAAGAAAAATTGAGAACCTATTATACGATGAGCACTTTGGGTTTTAGAAAGGCAAGGGCACCAGAGAGTTAGACTATCACCTTGCACTTGATAATGGTTGCAAGACCTAGGCAAAAATAAGAGATGCTCGTAGGATTTGTCAACCCGCAGAAAACGTTCGCCAATAAAAATCGTGCAAGATGTTCCCATTTATTAGAAAAACAGGGAAAAGCTATAGAGAAATACGGGTAGTTTACAACATGTACAAGAACCCAGAGGGTAAAATACGAATGGAAGACTAGGAACGAAGTGTCGGATTGGAAAGTGTGTAAAACTGCGATCTTTCATTTCGTCCCTTTAAATATATACATCGAATCAGCAATAACGGAAATAAAATACAGTTTCAGAGGTGGGAATAAAATTCTGCTTGAAAGGACATCAGTGGTAACATTCGATGATGACATTGCTGTCCTAGGTGAAAGTAAAGAAGAACTTCGCGAACTATTGAATGGAAGGAATAGTTTTGTAAAATAAAGAACAACCGCCTTCAGTCACAATCACGATTTTATTTCAATGCACGATGCATTTCGAACCATGTGTACTCATGTACAGGTAATTTGACAGTCTATATCTATATTTTTCAGATTTAGGTTAATTCTGGTCCTGGTTTGATTACAATATTATTATTCAGTGGCACAATGTGAATATAAATTTACAAAGCTAAGACTACTCAAAAAATAATTTCTGTTTCCAGTGATTGATACATGGATTTGAGAAACAGTATGAATAAACATATTTACGTACAAGCACATTTTCCATTTTCCATTTCTGCCGCTGGATGGCTCCGAATTGCCGAATTGTAGCACAGTTAGTTATACACACCACGATGGTTTGTAACGTAACTATTTCGGTGAATGAAAACTGTGTATAGTGATGATTGTATCGTCATCAGTAATATGTGGCATTGGGTATTCGTGCATGTTACTAAGGAAACTAAGGTGCCAACCGCAACGTATGTGAAATAGCTCGAAGTGTAAGACCGTACATGGCAACTGACGAGACATCGGAATCAGGTCAATGAACTCATCAGAGGAACCGTCGGACGACTCAGGTATACTTCCCAGGTGAGTCTGGTATATCGCGAAAGCATGTACAGGCAGACATTGCAGAATAACGGGCAAAAAACTACGTGCACGGTGGGTGCCTCAAATGCTCAGTCCTGAAATGAAACGGAGGAGCACGGACATCTGTAAACAATTTCTTTTGTGTTTAGAGCGTGAGGCTGATGGGTTCTTTAACGCCATTCTGACGGGTGACGAGATCTCGGTTCGTCATTTTGACCCAGAAAACGAGAGAGCGTCATTGGCGTTACAAGGGATTGCCAACGCCAAAAAGTTCAAGTTCATGCCATCAGCAGTGCTCTGGGATATTCAAGGTGTGGTGCATTTGGAATTCATGCCAAAAAGGCACGACTATATACTCTGCAAGGTACTGTGGCAGCCTCAGAAGAATGAAAACGCAAATTCGAAGAGTTCGTCCTCACATGGAGCACCATGCACCAGCGCCGTGACATCTGCAACAATCCGACGCCTTGGGTTCATTGTCGTCGGTCATCCTCCATACAGGCCGGACGTGGCCCCACCCAATTTTCATTTGTATACAGTAATTAAAGAACACCTTCTAGAACTCCACTTTGATTGTAATGAAACGGTGGAAGCAGAGACGAGGTTGTGGTTCTGTCAAAAAAGTCAAAGCTTGTACGGTGACAGTATCAACAAGTTGGTCACTCGTTGGGAGAAATATGTTCGTTAATAACGTTTGTTTTATTCAAATAGCTATAATCTCTGTTACGTAAATAAGTGATAAAACATCGATGTTTTAATTCTTGTTCCTAAAAAATATCTGTGGTTTTCTGAATAAGAAAAAGTTTACTTCAAAGAAATTGTACAGAAAAATGTACCAAATTAGAAGTATTTAAACTGTCTGCATACATGACGACGCCCCCATGTCACACAGACAATTCTGTTAGAAATAGAATTTGGTTTTGGCTTGTTTGTTTTTTATGATTTTTTTAGTCTTTTATGTCTTTGTGACAAAAGATAATTAGAGAAATAATTATATGGTAGGAATCAAAACTGAAATGAGGAAACTCTTCGAAGCAGAGAAATCAGTGTTGGAAGCCACCAAAGAACTAAAAATAAAAGAACGCCGCAAAAGGACAGGGAGGGAGATCAACAGCAGAAACAAAATGCATTTCGACACGGGATGCAGTAGGGTTACGCAGGACTGACAGAGAAACAAATCTGAAATTTAACTGGAATTCCCGGGAACTTAACTTTCTTAATATTTTGGTTAAAAGGTATGTAGATAGAGGGCTGCAAGTTTTTATACTGTCTTAAAATATACTTAACTAAAAAGTAGACAATTCTTATACTTAAATTTTAAAATTAAAAGCTTTTTTAAAGAAAAACTGAGTTAATTACTGAATTTCGTTTTAAAAAATTTGAATCATAATTTATGTACCAAAACTTTTTAAAAACTCTATTTTGAAGATAATAGGGTGAAGAACCTCCAGAAGAAAAATAAAGCTTCTACTTTGTTTTTGTTTCGATATATGTGTACCTACGCTGAATAAATAATTACATTGCTTTATTTCAATTTCAACACCAAACATATTTAGAAAAAAGTGTAAGTGCAAAAGGTGTGGCTCTTACATCAAAATGTCCCCAAAAGATCTATTAAAAGATAGTAAGCAATACATGGGCTTACAGCTCCTATTCTTTGAGCTGCACTGTTTAAGAAACTGACAGACTTTTCTAGATTTGCGCTTGTGTTCACGAACTAGTCTCCTTAAGGGTGGACGTACGAGAAAATACACGGGTACATACAAGGTAATTTAACTTTTACTGCTTAAGAGATAGTTGAACAACAATATTCGCGTGTTGTCATTATGTTACAGGCTATAATTAGATTTTTTTCGATTTTCCTGGCAAAGAACTTGATCAGGACAGTGTCGGATACTTTCAGAACACATACTATCACATGTTGATGGTTTTCTATAAGTTACTTCACTTATTATTTCAAAATATGGAAGGTTATTCTTAGTAATAGATAAACTAATCTGTGAATCAGTATTTTAAATCGATCATAGACATCTCGCAATTTTATTTTAAATTCATGCGTATGATACATAGCTATTTTTATTTCATAACGATTTTAAGAAATTCACACTAACATACTTTGAAAAACTTTGTACCACACGAAGCATGTACGAAATCTGTACCAAATTTCACCTTTTTATCTGCAGTGGTTCAGCAGAAAATTTTCCTTGTGCACTGAAAAATCGAAGTTACTGCAATAATATTCATGCCACAAACAAGTACCTTAATGTTAGTCGTAACCATACAGTTGGTCTTTTTGGCTTTTATGTGACTCTTTTCTCCTAGTCTGATCCTTCTGGTGTGCCCTTTCCTCAGTACCCCTCGGTGATATTTGAGAATTAGCAATATGCACCTCATCAGTCTCATTCAATAGGTTTTCAGTGAAGCAGTTTGTATCAAATACTAGTCTTATGAGGCTCCTGATTCTTCCAGTGTTACCACCACTGAACACCAGAAAAGCTTCATATGGGGAAATTATGACAATAGCAGCTGAGCAAATTGTTGTCTTTGTTCGTCTCCTCTAAATGAGGATATTAAAGCTTTCGTTCAGGTTACGTGTTCCACCATGAGTGTATTTCTTTAATAAATCGTAATTAAACGCGCCGTAAAAGGGCTCACAGCCTTATTTACTCTACAGATGTCTTCTCTGATGACTGGAAACAGTAAAATATTACAAACAAGGACAGGATCGCGTGGAAAAAGGGGCGTGACACTGAGCATTGGTTGAAACAATGTGGTTTTTACATCATTCGCAGCACGAATTAAACTCTAAAAAAATCAACACTTTTGAATAATTTTGCATACACTCCCGTTAAGGGTTTTCACATGAAAAAATTGGGAGGCATTAAATGTTAACACAGCCTCGTGTGTCGTGAAAGTCGCACGTCCTGGGAATTGTTTCCACAAAGGTAAGGAGGAGATGTTGCCGACATACACTCCTGGAAATGGAAAAAAGAACACATTGACACCGGTGTGTCAGACCCACCATACTTGCTCCGGACACTGCGAGAGGGCTGTACAAGCAATGATCACACGCACGGCACAGCGGACACACCAGGAACCGCGGTGTTGGCCGTCGAATGGCGCTAGCTGCGCAGCATTTGTGCACCGCCGCCGTCAGTGTCAGCCAGTTTGCCGTGGCATACGGAGCTCCATCGCAGTCTTTAACACTGGTAGCATGCCGCGACAGCGTGGACGTGAACCGTATGTGCAGTTGACGGACTTTGAGCGAGGGCGTATAGTGGGCATGCGGGAGGCCGGGTGGACGTACCGCCGAATTGCTCAACACGTGGGGCGTGAGGTCTCCACAGTACATCGATGTTGTCGCCAGTGGTCGGCGGAAGGTGCACGTGCCCGTCGACCTGGGACCGGACCGCAGCGACGCACGGATGCACGCCAAGACCGTAGGATCCTACGCAGTGCCGTAGGGGACCGCACCGCCACTTCCCAGCAAATTAGGGACACTGTTGCTCCTGGGGTATCGGCGAGGACCATTCGCAACCGTCTCCATGAAGCTGGGCTACGGTCCCGCACACCGTTAGGCCGTCTTCCGCTCACGCCCCAACATCGTGCAGCCCGCCTCCAGTGGTGTCGCGACAGGCGTGAATGGAGGGACGAATGGAGACGTGTCGTCTTTAGCGATGAGAGTCTCTTCTGCCTTGGTGCCAATGATGGTCGTATGCGTGTTTGGCGCCGTGCAGGTGAGCGCCACAATCAGGACTGAATACGACCGAGGCACACAGGGCCAACACCCGGCATCATGGTGTGGGGAGCGATCTCCTACACTGGCCGTACACCACTGGTGATCGTCGAGGGGACACTGAATAGTGCACGGTACATCCAAACCGTCATCGAACCCATCGTTCTACCATTCCTAGACCGGCAAGGGAACTTGCTGTTCCAACAGGACAAAGCACGTCCGCATGTATCCCGTGCCACCCAACGTGCTCTAGAAGGTGTAAGTCAACTACCCTGGCCAGCAAGATCTCCGGATCTGTCCCCCATTGAGCATGTTTGGGACTGGATGAAGCGTCGTCTCACGCGGTCTGCACGTCCAGCACGAACGCTGGTCCAACTGAGGCGCCAGGTGGAAATGGCATGGCAAGCCGTTCCACAGGACTACATCCAGCATCTCTACGATCGTCTCCATGGGAGAATAGCAGCCTGCATTGCTGCGAAAGGTGGAAATACACTGTACTAGTGCCGACATTGTGCATGCTCTGTTGCCTGTGTCTATGTGCCTGTGGTTCTGTCAGTGTGATCATGTGATGTATCTGACCCCAGGAATGTGTCAATAAAGTTTCCCCTTCCTGGGACAATGAATTCACGGTGTTCTTATTTCAATTTCCAGGAGTGTATAATTACGATACTGCAGTGCCTGTATTATTTCTAAATCGCCAGGTTAGCCGAGAGCGCGAAGTTGGCCTTTGGCTGTGCTGCGGTGAGGACGCGCTGTTTGTGTTCCTGCCGCGGAGCGAGCGCTTGTGTTGTTTACATCGTACTCGGCCGTTTCGCGCGTGCCGTACTCAGCATATAGATCACCATGGCGCACCAATACAGACAATCGACGCTCAAATTTACGTTCCGCAACGAATTTGCACGGCCCAAGGCACTTGAAGTCGAACGATTTCTACGAGAAGAAGTTAAAATCCCGGCGACCGACATTTTCGGCATTCACTTGTCCATTGTGAGTAGTATCGTATATGTCAAGATCATCAACGACGCAACATGTGAACGGATCCTTCGGGACACGAAACAGGGCCTCCGTTTCTGCCATGCTGATGGCAATGTGGGGACTGTACACGTCGATTATTCTGGCATGGGACTTCGCACGATCAGAATTTTCGAACTTCCTTTCGAATTACCGGCGGAGGACGTCGTGACAGCGCTGTGCCCCCACGGCACGGTCCATGATCATATTGCGGAAAAATGGACGCAATTCCAGACATATCCTGTGCTGAATGGAGTCCGCCAGGTCCGAATAGAACTTAAAAGACATGTACCTTCATATCTGACTATCGGTGGCTGCCGTGCCATCGTCATCTACGATGGGCAACCAAAGACCTGCTCTGGTTGTGGGAAGGAGGGACATCTTAGATCAGAATGTCTCCAACGTCGAATCACGCAACTGCCGCCGGCTGACGCAGACCCGCCATCGCAGCCGACGCTGCTTCCCGCGACTTATGCAGCAGCCCTCACGACAGCTACCACTTCACCACGACAGCCGACATCAACTGTTGGGTCGCGGCTCCATCCTCCAATACAGGGCGATGACGACACACCCGTTCCACAAGCTACGGATTCAATTCCGATGCCGCCGCCCCCGTCGACGGATAACAACATACATGACGATAGCATGGCCGTAGACTCGCTTATTGTGCCTACAGCTACCTTTGTGCCGGAACGTCGGGAATCTTTGCCGTCGTCTGACACAGAAGGACACTCCAGGAAGCAACGCTCCCCGAAGCGACGGAAGCGGAGGCGTAGAGCAACTTCCGAACGGGATGCGACGCAGCCTCCAGAGGACGAAGACTCCACCTTCAATGACGACGCTACCACAGAGGCAGCCGCCATTTGCTGCAGTGTGGCACCACCGAACGGAACTGAGGACAAACCACATATACCTACAGTGGCAACATCGGATGCCGATATGCAGGACAGATGCTGCACACCACCTTCTGGAGTGCAAGCACCCATGCCGAGTCCTGAGGACGCTAGGGAAGCAGATCTTGCATTGAGTTCCCCGACGTGGGCGGATGACCACGACGACGACGGAACCATGCAAGTTACGCCAACAGGGCCCACGCCATTGGCGCCGGCTCTCTAGAAAGGACGGCAGGTGAGGTTTGTGGGGCTGCGGAGCTGTCAATAGAGTCAGAAGCGCCATAGGCAATTCCAGTCTTAATGGATAACTTAACACCTGCGGTTCGGCAACGAGCATATCGTATCGCCACGCTTAACCTCAACACGATACGAACGGCAGTGAAGATCCAGTTGCTGCGTGAGATGCTTCATTCTTCGGATGTTGACATTGCCCTGTTGCAAGAAGTGTATATAGCGGCCCTCCCCGTTTTCTACGGTTACATGACACATATGTCACCGGCGGACCGGAATGGCAGCGGTACGGCAATACTAGTGCGCGACGGAATTGCCATCGAAGAAGTGACTTACCTTCCGTCAGGAAGGGGGCTGGCGATCACAGCACTGGGCACACGCATCATTAACATCTACGCTCCATCAGGAACTGACCAACGCCGCGAACGATCGCTGTTCTACCCGGAGGATATCGCCCCCCTCTTCATCAGCCGCTACGATCAATATATCTTCGGCGGCGACTTTAACTGTGTGCTCCACCCCAAAGACCAAGTCCCACACTTCTCGACTTGTCAAGAACTTCGGCTCCTGTTTCGTGATCTGCTTCTCACTGACACGTGGAAGACAGTGCACGGTGACCGTCCCGGGCCGACATACCTTACTAGTCACTCGGCCAGTTGCCTAGACCGCATTTATGTCTCACGAGCTCTAGCGCCGGGAGTATTAGACGCCGAACGTTGGCCGCTTGCCATCTCCGATCATAGCGTTTTCATATGCACACTCACGCTACAACAGCAGCGAATATGGCGCAGCCGAGGACCCTGGAAGCTGAATGTGGCACATCTTCAAGACCCGGAATGCCGTCGAATTATCGCCAACACATGGCTGGATTGCGAAAGCCGGCCGAAGTGGCCGCGCGGTTCTGGCGCTGCAGTCTGGAACGGCGAGACCGCTACGGTCGCAGGTTCGAATCCTGCCTCGGGCATGGATGTGTGTGATGTCCTTAGGTTAGTTAGGTTTAACTAGTTCTAAGTTCTAGGGGACTAATGACCTCAGCAGTTGAGTCCCATAGTGCTCAGAGCCATTGATTGCGAAAGTCGTCTTCCCCGATATCCTTCGACTCTAGTATGGTGGGTGGACTGTGCAAAACCAGCGTTTCGGCGTGTGCTAACTCAATTCGGTAAAGATATCGCAGCTTGGCATCGTCACACATTGGACTTTTATTACACGATGCTTCGCGAACTCGACGGCCAACCACCATCTCCAAACCGACAAATGGAAAGCCGCCGAATTAAAGGTCAAATATTGTCTCTTACGAGGAAACGTTTGGAGGGGGTCGTCGTGCGATCGCGACGTCACGACCGAGCGGAAGGAGAAAACCCGTCTATGCATCACATCGTGCTCGACAGCCGCCGACGCCGACAGCAGCTGATCACGGACCTCGTATTGCCAGGTGGTAGGGTCGTACTGACAGGCAGCGGTTACAGAAGCCTTTGCAGATCACTATCGCCAGTTTTACGACGAGGTGAATACAGAGGAAGAGGAAGCGGACGATCACGACATACTGCAGCACGTGTCGCACACCCTCGACAATGCAGCAGCGGCGACGCTGTTAGGTGGAATTACACGGGACGACATCGAGGACGCGCTTAACAAGGGAGCACTCAACAAATCTCCCGGGCCAGACGGACTGCCGCTCGAGTTTTATCGGACTTTCCGCGATCTAATGATGCCCCGATGGATCAGCATGTACCAAGAACTGATGACCCCCGGTTCCCACGTGCCACCTGCATTCGTGGAAGGTCTCCTTATACCAATACACAAGCCTTCCAGAGGTCGGACGATCGAGGACTACAGGCCCATTACAATGCTCAACTCGGACTATAAAATCTTCGCCCGACTACTCGCCAGCCGCATAAAGCAGGTTCTGCCCCTACTCCTCTCAATGGAGCAAACGACACAGGGCGGAGTGACCAACATGCAAACGGCAACCAGCGAATGCAGGGATTTAATAGCCATCGCCACATGCTGTCGCCTTCGAGCTGCTCTGATCTCCATTGATTTCGTCCACGCCTTTGACAGAGTTCACCACAAGTTCCTTCTGTCCGTTATGGCCCGCATGGGCTTCCCGCCTGACTTTCTCGACATCTTTCAGCGCCTTTTCCGTGGAGCTGCATCCCGTGTACTGGTGAATGGACGGATTGCGGGTCCCTTTCCGATCCGACGGTCAGTTCGCCAAGGATGCCCACTCTCCATGATCCTTTACGCGATCGCACTCGAACCACTTGTCGGAGGGTTGAAAAACAGGCTCTCGGGAATGTCATTGAGGGATCACACCTTTCACTGCAGGATATATGCTGATGACCTTCTATTACTTGTCCGATCTGGTGACGGGGTACGATCGGTGATACAATGGATCAATCGCTATGGATTGGCAGCGGGCAGCCTCATGAAAGTGGCCAAGTCGGCAGCGATGCCGATTGGGAGAGGTCTACAGGAGGACGCTTTAGCCCCCCTCCCACTAGTTAACAAGATCCGGTTCTTGGGCATAACATTTACACGGGATGTGCGCCGCACGGTTGCAATGAACTATGCACGATTACTACAGGCCATACGCACAGAAGTTCGCCGGAACTTACTTCGACGGATGGACCTCCTACAGCGTGTGGAATACCTCAACCTTCACGTGGCGACTAAGATGATCCACATGGCCCAGGTCCTACCGATATCGATAGCGATGGCACACAGATTGCAAGCAGCGTTTGGATATTACCTTACCGCCGGACACCTATTCAAAGTCCGCTACGAAACACTCACCCTCCCTCCGCGTGATGGCGGACTGGGACTTATAAATGTACGGGCAAGAGCTACATCGTTATACTTGTGCACAATGATGAAATTGTGGACCCACAAAGATGCTTCCCTTCTGTTAGAGGAATTGCTGCCGGCGTCTCTTCTGCCACCTGTCACGGTTGCGCACATTACACCTTCACTCTCCCACCTCTCGGCATTTATTCTTGAATATAGTTACGTGCACCCAGACCTTCCCAACACTCGCACTCCCAAGGCGAGAGACGTTTACAGACTGCTGCTACGGTCCATACCTCGGAATGTGATTGAGAGGAAGAGCCCTACGACCCTATGGCCGGCAGTGTGGAGAGCGGTCCAGAAGCCGTTCCTCCCCACGCGGGTACGAGCCGCGTGGTACCAGGTGGTGAACGGGAAGGTTGTAACACGACAACGGCTGCACGCTATTGGGATGACGGATTCCCCCCTTTGCCCACGTTGCCACCTCGTGGATACTGACGAACACCGTTTAACATGTGGATCGGCGTTAGAGGTATGGCTGCTAGTGCAGAAGATCCTCGCCTGCTACCTACGTATCGCGCCTCGCACAATTGAGCCACGGCTCCTCGTTTGTCCAGAGGATACTTATTTCCCACCTGCGAAGACTCACGCTCTCACATGGTTTAAAGGCATGTCCGTATACTACCTCTTTCGCGATGATGAGAAGATGGTGCTTGATTACTGGCAATTTCTCCAGGACAGTCATAGCACACTTGAGTGTACACCCCGATACCGACAGCTATTTGCTAACTATTTGCGCAGTGTCTTCGACAACCCCCCTCACCGTTGGGGAGTACCGGGCAGAGGATGACCGTCGACATGGGGCTCCACACGCCGCGAAATGTTGTAACAATTTGGAACATGGAATCTGTACGCCGAGGGGCCATGCACATGGAATGGCGTGCGGGATTTGGTTACATTTTTCTTTCTTTATTATTTATCATCACACTACTAGTTTCAATTTCTTTTTCATAGTTTAGAAGGAACTCTTGTTCTGTTGTTGCTACGGCTGTAATTTTCTAATTTTGTTTGTTGTAACTGAAAGACGCCTTTTGTCCATATATATATATATATATATATATATATATATATATATATATATATATATATATATATATATATATAAAAGGTTGGCAGCGGAAAAAAAAACAAGTTGGTAGAGCACTTACCAAAAAAAACTAAAAAAAATTAAAAAAAAAGGGTGTTTAGGGCTCGGATTCTTACACCAGAGGTCTCGTGTTCGATTCCTCCTCTGGCACTTTTTTTTCTTCTGTTTCATTTTCTTTGGTTATTCCACAAAAAAAATAAAAAATAAAAAAAAGAGCGCTAATGCGGTGCTTCCTGGACTCGGGTAGGCGCGCCGGCCTCGGATCGAATCCGCCCGCCGGATTACCAACGAGGGCTGGTGTGGCCAGCCTGGATGTGGTTTTTAGGCGTTTTTCCACATCCCTCTAGGTGAATACCGGGCTGGTCCCCACGCCCCGTCTCAGTTTCACGACTCACAGACTCCGCACTTTTCCATGATTTACACTAGACGCACACAGATGGGGTACTCTGATCCCATCCCGGGGGGTACGGGGTGGCGGCAGGAAGGGCATCTGGCCACCTCTTGAATTTAACATGCCAAATGCGATTTAACCACGCCAACCCCGCACACAATGCGGGACCAAGGAGCAAGCGATATATAGATAGTGCCTGTATTATTCCGAATTGCGATGAAATGTTCTTTCGGACATCCATACACGACTGAAGGAACAGACGCTGCGACGATTACAGCCGCTATAAAACACATGAAATGCATTCACAGTTGCGAATATGGACAACCATCAGCTGTAGAATGGAATAACGACACTGAAAATTTGTGTCGGACGGGACTCTCGAACCTGGATTACCCACTTATCGCGAGCGCTTGCCTTGCCATGTGCATCCATGTCCGAAGGAACATTGCTTTGGAATAACAGAGGCAGTGCTGTAAGGTATTTAACCGCCAGCACCGGGCAAGCGACTTTCAAATAAAATGTCTTAACTGTACGGGAATATACGTAATAGATTGACGAGTACAGGATGTAGACACATGGTTAACGACTTGGGGAGGTTTGGGCCTGGGGCCGTGAGTCGTGCTTGGTAGAATTGATAAGGCGAACGCTCGCAATAAGCGGGAAATCCGGGTTCGAAAGTCACGGTCCGGCACAAATTTTCACTGTCGTCATTGCATTATACAGCTGATGGTAGTCCATATTCGCAGCTGCTAATACATTTCATGTATACGAACATGTAACTGGTGCTGCGCAAATGATGTGTGGAGAGACAAGGGTGCAGAGGGAAAATAATCGTTTAAAATGTAATTCCAGGGCCATGTAGTTGCGGCATTTCGCTCGGAGACACACGTGTGTAGTTAGGTATCGGAAAGAGATAAAATATGCTAGCAAGATTGATTGTGCGTACGCCCCAGTGACAGGCACACGTAGCTGCGGCTGTCTTGCAAATATAGGACTTTCGGTTCCTCTGGGAACAAATGCTCTTCGATATTGGGTAACGCCACAAAGGGCAGCAGTATATCCTCATTTGTTTATTTGGCGATCTGTCCGGCGCGCAGGGCGATATGGCGGGGACCGGAAGCGTGACGGATGGCTGCGGCCGCGACGTATCGCGGCCGGTGACAAATGGCCGCGTGTGTCAAAGGCGCGGGCATTACCACAATCGTGTATCCATCAGCGGGGTACGCATCCACCGTGCGGTGTATCTGTCGGGCGCGCATGTGCGAGAGAAACGCCCCGGCCGGTTACGGCAGCCGCTTCCCCGCTTACCTCTGTTTCTGCAAACACATTGGTACCACAGCCCGCCCGACCGTCCGCGAGACGAGAGTCCCATCAGAATGATTTTGGAAACGCAACGACCATTTGTCTTTCTCGGGGATGCGAAGCACAGTCAGCGTAGGACAATACATCGGCCTGTGACATTCAAAGGTACACGATAACAGGAGAACTATCAGCGCACAGAGTATTAACGCACAGTTCACGTTACAGATTAACTTAACCAGATAAAAATACTTGACAGGATTATTTATCATGTGTGGACTTAGGCAGGTACATATAAACAGACGAAGAACTGCAAAATACGATGGTATCTCAAAAAATCCTCATTTTGGTAACTCAAATGAAACTATATGGCTCCAGAGACCTTTTCCGGCCTCAGACATGTACGAGGTGCGGCTAGAAAAAAAACCGGACTGATGCTGGAAAAAAACATTTATTTACAATTATTTACAATTTCATGTTATCTCCTTCAATGTACTCTCCTCCTCGGTCTCTACACCGCTCCATACGAATTTTCCACTGTTCATAGCAATGCTGCTGATCATTTTCGGTAAGTCCATACATTACTTCCGTCGCTTTTTCTTTTACTGCTTCAACAGTCTCAAATCTAGTTCCTTTCAAAGCTGACTTGACTTTAGGGAAAAGAAAAAAGTCACAGGGGGCCAAATCAGGTGAGTAGGGTGGATGATCTAAGATGGGAATGTTGTGTTTCGCCAAAAACGTCTTCACTGACAACGCACTGTGAGCTGGGGCATTGTCTTGGTGAAGAATCCATGACTTTTTTCTCCACAAATCGTTCCGTTTTCTCCGTACTCGCTCACGTAGGGTAGCCAGGACACTAATGTAGTAATGCTGATTCACTGTTTGTCCCTCTGGTACCCAATCAATGTGCACAATCCCTTTGATGTCAAAAAAAAAAAAAAACCATCATCATTGCCTTGAATTTCGATTTTGACATTCGTGCTTTTTTTTTGTCGTGGAGAACCAGGAGTTTTCCAATGCATCGATTGGCGTTTAGTTTCGGGATCGTAAGTAAAAAACCACGATTCATCGCAAGTAATAACATTTTGTAAGAAGGTGGGATCACTTTCAACGTTTTCCAGGATGTCAGAACAAATCATTCTTCGGCGTTCCTTCTGTTCAATTGTGAGACACTTTGGAACCATTTTTGAACACACTTTGTTCATGTTGAAACTTTCATGAAGAATCTGCCTAACACTTTCCTTGTCAACTCCTGTTAACTCAGACACTGCTCTGATTGTTAAACGACGATCTTGTCGAACAAGTTTACCGATTTTTTCAATGTTTGCATCAGTTTTTGCTGACAATGGTCTGCCAGTGCGAGTGTCATCACTGGTGTCTTCGCGGCCATCTTTAAATCGTTTAAACCACTCAAACACTTGTGTTCGCGATAAACAATCATCGCCGTACACTTGTTGTAACATTACAAACGTTTCACTTGCAGATTTTCCTAGTTTGAAACAAAATTTGATGTTAACACGCTGTTCTTTCTGTACACTCAACATTTTCCGACGCACAGACAAAACGTCAACTAATTAAAACAGACTCCACGCGTAGACTGAGTGCAGGAGGCAGATGAAACTCGAACAGTAGGCGGAGCGAGAGTCACGTGACAGGCCACGCGACTTTCAGCCTTATTGCATTCGTTTTATTGTTTCACCAGTACTAGTCCGGTTTTTTTCTAGCCACACCTCGTATAGTGTACACTGATTACCCAAAAGGCTAGTACCACTCCCCACCGTGACTTTAGACGCCGCTTGGCAGCGATGCGGTAGCAAAAGTATGCAAGCAGAGCAGAAACGGACGGGGATCGTCCTAGCGAAGATATGGGGTGCAAATGAGGAAATGCATTGAGATAATCTAACTAAAATGAAGTTATATGGTTCCAGTTTCAAATGTCTATGATCAGCCAAAAAATTATGAACATTGCACACCTTGACCTTGTAATCAGTAGGTCCAAGATGTTTTCTCCACGTGTCGGTTCTCTGTTTAACTGCTCGAGGTAATTTTCTGATAGTGCACTCAGTATAATGTCACTCGATGCTCTGTCCCTACCACCCGTCCTAAACATCTGAGTGTCCCAGTCTATATCTGTAAATTGAAATCTTCACCTAAGACTATAACATGCTGAGAAAATTTATGTGAAATATATTCCAGATTTTCTCTCAGTTGTTCTGCCACTATTGCTGCTGAGTCGGGAGGTCGGTAAAAGGAGCCAATTACTAACCTAGCTCGGTTGTTGAGTGTAACCTCCACCCATAATAATTCAGGGGAACTATCCTACTTCACTACAGGATAAACTACTACTAACAGCGACAAACACGCTACCACCGGTGGCATGCAATCTATCCTTTCTAAACACCACCTGTGCCTTTGTAAAAATTTCGCCAGTTTCCCCGCATGTCCTGACTTTGCCCCGCACCCTTTGAGGTTGTTGCCCTTTCTGTACTTGCCCGAGGCCATCTAACCTAAAAAACCGCCCAGTCCCCGCCACACAACCCCTGCTACCCGTGTAGCCGCTTGCTGCGTGTAGTGGACTCCTGACCTATCCAGCGGGACCCGAAACACCACCACCTATGGCGCAAGTCGAGGAATCTGCAGCCCACACGGTCGCAGAACCATCTCAGCCTCTGATTCAGACCCTCCACTCGGCTCTGTACCAAAGGTCCGCAGTGAGTCCTGTCGTCGATGCTGCAGATGGTAAGCTCTGCTTTCATACCGCTGGCGAGACTGGCAGTCTTCACCAAATCAGATAGCCGCCGGAAGCCAGAGAGGATTTCCTCCGATCCGTAGCGACACACATCATTGGTGCCGACATGAGCGACCACCTGCAGATGGGTGCACCCTTTACTCTTCGTGGCATCCGGAAGGACCCTTTCCATATCTGGAATGACTCCGCCCGGTATGCACACGGAGCGCACATTGGTTTTCTTCCCCTCTTTTGCTGCCACTTCAGGTGAAACACATTTTTGCTGCACTAGGTCGATGGTCGTCTCCACGAACACCGTCATCGAGGTTAATGGCGCCTCGACACTTACAGCACGCCAAGGAACCAGGTTATTGGGAGCAGTATTTTGCTACTGTAAACATTCTCTTGAGCTTCCATGGGACCTGTGGTAATAATCGAAGGCACGTGGACATCTACGAACCACCTGCTTCACTTCATGCTTGTTGTCTTCCCCGACGGGGATGTCATCATTCAGCAGTACGGTTGTCCGTGATCACGACCAGAATCGTGCTACAGTGGTTTGAGGAGCGTTATAGTGAACACACGTTGACGTCTTGGAGACCAAATTCACCTGATGTAAATCCTATGGAACACACCTGGCTCGTTATCGGGCGACAACACCGCGTACGCACATCAGCGGCCCGTTGTTTACGCGAATTACGAGGGCAGTTCAATAAGTAATGCAACACATTTTTTTCCTGAAACAGGGGTTGTTTTATTCAGCATTGAAATACACCAGGTTATTCCTCAATCTTTTAGCTACACAACACTATTTTTCAACGTAATCTCCATTCAATGCTACGGCCTTACGCCACCTTGAAATGAGGGCCTGTATGCCTGCACGGTACCATTCCACTGGTCGATGTCGGAGCCAACGTCGTACTGCATCAATAACTTCTTCATCATCCGCGTAGTGCGTCCCACGGATTGCGTCCTTCATTGGGCCAAACATATGGAAATCCGACGGTGCGAGATCGGGGCTGTAGGGTGCATGAGGATGAACAGTCCAATGAAGTTTTGTGAGCTCCTCTCGGGTGCGAAGACTTGTGTGAGGTCTTGTGTTGTCATGAAGAAGGAGAAGTTCGTTCAGATTTTTGTGCCTACGAACAGGCTGAAGTCGTTTCTTCAATTTCTGAAGAGTAGCACAATACACTTCAGAGTTGATCGTTTGACCATGGTGAAGGACATCGAACAGAATAACCCCTTCAGCGTCCCAGAAGACTGTAACCATGACTTTACCGGCTGAGGGTATGGCTTTAAACTTTTTCTTGGTAGGGGAGTGGGTGTGACGCCACTCCATTGATTGCCGTTTTGTTTCAGGTTCGAAGTGATGAACCCATGTTTCATCGCCTGTAACAATCTTTGACAAGAAATTGTCACCCTCAGCCACATGACGAGCAAGCAATTCCGCACAGATGGTTCTCCTTTGCTCTTTATGGTGTTCGGTTAGACAACGAGGGACCCAGCGGGAACAAACCTTTCAATATCCCAACTGGTGAACAATTGTGACAGCACTACCAACAGAGATGTCAAGTTGAGCACTGAGTTGTTTGATGGTGATCCGTCGATCATCTCGAACGAGTGTGTTCGCACGCTCCGCCATTGCAGGAGTCACAGCTGTGCACGGCCGGCCCGCACGCGGGAGATCAGACAGTCTTGCTTGACCTTGCGGCGATGATGACACACGCTTTGCCCAACGACTCACCGTGCTTTTGTCCACTGCCAGATCACCGTAGACATTCTCAAAGCGCCTATGAATATCTGAGATGCCCTGGTTTTCCGCCAAAAGAAACTCGATCACTGCCCGTTGTTTGCAACGCACATCCGTTACAGACGCCATTTTAGCAGCTCCGTACAGCGCTGCCACCTGTCGGAAGTCAATGAAACTATACGAGACGAAGCGGGAATGTTTGAAAATATTCCACAAGAACGGCCGTGCGGTTAAAGGCGCTGCAGTCTGGAACCACAAGACCGCTACGGTCGCAGGTTCGAATCCTGCCTCGGGCATGGATGTTTGTGATGTCCTTAGGTTAGTTAGGTTTAACTAGTTCTAAGTTCTAGGGGACTAATGACCTCAGCAGTTGAGTCCCATAGTGCTCAGAGCCATTTGAACCATTTTTTTCCACAAGAAATTTCCGGTTTTTTCAACCAAAACTGGCCGAGAAAAAATATGTGTTGCATTACTTATTGAACTGCCCTCGTACATGACCTGTGCGTAGACATCTAACGTCACATACCTCAACGAACCTACCAACAAACTGTGGGATTCCTGAAGCGCAGAATCAGTGATGTATCGTTCCAAAGACGGATAAACAAGCTATTAAGGACAGGATCATAATCGTTTTGGCACATCAGTTTATATATGCAGACTGAAGCGGCGAATGAAAATTCATACCTTAGGTAGGATTTGAACCTGTGTCTTCCGATCACTATGCAAATGCGCTAACCACTACGCCACACTCGAACAGTGGACTGTTACAAATTTTCATTCCTCACTTCAGTCTGCATACATACACGATAGACGTTTGACGCTGGAGAAGACCTCTGGAACCACATTGCTTCATTTGATTAAAGTACGCTAGGCCTGAGTTTCGGGTAGGATATCTCATTTCTTTCAGTGCTGAGGTGCTATTCTAATACAGTTGGAGATCCGCTGCAACACGGTTCGAGGTTACGGGGAATACCAAATGGGTTGAGGCGTGAAAGGGAATTTGAATTTGTGGAGGGAGGTGCCCTGGCGTAGTCCGTGCAATTGTGAGGAGCCACTGTACCACGATGGCGTGACGGTTAGGACTTATGCCTAGTGAGAAGGAGGCTCAAGCTAGGTACAAATTTCCATTCGTCGCATCAGTCTGTATATAAACATAATCTTCATAAATCTTGGCATAGTCCATATAGCACATTCAGCGAAAAGACT
This sequence comes from Schistocerca nitens, assembly GCF_023898315.1. NCBI lineage: Eukaryota > Metazoa > Arthropoda > Insecta > Orthoptera > Acrididae > Schistocerca > Schistocerca nitens. The sequence continues at coordinate 1,223,045,163 of NC_064614.1, forward strand.
TTGGTCATTTTCACACCTTCCATCATCTCGCACATATCTTTACGACAAGCATATTTTGATGCTTGACGGGTTTTCTCCCGACGAAGCCGCTTGGTAAGTATGTCATCGATCGCTCGGCTGCACTATATTCTTTGCGATGCGGATCGTACTGTAGTTCAGTGGCCTTTGGGTACAGGTTTTCGGCCACAGCTGAGTGGGAGAGTGGAAAGCACTTTTTTATATCTTGGACTGTTCAGAGATGGTTGGTGGGGCATCACACTCAACACGGAGCCGCAAAGCGAAAGGCAGTTAAAAACATCGCCACTGGTCTGCTTTACTGTATTCATTTAGCTGCTTCACTGCACGCGTACTGCAGTTTAAACTTTATTGTGTCCCATTTTTATTAAAACTTGTTCAAAGAAACAATGAATTAGAAGTTCTGTATGTCCCCAGAGAAAAAGCACAGCTAAATAGATGAAATCCGTGGGTATCATACTGTGCTGGGCTTAAAGCCTTTCCTACCAGGACTGTGGTGTCTCACGCTACTTTGGTATCCAATATGACAGCTTATCTTTTATTTTGAATGAAACTCGTTGAGGCCAATGAAGCATGAGGACTGAAGTTAGAGATTTCCAGCTGTTCTTATGCGTGCTAATAAAGTTAAATTACCTCACCAAGGAAGAGAAAACGAATTTTCCAGTACTGGAATGAAGAACAGCTACCTACATGAGTAACCTGGAAGTAGATATCCTCGGTATAGCACATGAGCTTAAATCCATACAAATAATACAAAAGGATGTGCGTATGTATGTACCTCCTCCTAAGCCACCTGACCGATTTCAACTAAACTTTGTATATATGGTACTGTCTGGAAAGGATCATTGTGCGGGTAAGAACCACCCATCTATGAAAGAGGTGCGTGACTAAGCAGGTAGCCCATGGCGCGAGGATACCGGTAATTTATTTATCCAGTATTTGACTTTGAGAGCACTTAGAGAATTGGGTCAAATTTTACACATAATTCCAAACGTTTATGAAACTTTTTCTCTCTGTCGACCCCATAAAATGATAAAAGGAAAAAATTTTGTCTTCTACCACGTTTACGCTGCTCTTGCATTAAAACTGCCACATGAAGCACGCCGTTTTAAAATATTACTTCTTTACTACTAACTGTATGCGCGACTCATTTTGCAAAAAGTATACACATACACAACTGAATGTACCAGGAAAATTACATCGTTGTACTACACTTAGTTCATGAACACGATGTCATAAACACTGAATGTGTGGAAAATTACCCGTCACATTTGAATTTATTACTTATTTTGTGCTAGCCCTATTCGTAGCCCTTTCGCAGACAGTATTCACATATGCTGCTGAATGTACGTACAAAAATATGTTATTGTAAGGCACGTAGTTCAGGAGATATTATAGTGAAAGGCGTGGAAAACTGCCACATCCTGCATGACCTTTTAACTTATTACTTCTGTGCTACTAACTCTACACGTAGCACATTTCGCAGATAGCATCCGCATGTGCCCCTGAATGCACGTAGAAAAATATATCATTTGCGACACAAAGTTCAGGAGATATGAAGTATCATGTATGACTTTTTAATGCAGTACTTCTTTGGAGAGAAATTTCCGCCTTATACGAGACTGCAGAGTCGGGAACAGGGATACGTGAAGCTAGACGCTCTTGGTTTGGATGTGGAAGATAAAAGTTCTCTCGTTTTACACCTAGGAGACTGTGAGTTCAGACGGGTGGACGGGACTTCGCAGTGCCCGAGTCCCGACGATCGAGTTTCTGGTTCTTCACAGGCGACCACGCACGGCCAACATACCGCCACAGCAGACTGGTGAGAGCATTCATCAGCACCGGCGCTGATCTTTGCAAAGAGAACGCACCTTCACCACAGTACCGTAATTCCCAGTTTCAGTGACCGTATCTTTTTAATTTATCATTCAGTCAACCACTGGAGTAACTAAAACATTTGGTGGGTTGCATTGGCATTAGCGTTTGTATGTGTAGCTTTATTGCAATCACTTTTTCTGGTAGTAATGCCACTGAGTCTATGTCATCCTTTCAATATAACAAAACCATCAGTGTAATTTTATTTTTGTATCATCTCAAGTAACTTGTAGTTTTCTTCAGTTCATTGTCCATTGAGTAAAGTCATTCAACAGGATTACATCAGTTTCCCATCTTAGAATTCCATGTTAGGGTCATTTCTGAGATTGCGATTCCGTTGGACAATTAAAGTTTAACACTGGGTCTTAACGAATGTGTGACGCAGTCAGGGCAGCGCCCTCAATCCGGTACGATTTCTCAATCACATACAGTGGGATTCTGGACAGATCAGAGATAATGCACTATAGATGAGACTGAGGACAAAGAAATTTACGACTTGTCAGGACACGCAGATTTACAGACGCTGGGAGACGTTGGCAAATTAAACACTGCTTGGAATTGCTTTTAGAACAGATATTTTTTCGCAAGTGCGTGTTTCTTTTAACATGGAAAAAGAGAAAATTACACAGTAATAATAACAGTTGCTAGTAAGTAATTCGATAGGTGAGGCAAAGAATCTGTAGGGACCAATCAAACGTAATGGAACATTCCGACGAATTTTGCAGAACACCTAGGAAGAGCGAACCAACTCCCGTAAGAGAGTTTGATGGCCAGATTTAACACACAGACGGTCTGTTCAGTGGTCACTCAGATTTGAGCCTCTGAGTGTAAACAAAAACTATCGGTTACAGTCGCTGCCATTAGGCCTCCGACCTAGGAGGACTCAGCCGTCTCAATTCCACAACATCTGTCGATTGAGAGATATCACCTCATAAGCCATTCTGTAAATTTTGGAAATTTGTGGTAAGGTCTTATGGGACCAAACTGCTGAGGTTATCGGTCCATAAGCTTACGCACTACTTAATCTAACTTAAACTAACATACGCTAAGGACAACACACACACACACACACACCCATGCCCGAGGGAGGACTCGAACCACCGGGGGGGGGGGGGGGGGGGGGAACCGCGCGGACCTTGACAAGGCGCCGCAGACAAGCCATTCGGTGTCAGACATTGTTGATGCACTGCCTCATAATGGAGTCTACTACTTTACACCCATAAAAGTGCGTCCCCAAATGCGCTGTTACGATCAGAGTAACGAATAAAACTAAGGAAACAGATACTGAAGTACTTTCGTTCTAATCTTAGTGAGTGTTAGAAAGTTACGAATTGTTTTAGAGCACTTTTGTAAACGATAATTGCAATAATTTTAGCTACAGTGCAGCATACGATAAATTTTGTGGAAGTAAAAGCAATTATGGAATACTTAAGATATATTCCGGCACCTGGTTCACCTAATTATTTTATACAGGTTGTTTCAGAAGTGATGGACAATAATTCACACACGGAAAGTACAGGCCAAAATTAGCTAAAAAGCTCCAATGAACATGGGTCCACAAATCAACCGGTGCCGACATATCGCATTAGTTCGAATTGGGAACCAACTGTGTACGCCCCTGGATAACGCAGTATATACGTTGGTGTCTCGGGGTTTGGAATCGACTATCTGTTTACGCATGAGCAACTATTTCCATTTCCCTCTCCGTGCACTATGCCGTGCCGACATCACAATGAGTTACGAACGTGAAGGCACCATGAACAGAGGTTACACCAGTGAAGAGTACGCTGACATGCACTTCATGTATGGCAAAGCTAATGGCAGTGCCCTTGAGGCTGCACGATTGTATGAAGAAGGTTCTCCTCTCCGCAGGCAATACGACAGGCTTACATTTAGCTGGTTACACCAGCGCCTTAGAGCAGGGCTTAACAACTGGCCGGTTTTGAGCGCGAGTACTCGCGTCTGCTCAGGCACGTGCTCGCGAGCAGGTGCAAGGTCGCGGAGTAGGGAGGGAGGGGAAATGCGCGCGCATGTTTGAATGTGATCTCGCATTCTTAGCAGATTTAACTAGCCATCTGAATGCTTTGAACATTTTACTACAAGGTAAAGATCTGCTAATTACTTATTTCATAGATCGAATACGAGCTTTTAAAATGAAATTGACACTTTGTGAGTCAGGTGGAAACAGGAAACCTAGCTCATTTTCCTAAATTATCATCCATGCAAGATGTTCACAAAGACTGTGCACGTTATTCACATAGTTTAGCTGATCAGCGCTTTCAAGATCTGACAGCACTAGAAATTGATTTTGATCTGTTCTCTCCATATTCAGCGAATATTTAAGAGATTTGTCCTGAGCTGCAGCAAGAAATTATTGACCTGCAGTGTGACAGAGAAAACAGAGACAAATTTCAGAACAAGAAAAACATTTTGGAATTCTGCGGACACTTCCCTCAGCATGGATTTCCTCGTTTGCACAAACTGGTGGCTACAATAATACCAATGTTCGGTTCCACGTATGTTTGTGAACAACTGTTCTCTGCAATGAAATGTAACAAGACGCGCCTGAGAAACGCATTGTCTGATCGAAATTTAAAATCCACACTGCGCCTAAAATGCACAAGAACAATTACTCCGAACATAGACGCAACTGTAAAGGGCAAAAAGTACAAGATAACCGAGAATCCCACACTTCAGTGACACTTTTTATTGTGTAACAGTTCACAAATTAATGCGAATGTAGAGGCATACACTAAGCTAATAAAATTATGTGGCACGTGTACATTCTCCTTTATTTGTTTCATTTGTCACAGTAATAATTCGTGAGTGATATCCCTGCAGGTGGCCGCGGATTTACATTGACTGGCGGCAGCTGTTGTGTACCCCACGTGACTCTCCCCACTCTCCGCTCTGGTCCGGTAGTGGGGGTAGCGTGCTCGCGCTGCTCCGTACTCGCGCCTTGCTGCTCACAGCTTGCTCCGCGAGCACGTATGTTGTGAAGCCCTGCCTTAGAGAAACCGGGAGTTTCGCACACTACGTACGAGAAGGTCGACACAGATGTTGAGGAAAGGGTATCACGCATTCTACACGAACGTCCGAGTACTTCAACAAAGAGGATTACTGCCCAAGAGCGTGTCTTGAGTCACAGCAGTGTAAGGCGGATTTAAGCCGACAAGTACTCTAAGAGAGCTTCTGCCAATCCCGTAACTGTCACATTTGGGCCGATTTCAATCCTAATGAAACACTCGTATCACGGCATCAGCATCATAAACGTCTGGCCCGAACTGCTCGAAGACTGCCTAATTCGACCAGACTTCCTTCGACAGAGACTAAGCGGACAGCAGTACATGCGGATGCGGTTTCTGCGGACTGTACTTATAGATGTACATGATGATATCCCACTGAACCGACGCCTGACCATATACACTCCTGGAAATGGAAAAAAGAACACATTGACACCGGTGTGTCAGACCCACCATACTTGCTCCGGACACTGCGAGAGGGCTGTACAAGCAATGATCACAAGCACGGCACAGCGGACACACCAGGAACCGCGGTGTTGGTCGTCGAATGGCGCTAGCTGCGCAGCATTTGTGCACCGCCGCCGTCAGTTTCAGCCAGTTTGCCGTGGCATACGGAGCTCCATCGCAGTCTTTAACACTGGTAGCATGCCGCGACAGCGTGGACGTGAACCGTATGTGCAGTTGACGGACTTTGAGCGAGGGCGTATAGTGGGCATGCGGGAGGCCGGGTGGACGTACCGCCGAATTGCTCAACACGTGGGGCGTGAGGTCTCCACACAGTACATCGATGTTGTCGCCAGTGGTCGGCGGAAGGTGCACGTGCCCGTCGACCTGGGACCAGACCGCAGCGACGCACGGATGCACGCCAAGACCGTAGGATCCTACGCAGTGCCGTAGGGGACCGCACCGCCACTTCCCAGCAAATTAGGGACACTGTTGCTCCTGGGGTATCGGCGAGGACCATTCGCAACCGTCTCCATGAAGCTGGGCTACGGTCCCGCACACCGTTAGGCCGTCTTCCGCTCACGCCCCAACATCGTGCAGCCCGCCTCCAGTGGTGTCGCGACAGGCGTGAATGGAGGGACGAATGGAGACGTGTCGTCTTCAGCGATGAGAGTCGCTTCTGCCTTGGTGCCAGTGATGGTCGTATGCGTGTTTGGCGCCGTGCAGGTGAGCGCCACAATCAGGACTGCATACGACCGAGGCACACAGGGCCAACACCCGGCATCATGGTGTGGGGAGCGATCTCCTACGCTGGCCGTACACCACTGGTGATCGTCGAGGGGACACTGAATAGTGCACGGTACATCCAAACCGTCATCGAACCCATCGTTCTACCATTCCTAGACCGGCAAGGGAACTTGCTGTTCCAACAGGACAATGCACGTCCGCATGTATCCCGTGCCACCCAACGTGCTCTAGAAGGTGTAAGTCAACTACCCTGGCCAGCAAGATCTCCGGATCTGTCCCCCATTGAGCATGTTTGGGACTGGATGAAGCGTCGTCTCACGCGGTCTGCACGTCCAGCACGAACGCTGGTCCAACTGAGGCGCCAGGTGGAAATGGCATGGCAAGCCGTTCCACAGGACGACATCCAGCATCTCTACGATCGTCTCCATGGGAGAATAGCAGCCTGCATTGCTGCGAAAGGTGGACATACACTGTACTAGTGCCGACATTGTGCATGCTCTGTTGCCTGTGGTTCTGTCAGTGTGATCATGTGATGTATCTGACCCCATGAATGTGCCAATAAAGTTTCCCCTTCCTGGGACAATGAATTCACGGTGCTCTCATTTCAATTTCCAGGAGTGTAGTTCACGTATGACGGTGCTCCAGCACACTTTCATTTACGAGTGCGCCGGCTTCTAACTCGCACGTGTGGTTAACGCTGGATAGGTAGAGGAGGGCCACTGCCTCCAAGGTCTCCGGATTTAAACCCCACTGATTTCTGTATGTGGGGTCATGTCTAAAGCCTGGTCTGCGCTACCGAGGTCATCTCTTGAGCAATACGCTTGCGGATCGAAGCAGCCTTCCAGCATTTATAGAATTCCCCATGACTGTCGGAGAGGATTCCCAATTCATTTCAGAGGCGGTTTCAGTGCTGCGTTATGACGCATGGACAACGTTTCTAGCACCTATTTTAACGTTTAGAGATCCTATGTGCTCCTAGACACTGGTGAACAGAAAACGTGTGTCTCGACAACTGTTGATTTGTTTGTCCATGTTTATTGGAGCGTTTTAGCTACTTTTCTCACATATTTTCCAGTATGAATTATTAACCATTACTTATGAAACACCCTGTGTGTTACTAATTGCAAACGCCACACTCAAATGTAATTCTAATTTTTAATATATGTGATTAATATAAATTAACTTCCCGAACTGGATAGTGTAATAAATTTATCACTTCATAAACTGGCTATCCACACCAGCGTAAAAATAAGATGACGTACGTTGCCAATGAAGTGTCTGCGTGTGAGACCTAATACTGGGGCGGTCGCAGCCTTGAATCCTGACATTCCACGGACTTAAACAAGTGGCGTATCGATTTTAGATTAACAACGAAAAGTTAGGAGCAGCCCCGGAATCAAGTCCTGAAAAATCATTGGACTTCAGACAGTGACAATTCAAGTTAAATTTGCTGATAGGAAGTACCCTGGTAGTACTATCACACGGCCACATTTTCCCATATTAAATACTATGCTTTCTTCCTCCATTTCCGGAAAGATTTTTAATATAATCGTACACTTCCTTTGACATCATTCGAAAGCCCTTGACAAAATGAGTACAGCAATACACTGAAGCGCCAAAGAAACTGATATAGACACGCGTATTCAAATACAGAGATATGTAAACAGGCGATTGCGGCGCTGCGATAGGCAACGCCTGTATAAGATAACAAGTGTCTGGCGCAGTTGCTAGATCGGTTACTCCTGCTACAATGGTAGGTTATCAATATTTAAGTAACGTGGTGTTATAGTCGGCGCACAAGCGATTGGACACAGCATCTCCGAGGTAGCGATGAACTGGGAATTTTTCCTTACGGCCATTTCACTAGTGTACCGTGAATATCAGGAATCCGTAAAACATCAACTCTCCAACATCGCTGCGGTCGGAACAAGATTCTGCAAGAACGGGACCAACGACGACTGAAGAGAATCGTCAAACGTGACAGAAGTGCAACCCTTCCGGTAATTTCTGCAGATTTCAGTGCTGGGCCATCAACAAGTATCAGCGTGCGAACCATTCAACGAAACATCATCAATATGGGCTTTCGCAGCCGAAGGCTCTCTCGTGTACCCTTGATGACTACACGACACAAAGCATTACGCCTCTCCTGGGACCGTCAACACCGACATTGGACTGTTTCTCACATGGGTGGAAACATGTTGCTTGGTCGAACGAGTCTCGTTACAAATTGTATCGATGGGATGGACGTGTATGGGTATGGAGACAACCTCATGAATGCATGAACCCTGCATGTCAGCAGGTGACCGTTGAACCAGGTGGAACCTCTGTAATGGTGTGGGGCGTGTGCAATTGGAGTGATGTGTCTAGATATGAGTCTGACAGGTGGCACGTAAGTGAGCATCCTGTTTGATCACCTGCATCCATTCACGTCCATTGTGCATTCCGACGGACTTGGGCACTTCCAGCAGCACAATGCCACACTCCACACGTCCACAATTGCTACAGAGTGGCTCCAGGGACACTTCCGTTGGCTATCAAATTCCCCAGACATGAACATTTTTGAGCATACCTGGGATGCCTTGCATTGTACTGTTCAAAAGAGATCTCGACCTCCCTCGCACTTTATGGACAGCCCTGCTGGATTCGTGGTGTCAGTTACCTCCAGCACAACTTCAGACATTAGTCGAGTCCATGCCACTTCGTGATGCGGCACTTCTGCATGCTCGCTGGGGCCCTACATGATATTAGTTTCATTGGCCCTGCAGTCTATTTTTAAATACAGGTAAATGTATCTATTTATCTAACTAATAAAAATTTTAATATTAATAATAATGTATTGGAACATTATTATTAACTTATTTATTAGTTAAATATTGCATTTTCAATATTGTATTGTAAATATTGTGAGAGCTCCATCATTGCCGGTTCCAAACCCTAGGCTTTAACTCGCAACTGATGATGTATGAGTAACAAGTTTGTTAGAAAACCTGGGTCCACCTGGCTCCGGATGGTAGCAGCCTCTGGGGGTCCCTGCCTAGCGTCACAGGTGAAGTACCAAAACCCCCGTCTCGTTGAGTGGAGGCCGCCCGTACTCTGGTCAGTGTCTGGTTGATCTGTTAGCTTAGCTGTGACTGAGTCTTTTGGAACTGAAATCTCCAGTGTGAGATCTTTTTCAGTATCACCACCGAACTCTCAACACAAAGCAATAATGACGATAGAAGAATGGGAAAGAATCCACTATCTTGGGCCCCAGTGGTTAAGACTGGGTAATAAACATGATTATCGAATTCCAGGAGATCACGCATGTCAAAGAGAGGAGAATCCCCTTGAGACTAAGAGAATATCTTACATGGGAACGCTGAACTCGAACTCACTACTGAAACCATGCAAATTGGAACAGCTGTCAAACATAGTATCAAAGTTTTATCAGTACAGGAAACACAAATCTCAGATGAGAACCACTTTGATTCGGAAAATTACAGAATATGCTAGAGGAAACCAATCATAACCATCGAAGGTAGAACTTTCAAACTCTTTGGAAAGGATTTGTACACTGCCGTTTGCGAAAAGTGCTACACGAATAGCGCCACACTTGGTGGAAATAGCGACTGGTATGCAAGCAATACGTGATACGTTATGCGGCAAGATGGGGTACACGTACGCCGAGCAGAGCCCTCTCATGTCTGTCCGACAGGGTCGTTGTGGCGTCTGGTGTAGTCGGTGCAGAGCTGTCACAAAAGGTGGAAACAGTACAGTGAGTGCCAGTATGCCTCGTCGACGTCAAAGGGAGCCACATCGGCATGTGAGCGAGTTCGAACAGGGCAGAATGATCGGTCTCCGGTCAACGGGGTTCTCATACCGTGACATTTCGGCTCGCATGGGGCATGCTGCTACGACAGTGATGCGTCCGTGGAAGCAGTGGATAGAGGAAGGTCGTACGCAGCGACGAGCGGGAACTGGACCACGGAACATGACCACAGCACGGGATGACCGTCATCTTGTCCGCATGGCCATTACGGACCGTATAGCGTCATCCACAGTGTTGGCTCGTCGCTGGAGCACTGCATCAGGTGTCAACTTGTCTGCATCAATGGTTCGTCGTCGTCTGCTGCAAGGTTGGACTGGTTGCATGCGTGCCATTACGTCGGCTTCCATTGTCGAGAAACCACAAGCTCCTCCGACTGCAGTGGACACGTGAACACCGTCACTGGGGTGCTGAGTGGCAACATGTAATCTTTCCCGATGAGTCCCGCTTTAACGTGTCCTGCAGTGATGGCCGTATACGCGTGGGGCAGTACCGTGGTGAGCGCAACATGAAGGGCTACATTGTGGAGCGGCATAGCGGACAAACACCAGGTGTGATGGTTTGGGGCGCCATTGCTTACAACAACCGATCTCGCCTCGTACGTACTGCGGGCACTTTGAACAGCAACCGATACCTAACGGAGGCTGTGCAGCCTGAAGCACTCCCCATGCTTCAGACATCTCCACAGGCGACATTTCAACAGGACAATGCCCGGCCACATATTGCGAGGAATGTACAGGGCTACTTCGAAGATCGGTGGGTACCGTAGCTTCCCTGGCCTGCACGTTCGCCAGACATGTAGCCCATCGAATACGTCTGGGATATGGTTGGTCGGCACCTGGTGCGTCACGGTCGTCCAGTGACTGATGTCACGGATTTTTTGGGCTCGGATACAAACTGCGTGCAGAGAAATCCCTCAGAAACATATTCAGAACCTTATTGATTCAATGCCACAGCATATAACGGCTCTAATTGCAGCACATGGTGGCCACACGACATACTGAACAGTAGGGCTCAAAGGACGTGTACAGATCTGAAAAGGTAACCATTAGTTACTTGTCATGTACCTAACCTGTGGTATTAAAGTAATTGAATTCATGCGTTTCCTTCTTGTGTTGCAATTTCCACAAACGGTAGTGTAGTACAAAAATTGATACTCGACTCTGCAATAGATTTCACTTCAAAATCGGAAGAAGTATCAAAACTGATGACACGATTTGGAAACAAAGCCTATAACTAATCAGCGGACATGTCCCCACAAATAACTGCAACAAGAAAAACTTACAGGTGATAGAATGCTGGGAAAATATGGAACAAACAACCAAGAAGACCCGCACAAAGCACGTAAAAGTGTTACTAGCAGATTTTAACGCCCCAAATAGTGAGGAGAAGAAAGAGGCACAACAGGAAAGCATAGGATCCGAAATAGGACAAACAAGATTGGAGAGAACCTGATAAACTGCAGGAATTTCGACCTCGAAATCACGCCAACGCTATTCCAGAAACTTCACCAGAAACTACGAACTAGGAAACTCCGAACAACACCCTATACACAAACATACATAATTTCACGTATACATCACATATGCTTAAATATCTCATAAAATACCTTCTCCGAGTTGCAGGTAGTTCCCGCAATGGAGCAACAACTTCTTCTTTATTCACTTCACATCAACTAATTGACAGCACAAGACGACAGTAACTGTGTAATGGGTACTACATTGTTGTAAGGTCTACATATTATCATTATTACTATTATTGTTGTTGGTGGTGGTGTTGTTGTTAATGGAATTGGTCATTCACGAAGCTTTGGCAGCCTGGGGTCTTCCATACCAATTCAGAAGTAAGGAGTCTTGAGTCAAGTAATTTAGAAAGCATAGCGCATATATTGTAACATGGTTGATTTTAAATGGTGGTGCAGAATGTGGAGGAAGCAAGTGTCGCTAGTCAAAGGTGTAGTGCAGAGGAAGCATATTTTCTAACAAGTGTCTATCTTCAAGAACGATAGTTAGCTTTCTTTCATGAGAATCGGTTGTAGATGGCACAGAAAATTTCTTCGTCATTCCATAAGAAGGGAAATTATTAGTTTGTGGCTTGTTAAAACATCTACAGAAATTAAATGTCATTTATTTTTCATGGTCGGGTATGGGGGTGGCGAGGGGGGGGGGGATGGGGTTGAGGGTGCTCTAGTTAATATTTGCATGCACTCAGGGAGTAATGTTCACAGAAACGTTGAGAAGCAAGAAGCACTGTTCAGTGTGGTGTGGTGAGGCGGGGGGGTCAACAATGACGTCAGCGTTCACAGACGAGGCCAACGAGAAAGACAGGCTGTAGTAGATACGTCACAGCACGTGACACTGCAGGTCTTACTAGTGCCAGCAGCCGCCTCCGGCGGGGAGCGAGCAACTTATTCAGATGAGTGTAATAATTCTTAACTGCACGTTTAAATGCATGCAAGCTCTGGATAACACTCGACAAAGTTAAGATCTTTAGTGGGCACCTTTTCATTGACGTATTTTTTCCCCGTGGACCCTGCACGGATCTAAGGGTTTTCGAAGTATGGCGGATGAGGTGACTGGAGTGACGTCACAAATTCGTTAGTGGGCCCGTATATCTCGTGGACCCCGTCAGAAAACACCTGTGCGCGGTGCCTACTTTGTACTCTAGTAAGTGCGAGTAATACCACTGCGACAGGATTAAGTGCAACTAAGTGTTCCGTTTTTTTGCCGAGATCCTAGTGGCGATACTTAAAACCATTCACGAAATAAAACGCTGTGTTACGTTGCGCTGTTTGTATACCGCCCAGAATCTGTAGCTGAGGGTGCTTCGGAAAAGTAATTGAGGTCGTCAGTCTGTTGATTCGCCAGGAGGAAACGGCCTTTCTGTTACGTAAGTGAGCTGTGTAGGTGGGAGCCAGTAGCGCTCTCGGCTGGCATGGAGGGCCGCAGCAGAGTTTTTATTCGCAGTAATTACCGAGCAGCGGCCGTCGGCGGGACACGGCCGTGACGGATGGGGGCCTTTCATCCAGTTTCTCGTTCTGCGGGCGCAAAGCAATTTCCTCGCAGGCGCGCGTGTCATCACGGAGCTCTGGCGTGGAGTGACATTTTCTGAATGGAACTCCAGCAGCGGGTCACGAGCCTCGCTGGTTGTTGTTTCAGGCGGCTCGAGTACGGCGAGAAGCACCGACAAAGGGTATCCGGCACTACCGTCTGAGGACCCGCCTAGTGCTGATGCGTGGTTCGTTACTAGAGCTTGTGATTATTACGTCTCTCACTCAAGTGACGTTCTGCGTTTACATCAAAGAGGTATATTTGTAGGGAAAGTTGCTATTTAAAGAAAAAGCAAACGCTAGTAAATGTAAGTCAACGTTTTAAGCCGTGATACGAAGGCTTAGTTAAGAATGCTGAGGTCCAAATATAAAAAACGAAAAAAAGAAACTGATGCACCATGAAGGAATTACCCCATCGGGACGGAAATCGGTAACTCAGATGCACATGTACATACAAACAAATACTCACAGTTTCAGAAAAACTGTATGATTTGTTCAAGACGAAAACGTTCACAAGTTGAGCAAATTAATAAGTTGTTGTTTGAAGGCTTTTATTTGAGCAATCATGGCCCATGAATATCACTTGGCTGTAATTCGATGGCTGCCGCCGACGTGGATGCTGTTGGCTTTAACCGATGGCGCCTCAGACGTTTGCGTACGCGAGCTGATCACAGGGTTTTAGTTTATGACAGATAATGTTAGTTATATTTAATTTGGTGGTATTATTTTAGAGATTTGAGAGGTTGAAAGGTGTATTCAAGAAAGAACTTCCCCCTTCCCCTATTATTTATTTTATATTGACATATGGCTTGAGTTGTACTTGGTGCCACTACTGGCTACAGGTATTGTATGGCAATGTAAAAAGTTTTGGAAGTTTTTTTTTTAATTTTTTTAAAAATCCCTTAGTGTTAACGTGTACGGAAGTACTGTTCCGGTTGCTAGCCGTAATTACACTCTATTAGATGTTATATTCTGAGTATATTATTGTTAAATTACATGTGAACGCATGGAGCGCATGACCATGCAGCGGCCACTACCGAGGGCGCTTAGCTGCTAGTTGACTTGTTTAGCGTCACTATACGCTCTGCTTAAGGACTGCTTGTGTCGCAGTTATTGTCATATGTTATTGGACACTTTCTTTGAGTTGCCAAGGCTGCACGCCTGGTTGGTTAGGAAGGAGTTGAAGTTTGTGGTACGTAACGTTGAGACGTGTTGAGTGTGTTGTTCACTTATGTTTTGTACTTTTTTGTAACAGATGTCTGAAGATGTGTGTAATCCCGAAACGCGTAACATAGTCTAATAAAAGAGTCAATTGAACATGTCATGACTTTATTGCGATTGTACAGAATTGGTTGCCAATTATTAATAATGCTTAGGCACACCTCTGTGTCTCATGCGAGTAGTTATTCGCCTTGGCACTCATTGACAGTTAGATGTCCTGGTGAGGGATAGCGTGCAAAATTCTGTCAAGTTGACTTGTTCGATCGTCAAAATCTCAAGCTCGTTGTATGGGCTTCCCTTAATGTTCCAAACGTTTTCAGTTGGGGAGGGATCTGCGAGCCGTGCGTGGCTCGTGTTCGTGCCATATCTCATTTGACATCCTGTTTTTATTGTACTACCACCTCGTTACGTTAATTTCAATTGCTGGTGTCACCGAGTTGCCGCCTTGCCTGCCCGTGAGCGGCAGCAGCGGCCCTTATCGAGATAAGCCCTGGCGTATTATTTGATGACTGCTATTACTTCCCGGTTGTCGTGTGCTTGGAATTAGTTCGGATATGCAGTGAGTTGGGAGGCGCTAACAGAGCAGTTCGGACCTCGCAGTGTTTGACTTAGGACGCGGAGAAGTTCAGTCGGGGCGCGGCTGCAGTGAGGTACGGACAGCCATGACTCACCCGACGATTGCCGATACGTATCACTTGAGTGCGGACTACCTTGGTTGGTCGTCGGTCGATCGTCTTGTCGGACGACGTGTATGTTGGCCGGCGATCGCTGATGGCTTGCCTGCTTCTGCCCACTCGTGATTCGTCCTTGTTATTGCACAGTCGCTGCCGTTAGTATTGTCTAGTCCTTCATGCAAGTGTTCGTGAAACTGTGTGTAGATTGTGATGTCGACTGGTCAGTTATTTTAGTGCTGTCTCGATGCTGATGTGTGGCAGTCGGTCGGTTGGTGTGGATCAGTCAGGAAATGTCCGCGCGGCGCAGTGGGCCGGGCCCCCTGGCTGTCTCTACGCAGTGTCGGAGTGTGTGGGAGAGCTGTTCAGATTGCTACGAGGTTCGTGGCTCACCGACCCAGGACATCAAAGTTGAGTGGTGATTTAATTACCGAAGCCAGTCTGTTCTCATTGTGTCGTTCGTTTTCATGGTTGGCTGTTGGGGGTGATCCCGTGAGCAACAGCGAGTGTTCGAGTTGGTGAAAGTTTGGCCACCATCCGATGCAGTTTAACTGTATTTTGGTTATTTGAAGTCCAAGTACAGCAGCGGAATTTTCTGCCTTGTGGCCGTTGGCGTTCCGGTTACCCGACTTGGCCCGCATCTCGTGGTCGTGTGGTAGCGTTCTCGCTTCCCACGCCCGGGTTCCTGGGTTCGATTCCCGGCGGGGTCAGGGATTTTCTCTGCCTCGTGATGGCTGGGTGTTGTGTGCTGTCCTTAGGTTAGTTAGGTTTAAGTAGTTCTAAGTTCTAGGGGACTTATGACCACAGCAGTTGAGTCCCATAGTGCTCAGAGCCATTTGAACCATTTTGTTACCCGACTTGGCCGGTGATGCAAGATTTCAGGCAGTGTCCTTTCCTCACC
Source organism: Schistocerca nitens (assembly GCF_023898315.1). Taxonomy (NCBI): domain Eukaryota; kingdom Metazoa; phylum Arthropoda; class Insecta; order Orthoptera; family Acrididae; genus Schistocerca; species Schistocerca nitens. Next base: position 1,223,060,914 of record NC_064614.1, read on the forward strand.
GTGTTGTCGCTGTCAAACGCGTGTGGGTAGTTTTGACAGCTTTTGCATACTTGGTTGTGGGCGGCTACTCCTTTTACGTTTTGACTTTTGAGTTCCTTGAGTACTGGTCGGCAGGAAAGCAAGTCGTCTTGTCGGTGGGTCCGTTGCCTGTCTCTTGGTTGGGTTGCCGGCGGATCGGATATAGTTGCACCGACTACCTGTCTCCCCTAAGCGAACGTTATTATTTCAAGTGCAGACCGACCACGGAAACTTCTGAGCGCCGCTGACTATAGTGCCTTTACTTATTGGTGTTTGATTGTGTATTTTAATGGCTCATAGCCGATGGTTTGAATGTGTATGCTTTTAGTTGGGTTTTAAATAATGGACCTTCAGCCGCTTTAAAACTGAAAGTTCTTACTTGTCAATTCTTGCATTGTTTGGGCCTTCAACTTCATTTAAAATATTTTTTTGATAAAGCTTTGGGCCTTCTGACTTTTGAAAATTTATTGTAGTTGTGATTTCCAATCATGGGCCTACAGCCATCTTAAAATTTAAATTCCTTACTTGTTAAAGCTTAGATTGTTTGGGCTTTCAGCCTCATTAAAAAAAAAAAAAAAAAAGATAAGGCCTTGGGCTTTCTTCCTTGTAACAATTTATTGTAGTTGTGTTTTGAATCATAGGCCTTCAACCATGTTAAAAGTAAAATTCCTTATTGTTAAGTCTTAGATTGTTTGGGCCTTCAGCCTCCTTTATTGAAAATTATTGAAGGATAAAGCTTTGGGCCTTCTGCCTTTGAAAATTTATTGTAGTTGGTTTGGTGTCACCGCCAGACACCACACTTGCTAGGTGGTAGCCTTTAAATCGGCCGCGGTCCGTTAGTATACGTCGGGCCCTCGTGTCGCCACTATCAGTGATTGCAGACCGAGCGCCGCCACACGGCAGGTCTAGAGAGACTTCCTAGCACTCGCCCCAGTTGTACAGCCGACTTTGCTAGCGATGGTTCACTGACAAATTACGCTCTCATTTGCCGAGACGATAGTTAGCATAGCCTTCAGCTACGTCATTTGCTACGACCTAGCAAGGCGCCATTTACTATTGACGCTGTAAAACATGTACCGTCAAGAGCGATGTTCACCAATTATGGATTAAAGTTAAGTATTCCAGCAGCTACGTACTTTTTTTGCTAGTATAATTACTTTACCTGTTCCAGACCTCACCCCAGCCTGCGTGAGCTTAAACGCGTGCCTTTCGGCTTCCTCATAGTGGCTTGGCTGTCCTGCCAAGCCACAACAGTTGTGTTTTTTTGAATCATGGGCCTTCAGCCGTTTTAAAAATTAAAGAGGTTGTGACCTTAAGCCTTAAGATTGTGTGACATATTCAGTCGATAGTTAAGGTCGGAAATTTGCGCTGTAATGTTCGGGCAACTAAATAAACTTATATGTGTTCGAGTGTAACTGACAGCTGCTCATGTTTGGCCCCATTCCACAATTCCAACTGCCTGTTCTGCCCTGTGCATTTCACCGGGCATTTCAATCTGGCAGTCTTGCTGGACGAGGTAGGGTTTGACAAGCACGAAGAAAAGCAGTAGGAACTCTCACCCTTGCCGTTTTCGAACGAGCATTATCTTCCTGAAATGTAAGCCCAGGATGGCGTGACATGAAAGGCAATAATGCAATCCGGTTGGGGGAGGGGGGGAGGATGGGAGGGGGTCGCCAAGGCGTATTCGGCTGGAATGTCATTGACTAGAGTAGAGTTGTCTTCAGCGGTGAGTCCCGTATCGAAACGAGCGCTGGTGACCAGCAAAGACGCGTCTGGAGACACCCCGGCCAGCGGTGGGGTACCATCTTAACTGTCGCCCGTCTTATGGTTCCAGCGGTGGGGAGTGATGGTCTGGAGTACTATTTCACTACATAACAGAATATCTCTTTGTTGTCATCCGAGGCGCCCTTACTGCTGACCGGTACGTCGACGTTATTCATCCTGGGCTTACACTGCAGCAAGATGGTGCCCGCCCTCATACGGCTAGAGTTTCTGTGACTTCTCTTCGTGCTTGCCAAGGAAGGTCCCCTGATCTCTCTTCAAATGGGAACATGTGAAGCATTATGGGCAGGATCCTCCAACCATTTCGTGATTTTGGCTATCTAAGGCGCCAATTGTGGACAATTTGGCACGATATCTCTCAGGAGGACAGTTAAGAACCATCAATCAAAGGCAAACCGAATAACAGCTTGCACTGTTTGCATAAGGGCCAAATGTGATGAACGTGCGATTGACTTCCTCAATTTGTGTAGTTCTTTCTCTTGAATGAATCATCCATTTTCCCTCAGATTGTAACTATTATTTTGTCGATTCATGTTCATCAAATCTACCGATTTCCGCCCCAGTAGTACAATTAAATCGTGGTGCGTATCTTTGTAGTGTTTTGTGCGCCTCTGAACAGTTCTGCCGGAGGACAACAGTTCGTTTGCCTTGCTTTTTTGGGATTTAATGCAGACGAGTAGAAATAGGAATACCATAATTTTCGATGTGCAGCTTGACACTATCATGTCGATTAAACATCTGGACGTAACATTGTAAAACGATACGAAATGGAACGAGCATGTAAGCATTGTTGTGCGGTTTTTTAGGAAAGTGTAGCTCATCTATAAAGGGGACTGAATGTACAGCACTATAGCGATCCATTCTTATGTATTGCTAGAGTGTTTGGGATCGCCACCAGGTTGGATTGACGGAAGACATCGATGCAGTTCAGAGGCGGTTGGTAGGTTCGATCAACACGCATGTATTAGGGAGATGTTTCTTCATCCCAAATGTGAATTACTGACAGGAAGACAACGTTCTTTCCGCTGAAAAGTAGTAAAGTGTACTGCATCAGTCGCAACCCAGGTTTCAGTGAGTATGTGGCTATCTTCAGTGCAGTAAATGTAAGTAAAACATTAAGGCTGCACATATAAGTAATTTTAATGCTTCAACTTATATTTACTGCACTGAAGATCGCCACACAGAGACTGAAATTTGGATTTGAAGCAAAAATTTTCGTTGCTGTACCCATTACCACTTGAAATAAATACAGTCGCCGACACATTTGTCTCAACACGGAATCAAACCTGACACTTTTGAGAAAAATGATTTCAGCCGTAAATAGAGATATTAAAAGAGATAGGAAGATTTTTCTGTTAAGCAAAAGTGAAAAAAAGCAGATTTCAGAGTACTTGACGGCTCAACAAAATAATTCACATGGCTCTGAGCATTAGGAGACTTAACTTCTGAGGTCATCAGTCACCTAGAACTTAGAACTAATTAAACCTAACTAACCTAAGGACATCACACACATCCATGCCTGAAGCAGGACTCGAACCTGCGATCGTAGCGGTCGCGCGGTTCCAGACTGACGCGGCTAGAACCGCTCGGCCACCCCGGCCGGCGACGGCTCAACACAAAAATTTTATCTTAAGTACAGATAGTGTTGAGAATCAGTGGATAAAGTTCAAAACCATTGTACAATATGCATTAGGTGAGTATGTGCCAAGCAAGATCGTAAGAGAAGGATAAGAGCCACCGCGGTACAACAACCGAGTTAGAAAACTGCTACGGAAGTAAAGGGAACTTCACAGCAAACATAAACATAGCCAAAGCCTTGCAGACAAACAAAAATTACCGAAGCGAAATGTAGTGTGAGGAGGGCTATGCGGGAGGTGTTCAACGAATTCTAAAGTAAAGTTCTATGTACTGAATTGGCAGAAAATCCTAAAAAGTTTTGGTCTTATGTCAATGCGGTAGATGGATCAAAACAAAATGTCCAGACACTCTGTGACCAAATTGGTACTGAAGCAGAGGATGAGAGACTAAAGGCCGAAATACTAAATGTGTTTTTCCAAAGCTGTTTCACAGAGGAAGACTGCACTGTAGTTTCTTCTCTAGATTGATGCACAGATGACAAAATGGTAGATATCGAAATAGATGACAGAGGGATAAAAAAACAATTAAAATCGCTCAAAAGAGGAAAGACCGCTGGACCTGATGGGATACCAGTTCGGTTTTACATAGAGTACGCGTAGGAACTTGCCCCCCTTCTTGCAGCGGTTCACCGTAAGTCTCTAGAAGAGCGTAGCGTTCCAAAAGATTGTAAAAGGGCACAGGTCATCCCCGTTTTCAAGAAGGGACGACGAACAGATGTGCAGAACTATAGACCTATATCTCTAACGTCGATCAGTTGTAGAATTTTGGAACACGTATTATGTTCGAGTATAATGACTTCTCTGGAGACTAGAAATCTACTCTGTAGAAATCAGCATAGTTTTCGAAAAAGACGATCGTGTGAAACGCAGCTCGCGCTATTCGTCCACGAGACTCAGAGGGCCATAGACACGGGTTCCCAGGTAGATGCCGCGTTTCTTGACTTCCGCAAGGCGTTTGATACAGTTCCCCACAGTCGTTTAATGAACAAAGTAAGAGAATATGGATCATCACAACAGTTGTGTGATTGGATTGAAAAGTTCCTAGATAAAAGAACGCAGCATGTCATTCTCAATGGAGAGAAGTCTTCCGAAGTATGGTTTCAGGTGTGCCGCAGGGGAGTGTCGTAGGGCCGTTGCTATTCACAATATATATATATATATATATATATATATATATATATATATATATATATATATATATATATATATATGAACTTTTGGATATCATCGGAAGTTTACTGAGGGTTTTTGCGGTTGATGCTGTAGTATATCGAGAGGTTGTAACAATGGAAAATTGTACTGAAATGCAAAAGGATCTGCAACGAATTGACCCAAGCTGCAGGGAATGGCAATTGAATCTCATTTTTACACAAGTGTAATGTGCTGCGCATATATAGAAAGAAAGATCCTTTATCATTTAGCTACAATATAGCAGGTCAGCAACTGGAAGCAGTTAATTCCATAAATTATCTGGGAGTAAGCATTAGGAATGATTTAAAATGGAATGATCATATAAAGTTGATCGTCAGTAAAGCAGATGCCAGACTGAGATTCATTGGAAGAATCCTAAGGAAATGCAGTCCAAAAACAAAGGAAGTGGGTTACAGTACACTTGGTCGCCCACTGCTTGAATACTGCTCACCGGTGTGGGATCCGTACCAGATAGAGTTGATAAGAGATAGAGAAGATCCAACGGAGAGCAGCACGCTTCGTTACAGGATCATTTAGAAATCGCGAAAGCGTTACGGAGATGATAAACTCCAGTGGAAGACTTTGCAAGAAAGGCGTTCAGTAGCTCGGTACGGGCTTTTGTTTCGAGAGTCAAGCAGTATATTACTCCCTCCTACGTATATCTCGCGAAGAGACCATGAGGATAAAATCAGAGAGATTAGAGCCCACACAAAAGCATACCGACATTCTTTATTTCCATGAACAATACGAGACTGTAATAGAAGGGAGAACCGATAGAGGTACTCAAGGTACCCTCCGCCACACACCGTCAGGTGGAGTGCGGAGTATGGGTGTAGATGTAGATGTAGAAAATTTGGAAAAGTGACATTTGAATCTGACTGCAGGACGATGGTACTGTCGCCGACGTATAATTCGCGTTAAGGCCCACGAAGACAAGGCAAGAGGAATTATGGATCGTACGCAGGCGTATAGATAGTCGTTTTTCCGTTGCTCCATCTGCAAGTGGAACAGCAAAGAAAGTGACTAGCGGTGGTACAAAGCAGGTCCGCAACGCGGCTTATGGTGGTTACGGTGTGTATATTAGCCGCAGGTGTAGATGTAGACATTCAGGAGAGAATATTTAGCAGCGGAGTTTTTCCTTCCAGTGAAACTAGTTGTTACAATATGTCTCTATAACTATCTCATCATAGTGCTTCATATGTAGAGTCTTGCAGTCCTCTATATTATCCTGAACCGATGTTTCATATGTTACAGCTTGTTCTTTCCATCTTCTGAACATTATTTGGCATCATTCTTTAATTTCTCGTGTCTTTCTTGTAAACGTACTTTGCACAAACTGATGTCGATAAACTGAGACATGCGAATACAGCGGACATTATTAAAGTCATTTGCCTTGCAATTTAGGCGATCACGGAGATCCAAATAACACAATATTAGAAACTTAGTATGTACGACAGTTATTTAGAAGAAATGTTAGAGATGATACCCTGCTAATATTTACCTAACGTACGATATTCCCACTGTTTCATGTATACTATTACGATTGCTGCTCGCTGAACTTAGGCTGTGCATAATTTATGATAGAAAAATAGTATACGCGGACCGATCAAAACTTTTGAGACTGATTTCATTCCTGTCGTATATGAGGCGTCATTGCAGTAACTGCGAACGCAACTTCATTAGCAACAGTGCAGCGTTAAGTGCTGAACGTGCGGTCGTAGTGTGACAGTCGTTGTGTCTCAAATCCAAATGAAATAACGAACTGAACACCTCTAAACCAAATGCTCAAGACACGCTCCAGAATGTTTTGAAGAAGAGAAAAAGTGTATACAAAGTTTTTACCGCAGCCCTTGACTCCCGAACAAAATAACGACGCTTCGACGCCTGCCGCGACTTGATAGAAATGAAAAACTCAGACCTTTTCTGGAGGAAATCATCGTAGGTGAGGAGACTTTGTGTTATTAATAAGAACCTGCCATACGACGATAATGCACAGAATGGGTATCTCAAGACCGAGAAAAGCGGTAATGTGATGCACGAGTTGAATAACTTCCTACAGAACGTATTATCTGAAAGTGTTACATGGTTATACGAACGTTTTATATCCTGCCTCGGACATGGATGTGTGTGATGTCCTTAGGTTAGGTTTAAGAAGTTCTAAGTTCTAGGGGACTGATGACCTCAGATGTTAAGTCCCATAGTGCTCAGAGCCATTTGAACCATTTTTTTCTTGCATCAACGCAACTCATATCTTCGTTGCACCTGACATTACAAAATATGGCGACCACTACTGTTTCCTGTTGCCTAAAGAGCTTCTTTATGACTTTGGGGCTGAGCCGGGGCTCACTAGAAATACAGCCCCCCCCCCCCCCCCCCCGCAACAATCTTGTCACATTAGTCGCCATTTCTCCCCTTATGCGCGATAGCTTCGCTATGTGCAGAGCCCACAGAAAATAGCTATGACATTGAAAAGATAACCACCAAATTCCTTAACTTTGTCGTGTACTGTAGACAGCTTGGATGCATTTAAACGCAAAGTTAATAATTATTAAACGTCTGAAAAACACTGACAGAAAAAAATCTCAGCACCAAAAAGAAGTAAGACGGCATAAAGGAAAGGTGGTGGGCGAGTTCCTACATCTGAAACATAATGTCTATTGAAATTTCGCACCAGTCCCGCATGAGTGGCGCTCGTAGCGCCACTATGAAGAAGCATATCACGTTGTCTCCAAACACACGCTGTAACGGTCGTTAGCGTTAGTTACCTTTGAGACTGGACGTGGTGATTTGATGTTAGTGCGTACAAAGGTGTCGGTATCAACACATTACTGAGTTTCAACGAGGTCGTGATGGCTACCAGAAGCTGGATGTTCCTTCTGTGATACTGCAGAAAGACTTGGCAGAAATGTAGCCACTGTACATGATTGCTGGTGGTGGTGGTGGTGGTCACGTGACTGTACGGCCACATGTCTCCGGACAGTCACCTGGCATTACCGAGAAGGAAGGCCATCGTGTACGGCATACGGCTCTGTCGTACTGCAGCCATTTGAGCTGCAGTTGGCACCACAGCGACACGAAAACTGTTACAAATCGGTTAATTCAAGAACAGCTCCGAGCCAGACACTCTCTAGCGTGCATTCCACTAACCCCAAACCACCGCCATTTGCGATTACGGCCTTGTCAAGCGAGAGCTCAATGGAGGGCGGGCTGAAGGTGCGTTGTGTTTTCTAATGAAAGCCAGTTCTGCGCCGGTGCTAGTAATGGTTATGTGTCGTTTAGAGTTAGGCCAATTGAGAGCCTGCAACCAACCTGTCCGTTTGCGAGAAACACAGGAGCTACGCCTGTGGTAGTAGCCTAGGGTACGACTTCGTATGACAGCAGGCGCACTCCCGTGGTTATCCCACGCATACTGACTGCACATTCGTACGTTGTTGTTGTTGTGGTCTTCAGTCCTGAGACTGCTTTGATGCAGCTCTCCATGCTACTCTATCCTGTGCAAGCTTCTTCATCTCCCAGTACCTGCTGCAGCCTGAATCCTTCTGAATCTCCTTAGTGTATTCATATCTTAGTCTCCCTCTACGATTTTTACCCTCCACGCTGCCCTCCAGTACCAAATTAGTGATCCCTTGATGCCTCAGAACATCTCCTACCAACCGACCACTTCTTCTAGTCAAGTTGTGCCACAAACTCCTCTTCTCCCCAATTCTATTCAATACCTCCTCATTAGTTATGTGATCTACCCATCTAATCTTCAACATTCTTCTGTAGCACCACATTTCGAAAGCTTCTATTCTCTTCTTGTCAAAACTATTTATTGTCCATGTTTCACTTCCATACATGGCTACACTCCATGCAAATACTTTCAGAAAAGACTTCCTGACACTTAAGTCTATACTCGACGTTAACAAATTTCTCTTCTCCAGAAACGCTTTCCTTGCCATTGCCAGTCTACATTTTATATCCTTTCTACTTCGACCATCATCAGTTATTTTGCTCCCCAAATAGCAAAACTCCTTTGCTACTTTAAGCCTCTCATTTCCTAATCTAAGTCCCGCAGCATCACCCGACTTAATTCGACTACATTCCATTATCCTCGTTTTGCTTTTGTTGATATTCATCTTATACCCTCCTTTCAAGACCCTGTCCATTCCGATCAACTGCTCTTCCAAGTCCTTTGCTGTCCCTGACAGAGTTACAATGTCATCTGCGAACCTCAAAGTTTTTATTTCTTCTCCATGGATTTTAATACCTACTCCGAACTTTTCTTTTGTTCCCTTTACTGCTTTCTCAATATACAGATTGAATAGCATCAGGGAGAGGCTACAACCCCGTCTCACTCCCTTCCCAACCACTGCTTCCCTTTCATGTCCCTCGACTCTTATAACTGCCATCTGCTTTCTGTACAAATTGTAAATAGCCTCTCGCTCCCTGTATTTTACCCCTGCCATCTTTAGAATTTGAAAGAGAGTATTCCAGTTAACGTTGTCAAAAGCTTTCTCTAAGTCTACAAATGCTAGAAACGTAGGTTTGTGTTTCCTTAATCTTTCTTCTAAGATAAGTCGTAGGTTCAGTATTGCCTCACGTGTTGCAACATTTCTACGGAATCCAAACTGATCTCCCCCGAGGTCGGCTTCTACCAGTTTTTCCATTCGTCTGTAAATAATTTGCGTTAGTATTTTGTGCAGTGGGCGTGAAACTCCACCCCACAATCCGAGATTTGGGAACTGTGCAACACAATGCATGCACATTTGCTGTCTTGTATTTTAGCAGTTACACCTGTTACTAATATACCAGCAGTTGATGTTTGCAGTGGCTTACCTCGTACTTATATTAACCTGTGATGTTGCAATGTTAATCGCTTATGTATGTCACTAGACAAATGTGTTCCCATTTCATAACTCTACATTAATTTGGTGTTGTGATTTTTTTCCTGTCAGTGTTGATAGTCAGTCCCCACCAAAATCTGCTGTTAGCAGCCACAAGGCCTGGCCTGTCTTTCTCGTGGGTTTCGAGCTAAGCAGAGTGTCTATTGTCACGACGTCGCTTTTGGACTGTGACATGCCTTCCTCCCCGCTGACGTAAAGTGTGAATTGGCCTTATGGATCTCCCCGTCTGCACATTTAGCCTGAATGACGAACTCCTAGTTAAGAGCTGACATCTCGACTACTTCCCCACCCCGCTGCTCCCAGTGTTCGCTAATTTCCTCGGCTCGTAAACACGAGACGCTGGAGTCGCCATCTCTGCTGGCAGTCCGTGAGTCCACGCCGGCGCCGGCGACTACTTTGCAGGCCCGCGCGGGTGTATAAGGCGTAAGGAGGAACCGGGGAGATCTTTTTTACGAGCGCTCGCGACGAGGCTGCTGGCCCCCCCAGCGGTGCTGATTTGTGGCCCTGGTGGGGCGCAGCGCCGGTCCGCGCTCTAAAGGAGAATTTAAGCGCGTGCCCGGAGCTGCTGCCTGCTCGCCGGGCGGTCCCCTAACCCCCCTCCTCTCCCCCCTCCCCTCCCCACCCCTCTCGGTAATTGTTTCAGTTTTTAAGCCCCGCGTCGCCTCCCGCCGGCCGGTCGGTGAGCGCATTATCCTCCTCCTCCGCGCACCACCGCGCCCACTCCACCCACGCCTCCCACCACCGCCCTCCGACGGCGTCCGTATGCTCCTTTTGCTGCTCCTCCGCTCCCGGTTTTTATATGCTGCGATAAATTATGTGCGATTTATTCTGAGCCCCGTAATAATATAATCTGTTTTAAAATATAGCTGCTAATTTCGTTAGGCCGTTTGAAGGCGAGGGACAAAGGGAGTGCGTTGGGTGCGCTCCTCGCAGGCGTAAATCACACTAGGTGTGAGGGAGGGAGGGGGGAGGCCCACCCCCGCAGCGACGCGGCCGCCCATCCTCCACAGTCGCCGCCTGTGCACATCGAGGGGCCATCTCTCTCATCTGCGTTCTCCTCGCTCGACTCATAATACCTCTCCTGACCTGCGTTCTACCTTCCGATAACCTCATGGAAACCGTTCTCCTCCGTCTCGAACTAAAGCTACTCTACACCGTGAAGGAAAGATATTTCCTGTCTAATTTCTGTTATTATTGTTGCACAGCAAGACAGTATTAGAGCGTGTAATGTAAATTTTTGAGCTGTCAGTGATACGTGGGGAGGCGCTGGCGCCAGTCGCTTTCTCCGTTCAACTCACCCAAATCGATTGTTTCCCTCTGGCGTTGCTTATCTTTGCTTCGTTGGCCGGTGGTGGTGCTGGTAGGCTGGCGGGCAGACTGGGTTTTGGCTTCGGAACGGCCGGTACGTGTTGCTGCTCACAAGGGAACCTCCCCATCGCACCCCCCTCAGATTTAGTTATAAGTTGGCACAGTGGATAGGCCTTGAAAAACTGAACACAAATCAATCGAGAAAACAGGAAGAAGTTGTGTGGAACTATGAAAAAAATAAGCAAAATAAACAAACTGAGTAGTCCATGCGCAAGATACGCAACATCATGGATTGTGTAAAATCAGGAGCGTCGTGGTCCGTGCTTAGCGTGAGCAGCTGCGGAACGAGAGATCCTTGGTTCAAGTCTTCCCTCGAGTGAAAAGTTTAATTTTTTATTTTCAGACAATTATCAAAGTTCAGGCACTCACACATAATCAACTTCGCTCTCCAAAATTCCAGGACATGTTCAGATTTGCTTGGACATATGAAGGACTTGACGGTCTACACACGGAAAAATCTGAAAACGTTAAAAACATATGTTTTGACAGAGCACAGGGAAAACTGTGCGACTGTGAAACTGTTGCATTCATTTGTTGCAGTTTGTGTGACAAACGTTAATGTTTTCCTCACTTTTCTGGGAATGATTATCACATCCACAAGAAAACCTAAATCGGGCAAGGTAGAAGAATCTTTTTACCCATTCGCCAAGTGTACAAGTTAGGTGGGTCGACAACACATTCCTGTCATGTGACGCACATGCCGTCACCAGTGTCGTATAGAATATATCAGACGTGTTTTCCTGTGGAGGAATCGGTTGACCTATGACCTTGCGATCAAATGTTTTCGGTTCCCATTGGAGAGGCACGTCCTTTCGTCTACTAATCGCATGGTTTTGCTGTGCGGTCGCAAAACAGAGACACTAAACTTATTACAGTGAACAGAGACGTCAATGAACGAACGGACAGATCATAACTTTGGGAAAATAAAGAAAGTATACTTTTCGCTCGAAGGAAGACTTGAACCAAGGACTTCTTGTTCCGCAGCTGCTCACGCTAACCACGGGACCACGGCGCTCCTTAGCTCACACCGTCCTTGATGTTGCCTATCTTGCGCATGGACTACTCAGTTTGTATATTTTGCTTATTTTTTTCTCGATTGATCTATGTTCAGTTTTTCAAGGCCTATCCACTGTGCCAACTTATAACTAAATCTGAGGGGAGTGCGATGGGGAGGTTCCCTTGTCAGAGAGTGAAACTTGTGTTTGCGTGGAGTTAGATGGATTTGACCGGCGTATGTGGCTCGGAGTGCGGAAGCGGGCCTGCGATTGCAAGTTCTTGGGGCGTGACTGGGTCATGGTCTTCTACACAGGACACTGAGCAATGCGTTATTCATTTTGGCTAGTGGAGTTGAACTATGTACCACACAGCTGTCTATTGAAGAAGTAGACATTCAAGTTTTCTAGTTTTGCAGTCGGGCCTACCCGTGTTATCACTAGCTTTTACCTTTTCTTATGAGTATCAATGTTGATTTGGAACTGCGACGTACTGGTGTAATAATATTATGCTTTGTCTTATAGTTGCCATTTTAAAACTAGTCTGTTTGTGCTGGGGCAATTTTACATACTTTGAAATTTGAGGTCTACAGTTAATTCTTTTAACCATTTTTAATTTGCCTTTGTCTTGATGTGATCTATCTTTGCAGAATTTTATCTTACTATATTCTCGGGCTGTTAACATTGTTTCTTTTGGCTGTGGGTGTGTGTTTGTGCTTTTCTGTTGAAGCACTGCAGCGGGCACCTAGTCCGTGTCTACATCGATGTCCGGAGTACGACGCCTTGGCCGACCAGTACCAGAGGGAACGGGAGGTTCTTTTGGCCGCGGGGAGAATGGCAACCGATACGGCGGCCACTGACTTCTTCGCGGTGCAGTGAGGGGGGTTCTTGCATTAAGTTAAGTTTCCTCAGCATTGGGACGCCAAGGCGTCTGTTCCGTTTGCTATACTGCTTCTACACTCCTGGAAATGGAAAAAAGAACACATTGACACCGGTGTGTCAGACCCACCATACTTGCTCCGGACACTGCGAGAGGGCTGTACAAGCAATGATCACACGCACGGCACAGCGGACACACCAGGAACCGCGGTGTTGGCCGTCGAATGGCGCTATCTGCGCAGCATTTGTGCACCGCCGCCGTCAGTGTCAGCCAGTTTGCCGTGGCATACGGAGCTCCATCGCAGTCTTTAACACTGGTAGCATGCCGCGACAGCGTGGACGTCAACCGTATGTGCAGTTGACGGACTTTGAGCGAGGGCGTATAGTGGGCATGCGGGAGGCCGGGTGGACGTACCGCCGAATTGCTCAACACGTGGGGCGTGAGGTCTCCACAGTACATCGATGTTGTCGCCAGTGGTCGGCGGAAGGTGCACGTGCCCGTCGACCTGGGACCGGACCGCAGCGACGCACGGATGCACGCCAAGACCGTAGGATCCTACGCAGTGCCGTAGGGGACCGCACCGCCACTTTCCAGCAAATTAGGGACACTGTTGCTCCTGGGGTATCGGCGAGGACCATTCGCAACCGTCTCCATGAAGCTGGGCTACGGTCCCGCACACCGTTAGGCCGTCTTCCGCTCACGCCCCAACATCGTGCAGCCCGCCTCCAGTGGTGTCGCGACAGGCGTGAATGGAGGGACGAATGGAGACGTGTCGTCTTCAGCGATGAGAGTCGCTTCTGCCTTGGTGCCAATGATGGTCGTATGCGTGTTTGGCGCCGTGCAGGTGAGCGCCACAATCAGGACTGCATACGACCGAGGCACACAGGGCCAACACCCGGCATCATGGTGTGGGGAGCGATCTCCTACACTGGCCGTACACCACTGGTGATCGTCGAGGGGGCACTGAACAGTGCACGGTACATCCAAACCGTCATCGAACCCATCGTTCTACCATTCCTAGACCGGCAAGGGAACTTGCTGTTCCAACAGGACAATGCACGTCCGCATGTATCCCGTGCCACCCAACGTGCTCTAGAAGGTGTAAGTCAACTACCCTGGCCAGCAAGATCTCCGGATCTGTCCCCCATTGAGCATGTTTGGGACTGGATGAAGCGTCGTCTCACGCGGTCTGCACGTCCAGCACGAACGCTGGTCCAACTGAGGCGCCAGGTGGAAATGGCATGGCAAGCCGTTCCACAGGACTACATCCAGCATCTCTACGATCGTCTCCATGGGAGAATAGCAGCCTGCATTGCTGCGAAAGGTGGATATACACTGTACTAGTGCCGACATTGTGCATGCTCTGTTGCCTGTGTCTATGTGCCTGTGGTTCTGTCAGTGTGATCATGTGATGTATCTGACCCCAGGAATGTGTCAATAAAGTTTCCCCTTCCTGGGACAATGAATTCACGGTGTTCTTATTTCAATTTCCAGGAGTGTATATTTACCTTCAAAACCATAAAGGAAGGAGACTAGTGTTCTGAATTATACCTTACGTGCGGCGGGAGTTGATCTTATGTACATGTTAAAGAGAAATACTTTATGGGTAGCGGAAATTGGAAATTATGTGAACTGTCCTACTGCGCTTGCCCAGGTGACCTATTTAAAAGAAACTTATTTCACCTTTATTATTGAAGTGCCCTTTGTTAAACGAAACTGATTTTACCTTTTATTATTGAATTACTTACAGTTAGTATAGAAGTTATAAGAAGTTCTTGTTTGCAAGTAATTCAATTAGAAAGGTATTGTGTAATGTATTTTTCTGACTTGTGAATAAGAGACACTTCTAGAAAATTTTTGGTAAATACTGTGCCCTTTGGGTTAAACTGTTGATCAGTAATAAATTAGTTGTATCGTGCAAGTCATCTGTACTTGCTATTATCTCACTTGTCACCGGTTTGCACGTACACTGAACGCTGCAGTCAGAAACGACGTCCATGCGTAGCGCACCTGCCAGGTACACAACGATGGTGTAACACCTGATTGAGCAGAATGACATCGCCGCAAAGCAGGCGTTATGATGTTCTGTTAACGGGGCAGCATGGAGTAACTAAACCTAAAGACTATGCATGAACGCTTTTCAGGCTGCAAAACCTAGCGTACGTCGGCCCGTGTGGCCGAGCGGTTCTAGGCGCTACAGTCTGGAGCCGCGCGACCGCTACGGTCGCAGGTTAGAATCCTGCCTTGGGCATGGATGTGTGTGATGTCCTTACGTTAGTTAGGTTTAAATAGTTCTAAGTTCTAGGGGACTGATGACCTCAGAAGTTAAGTCCCATAGTTCTTGAGCCATATGAACCATTTTTGAACCTAGCGTAAAATGATGTGTTATTCCTTTCGACACATCGAAATTAAACACATAACCAGTTTGTAGTTGCCACACACTTCTTTATTACAAACAGATGCTGTTAATGTAACCAAGAGTGACAACGATTATAATAAAGGCACCTGCCCTACAGAACCAGCAGCAGGATTCAGATTAGAACATTAATGCATTTAAGTGCGATAGACACAGCTCTTTCAAAATGTACTCAACAATTTTCACTAATTAAAACAATGTTCATAAAACCACCATTAATCAAATTTAACTCACATAATTGAATGCTTCATGACTGGCTTTCACATAACTCATATCCAATTATAAAACTGCTTCCAACAATTAAGACATCTTCCATGGGCTGATCTTAAGCTATTGTAACAAATTAAAAGTATTGTCAGATTAATACACTGAACTAAGCTTCTCTTTAGTATTACTCACAGGTACGAGGTTCACAGACATTTAATGGCCAGAATTTAATAATAGCATATTAAACACTCTTAAAATGGAACCGTTTCAGTTTTACGTCGAAAATTAGTGATGGACGCGAGCAGACCGAAAGGCTCTACCAGATACAGGAGATTCACGGACCAGAAGGTAAAGTGGAATTATATTCAACTTTGAGTTACAATTAAGCTTCCAGCAAACCACAACGCTCCACCGAAAAGATGGAATTGCAGGACACTAACAACGCAACCATAGGCACCGATCGTGGTCCTTAAATTTGCCTCTTACACCGTGCGTCGACTATTGCCAATTATCTGAAACATAAACACATCAACGGCAGACAACATCCTGGCGCATCAGATACACAAGACACGTCTGCCCAACTGGTTACAAATAAACCTTTAACTATACACGGCACAATTGAATCCAAGCAGAACTAACCTACGTGACCAGCACGGCTCTTAAAATTTGATTAGCCAGTTCTCTAGAACAAACAAATAAAAAAATAACACAAAAAAGGTACATAGGAAAAATTATCTCCGCCCGCAGGCACAGGCTTACGAACTACTTGGCATGACCTCTAGCTACGCATTAAACGCGGCTTAATGTCTATTTGTTGTGCGTCAACATATAAGGCGGCCAGACCAAATTCAGTAACAAGTAACTGAAACAATCAAGATAATTTTCAGTGGACTCGGTTATTCAATTAAAATGAACAGAACCCACCAAGGAACAATTCGACGACTCCAGCAGCTGCCCGCGCTCCTTCGTCGTACCGACTCAGTCACTCGCCAGCGCCACATTTCGCTGTCGCTCATACAGCTGATACCCGAACGCAAGCCCCTGCAGAGCACGCGCACCACAGTTAAGTAGTCATCCGCCAAAGATGCGAAGAAGACAAGCAGACATCGAAAATCGGCTCACAACGATCGGGATGACAATCGATGGAGACTGGCGCCAGCAGGTCACCAGCTCAAAAATAACACGCTGAATCTCTGAACATAAACATTAGTACAGCAGAGAATGCTGACAAGCTCAAAAAAGCATATTCAGAGGAATCACTTCATCGAACACTGTATAACCCCTTCCTTCCTTCCACTTAGAGCAGAGGGTCTGGTCATTCTGTACGCATTACTGATACTGGCAGAAGGACAGCTCTCTTATTTGCAGAAATGTCTCAGTTTGGCCAGTGGGTCCGTGGAGGATCGTATAAGAGATGTAACTTATAGCTGGCTGTGCTTTTCCATCTTAGTTTTGCGGACGTTAAGACAATCCGTCCTAGAACTACCTTGGTGAGTCGTCGTGTAGGACTCTTTCTACCTACGTTGCCGAGAAGCTCTGGAAGTGTATGTCCGGCGAACAAGTAGTATCAGCGCCATCAGGTTCTCTGTAAAATGCACTTCTGCTTCCTGTGACTCAGGTGATGAAAAAGAAAGCTACATTATTCCGAATGACGTTGTGTGTGTGTGTGTGTGTGTGTGTGTGTGTGTGTGTGTGTTTGTGTGTGTGTTTGTGTGTGTGTGTATGTGTGTGTGTGTTTGTGTGTGAAATCTTATGGGACTTAACTGCGAAGCATCAGTCCCTAAGCTTACACACTACTTAACCTAAAACCTAAATTATCCTAATGACCGAGGGAGGGCTCGAACCTCCGCTGGGACCAGCCGCACAGTCCATGACTGCAGCACCTTTCACCGCTCGGCTAATCCCGCACAGCCCGAAAGACGTTCAAAACGGGTGTCGTTGTGATTTACTTGTTTATTAAACACCATAAACTGATAATATCTATATAAATAATAGTAATTAACTGAAAATTAACAATTTCCTGAGAGCATGGTCTTATGACAGAACTAGGTTGGAAGGCATCCTATGAGCGATTGATGATTATGGCACCCAGCCTGTACATTGTACTTACACTCGTTAGCATAAATGTTATTCACTTTTTTTAAATTACGATTATCGATTTCTGGCGTTGTAATACTGTTATTAAAAAAGTACTTGTTTCCCGTAGGTGAGGAGAAAGTGACTTATAAGCAAATATTTATTGAGCAACATTACTTGCTTCGAGTCACAATAACTGCGCTTTCGCTACGCACCTCTCTGCTGACGTAACGGGCGTTTCCACGACTAGACACAGCGCCTCACACCGCCGTTCACGGGCAACGCCATATGGTCCTCCAGCTCCTTCAGCCAGAGTCGGAACTGAAATCTTACTCCCGACTGTGTGCGTACTGCACTACCGTTAAACTCACTGGATGTTTCATGACGTCTGTAGATTCGATACAAAATTGTGAAACTGGAAAATAAGGAAACAAAAGGGGTATCGTACAAGGATCACTTATTCTATGATTCCACACCCATCTGGCTGCGGAGAGGAACTTCAGCTCTACGAGCTGTCATTCCTGCTGGTTGAAACGGTGACTGACTGAAGATCAGAGCCCGACAGATCTCCCATGGATGAAGAATTAATCTGCCCACCCGCAAGTTGCTCGAATTGGATCAGGACGTCTGGTTTCACCACTCCTTGGCTATGTGTGCACTGTCTTACCAGGTCCATGCTAGGGCCGTCGTTTGGGCTGTTCTCTGTGTCACTGATGGGACCCTTCTCGCTCTCACGAAAACCATCATCAGGAGCACTTAGATTTCAGGGGCACTCTTAAGCACAACTACTCTCAACGAGAGCACTGCGGCTTTGACGGATACCCACTGTCATGCTAAACTGTGGGAATACACTGGCCACCACTCTGCCCTGCAAGAGCCCGCAGAAGTGACCATGGGAAACACTAGGGGCTACAACGAACGATTCCATAACGGTCGCTGACATGACACTCAGCATGTTCCCGCGATGCGGACGCTGCGTGAATCCTACCAAGCGGTGTCAAGGACGAGACAATCACTGTAAGACTCTCAGCAATAAATAGATACTGATTTAATGTGTTGCAGGTCCTCACCACCTCTTCTCAGGTCGACTGTCCTGAACCCCCACAGTGGCTCACATCCAATGAACCTCCGCGTTATCCTTACTATTAGTATTACTTTTGGTGTCAGCAGCCATGTGACTGGTTTGATGTGGCCCTCTTCACGAATTCCTCTCCTCTGCCAATCTCTTGATCTCACAACGGAATGGTCCAGTCCAATATATCCAAATTTACCTCCACTCAGGAAGAAAGAAAAAGAAATGCGCTGTAAAAATTTTAGCTGCTAAGGCACACCGCAAGCCTATTAAAAATGTTAAAATTGTGTATTTTTTATGCATGAAGAACAGCTTTTAATAGCGGTGAATACAGCCCTTCCTGACTAGCGCTCTAATCGGCGAATATGCAGTTGCAGCCATGATCAGAGAACGTGATGTCGCTTAGCGCAAAGCACGAAGTGCATACACGCGAATTTTAAGTGTTTAAACCGTACCAAAAACGTCTGAAATAATTAAAGTTTCGAATAATTTGCTGTTCATGTTGACAGCTAAACTGTTTCCAATGTAAGATTCATACAATCGGTTAGAACAGATGGGAATATCAATACATTGGACGATTTTACATTACAGATGACATGCATCAATCGGGGCTTTAGTTGTTGACATGAAATGTTTTATAACAATTCGTGTAGCACGGTTCCCACGATAATTTTAATTAATAAGTATTTTACTAACAATGAAAGAGTTTCCTGTTTATTTGCGGTTACAAGAATGTACAGTGTGTGTTGGATGATGTTAACATACATTTTCATTATGCGCGCATGGTAAAAGAAAAATTATTCAGGCACTTCACAGTAATTACTGGTTTTATTTAGACAGAACTGGGATGAAGTAAGGAATCGTCGTGTCTGTTGTTCTGCACACTGCGCCACGAACCAGGCGTAATTTCTCAAACTAGCAAAACATGATAATGCACAAACGACTGGAATTTAACAATACTTGTAAACCTGAAATGACGGAGATCTACTGAAAATTATACTGTCCCTCAATTTTCTAAAATAATGATTTATGATGCTGAAAAATTTCTCTTTCATTAAGCTGAATCACAGTGTTAGTTCTGGGCGGAACCTGCATTATATTAACAGACTTTTCGTCTTGTGTCCAAGCCAAGATTCCAATAAAAGCAGTGAATTATTTCGTGCAAATGGTAAGAAGAAATTTCGGATGTAATATTAAAAATTATTATATCCCATTTTCCCAAATTTTTATACATTTATTACAAGATTATTGCAGCTAAACAGTCCCTTTTTAAATTTTCGGTCCTAATTTGCGTTGACACTACTGAAGAATGATATAAAGCTGTGGAAACAGTGATACACAGACACTTACGTTTGCAGCATTGAGTACAAATGTGTTATAGCATTCATTGACTGCACGAGCGACTCTGTCTTGCGTTGTCTCGAAGTAATAAAGTGCCATTTGCAGCCGTAAGAGTGTGAACGAGCAGTTATAGGCGCTTGTGAGGAGCAGCGCGACCGCTACGGTCGCAGGTTCGAATCCTGCCTCGGGCATGGATGTGTGTGGTGTCCTTAGTTTAGTTAGGTTTAAGTAGTTCTAAGTCTAGGGGACTGATGACGTCAGATGTTAAGTCCCAGAGCGCTCAGAGCCATTTTTTTGAGCCATTTGCACGTAACTGCACGAAACGTGGCTGACTGGTTTTATACTCGGCACTTTGAGGTATTTACACGTTTACTTGAGCAAAACTTCGTAATTTTGCGACTTCCTTATCCGTATAATTTTCTGAATCGGTTAAGAAGCCTGGAAATCAGTCATGTTCATCTCGTTTGCTATTCAGAGGGTGCAGTCTCGTAGATATCCATCAATAATGACTGTCAGAAGCAATTCTAAATATTTCGAAAAGTTTTTCTTTCACACTTTTGCGAGTTTGATTTTGGCTCATATTTCTTACTTCATGTAAATGTTTCTTCCATTTATACAATTCACGTTCAGATTTTACGAAACGAAACAGACTTTTCACACTGCTTAACTTAAAGCGTTTTCTCTCTGCGAAAAATCTTACAGTCTCTTCTTTATTACTCACAGCAATTACTATACACGTTTTCTTTGGGCTTCGAAGATACTGTATTTCTGTTGTGGACTTTAATCAGCACAACAATAATCGACAAAATCACAATTCACGGAATCGTCAGAGTTATTTCCTATTTTTTCTAAGGTTTCCACAATTTATAACTAAATGTTGACATCGTTCGAATGAATGTCCAAGAAACTGACGAAAAACTTTATATCTATACTGACAACAAGACTATAAAACCGTCCTGCCTGTCTTTCTAATGACGCTAATCTCCAAAAGTCGAGACGAATTTTCAAGAGATCTTGGCAGGAAACCTAAGCGTAGCATGAGATAACGTATAGGCTTTATTTCATAAACATTGGAAAAAATGATATCGTATTTTAAAGTTTCAGCAGTCTTATGAGCTTAGTAGTTCGAATGTTTACTTTAGTGATGGCGTAGTGCACCAAAGAACCAATAGATGGGGGAGTTAGTTTCGTAGTACACCAAAGACCCAATAGATTGCACTGTTAGTTTTTTAACCTCAATGACAGAAATATTTTCGGAAGTTTACGTCGTTGACAAAATCAAGCGCCACAATCTTATCTTTACGAATACAAACTAACATTGAATTTACTTGCCTAAGATATACAGATTTACTAATTTCACTTTGTGTGTTAAAAACTTAACGAACTTCATTTCCTTCTTTCGATAGGTTGCATTTATATTTCATTTATTGGGTAGAGAAAACGAAGTTGTTGACTAAATGATCGTTTAAAGGTTCCGTTTTTACCGAATGAGGTACAGAATACCAAAAAGCGACAGTAAGAACAGCCTTACTTTAAATTCTTTAGCGAAGCATAGGTGTAGAGCTAGGAACACATATGTAGGTCTCCAGTAAAAGTAGATGACTTCGATTGCATACCATGTTCTTCACAATTCATCTTCGCAAGTTTGAAAACGTTAATCGGATTCCACATTACTATGAATCTCCGGAACCTGTACAAAGACAGGTTGAAACCTCCCCTTAGAAAAATTAATGAATTACTGTGCTGATAAATCTCTTACATTATTTGATTTTCAAACAGCTGAGCAAAACTGAACGTACCCAGACATTTCGCTCTTTACCTATTCTGATCAACGCCGGCCGGAGTGGCCAAGCGGTTAAAGGCGCTACAGTCTGGAACCGCCCGACTGCTACGGTCGCAGGTTCGAATCCTGCCTCGGGCATGGATGTGTGTGATGTCCTTAGGTTAGTTAGGTTTAAGTAGTTCTAAGTTCTAGGGGACTGATGACCTTAGAAGTTAAGTCCCATAGTGCTCAGAGCCATTTGAACCATTTATTCTGATCAACACTAAACTGACACACAATATTTTTTGCGCAACGCAGTCTGACTTTCAATAATCCCTACAAAAGAATGGCCCTAACTAACATTAACCTATACCTTTCACAAATCACTTACCTCACAAAAATCTTCGTTACTCGAACTACTGCAATACAGAGAGCGCCCACTACTGCCAGCTAAATAAAAGATTCTAACTACTGAAGGCACTAACTACTGCTGGCCTAGTTAGCAAATGAAAGATTTTGATAGAGAACAAACAATGTATTTACCTCAGTAGTGTTCAAAAGTGATAAAATATATAGCAGTTCATGACATTCATTCTCACAAATGTACTGTTTCTAATGGACACACGTCCAGATCATCCGCTCTCAAAAATCCGCCATCTCACTTCCCCACATCAACCACTGCTGGCGGCTCACCTCCAACTGCGCAACGCTACGCGCTGTTAACAGCCAACAGCCCAACACTACAATAGCGAATATTACAACAATGCCACCCAGCCACAGACTGCACACAGCACAGCCAATGATTTTCATACAGAGCGCTACGTGACGTTACCAATATAAAAACCTAAACAGCCTACTTAAAAGGTGCTATTATTAAGTATAGACACAGGGGTGGCAAAAGTGAGGGGATAATTCCTAATATCTTGTCGGACCTCCTTTTGCTCGGTGTAGTGCAGTAACTCGACGTGGGCTGGACTCAAACAAGTCGCTGGAAGCCCCTGCAGGAGTACTGAGCCATGCTGCCTCTATAGCCGTACGTAATTGGACACTGGATGCAGGATATTTGCGCTCGAACTAATCTCTTGGTTATGTCCCATAAATATCCGATGGGGTTCATGTAATGCGACCTGGGTGGCCAAATCATTCGCTTGAACTGTCCAGCAGACTGTTCTTCAAACCAGTCGCGAACAACCGTGGCTCGGTAACGTGAATCGTTGTTTGGGAACGTGAAGTCCATGAATGGCTGCAAACAGTCGTCAAGTAGCCGAATACAACCATGTCCAGTCAACGGTCGATCAAAGAGAAGCCAGTCCACTCCATGTAAACACAGCCCACATCATTATGGGGCCACCTCTAGATTGCAAGTGCCTTGTCGACACAATGGATCCATGGCTTCTTGGCCGCAATCGAATCCTACCATCAGCTCCTATCGAATGAAATCGTAACTCGACTGGCCAGGCCACAGTTTTTCAGTCGTCTAGGATCCAACTGGTATGGTCACGAGCCCGGGAGAAGCGCTGCAGGCGATGTCGTGCTGTAAATTCGCCTCACTGTCCTAACGGATACGATCGTCGTACGTCCCACATTTAATTCTGTGGGTATCGCATGCAATGTTGATTGTCTTTCAGCACTGACAACGCCACTGCTCTCGGTCGTTATGTGAAGGCCATATGCCACTTCGTTGTCCGTGGTGAGAGGTAATTCCTGAAATGCGGTTTTCTCAGCACACTCTTGACACTGTGGATCTCGGAATATTGAATTTCCTAACGGAATGCGTCTAGCTCCATCTACCATTGGGCTACAAGTGATCGAGTTAGCATCAGGTCATGTAAGACGACAGGCAGAGTTTCCTGGAAAGTGCTAGCCGGCAGCTGCTTAGGTCAACGCCACTGTTTTTCTTTGAGGACTGCACTCCCGGAAGTGCAAGTTCTGCAAGGTTCGCAGGAGAGCTTCTGTGAAGTTTGGAAAGTAGGAGACGAGGTACTGGCGGGAGTAAAGCTGTGAGGACGGGGCGTGAGTCGCGCTTGGGTTGGAGAGCACTTGCCCGCGATGGGCAAAGGTCCCGAGTTCGAATCTTGGTCCGGCACACAGTTTTAATCTGCTAGGAAGTTTCATATCAGCCCACACTCCGCTGTAGAGTGAAAATCTCATTCTGGTATAATCTGACTGACAATGTTGTTAAAGTGAGAGAGTGGCGTCTCACCTATCAGAGACTCATCTGGGCCAACAGAGAGGGAGGCCGTGGGGATTTTTCCGGACTGCCAGAAAGAGTGTTTTATTGTGAAGACCAAATTCTTGGTCGCCACAGGAGTGATTACTGTCACGGTTGCCCGAACACAGTTTCGAAATTCCATTCGTAAAAGTCAGTCAGAATAAGCTATTTTGCAAATCCGTGACTTGCCGGAAAATTATCCGCAGTCGCAGCTCCTAAGGGAGATCGGAAATACAGTTCGCAGCCCGCAGAGCAACCCAGTGCTGATAACTGGCTACCAACGACCCGACTACACAGTTTGGTAAAGTATTCGCAAAGTAGGAACCCTTTTATTCATGCTGACGCTCTCAGTTACGTGCACCATCGCACTGCGGCCACACCAGGGATTTTTGCATGTGTGGAGGTATAGATGAGTAATCTTACTCGATCACTGTTCCACAGCGTAGTCGAGTTTCTGGTCTATTTCGAATTTCATCCTGCTCAAAATAGAATGTAGGGAACCGTAGTTACATAGTAGGCCCCCACTTGGCTTCGTCAACAGCTCATTCTCAGCTACTTTTTTTAGTCGATTATGTTACAGAATCATTACATTGTATATTGGATTACCATCTCTATGACCTAAGATAATAAATCTGATACTTATACCCAATCAGTTCTCAATACTGGCTCTCTAACTACAATATTGGCAACCAGAAAGTGATTAGCAAAACGTGAAGCCTGTAATTAGAATTCCTAGTGCCCACTTCATCTGAGAAATACATTTATAGCTACAGCTTATAGCTCTGAGGAATTAGGAGATTGTCTGGGATTCACAATCAAAAACCATTCTCTCTAAAATGTTCACTATATTCTGAAAGTCACAGACCAAAAAGATTCCACACAATCCAACTACCAGAGCAGTTCAGAGTCTAATGCGCTGATGCCACTATAACTGTTCAAATTAAATGTTTAAGTGAATGCTCGTCATAATTTGATGACAATGTTCGTCAAATTACGCTAATAATTGTAAAATGTTTGTCCTGCAGCAGCACGTGAAAACACGACATACGCAGACTAAAGATAGATCGTTAACGTCATCCCAAAATTAACACTTCACTCGAAAACGATTTCATGGTTACGCGTATCCCGAGTAACTTATTACTGCATCCAAGGCTGTTTATATCAACGATAACGACGCGACGCGACGCGACTCCCGGCACAGGTGGTGCGCTAATCAGCGTCTGGGGAGAACTGGGGCCTTCCTTTTCTCGCGCAGCGTTCTTACATATAAAGCCGCGGTGCGGACGGCTAAGGGAACGCCTGATCAAATCTGCTCTCCCGACTAGCCGCTGGGCTAGTAATATATATAGTATATATAGTAATATATATAGTATATATTGAATATATCATTGCTTTCTTTGCTGATGGCCGATGAAGCTCTCAATTTAAATGTGCAATCAGCACACAAGTAAGTAATCATAATAAAAGTCTGATATGGTTAAGTCAAATATTTTGGGCGAGATAAGTAATTTAATTACACTACACGCAGTAGACGAGCTCTGAACTTGCCCTTTGGAGATACGCTATCGCTATAGTTTTATAGTTATTGAGTTGAAACTTCTCACATCTTTATGAATATAGCGGATCTCCCTTAAACATCCTAGCTTTATTTATTCGCCTACTTAACCTATCTTGCTTCCTTAATTTTTAAGATAAAAACCAGAAAATAATGAATTTCAACTAAGATTTTAATTTGTGAGATCCAGAATACTGTTTCTACTAAATTATTATGCAAAAGGAATATAAATATAAATTTTTAAGTTTCTAGTTCTTTTCTGTTGCGCCAATGATTTTTACAGAAAAACGTCCAAATTTCGAAAATGGTTAAAGTTATTGAACTGGTATTCAACACATATTGATTTAGTATTACTCCTGACATGCTAGAAACGTTTGAGGTTATTTACTTGATATTTAAAGTATTGCACAACATTTATGACGTCAGAGCTAGTTACAGCGGACTGGCTGGCACACAGTGGAAAGACTGATGTGAATTTTATAAGGCGTGAGTAGGCTGCTTACCTGCACAGCCGACGTACCTGGCCGTGATGGACCAACGGCGAATGGAGAGATCTGCTGCTAAATTTAGGAAGCGGTCTATGACGTCAGCATGAACCGTCTCCAGTCCTCCAATTACTTCGATCCCTTTTTTTCCATACGCGGAAGGACACAGGCTTGATAAACTGCACCCGAGCACGACGAAATAGTGTCTACGTATGGCTCCTATCTGTCTGGCAGTCCACGGTGTGAGACATCCAGCTCTGAGAATGCCACTCTCACAGGGCACATTCCAGGCCCCGAGACGGCAACCAGTACGCTGTACTCAGCAGTAAAACTATTTTGCGAACCGCCAGCCAGTCGCTCCAAACTTCTGCCGGCGCACTGGCCTGTACTTCGCAGTTGATACAAAGGCGCACCGCCGACCGTTCCGAGAGGTCGCCTCTGTCGCTACCCCGCTATTGTCAGCGACCAGCCGCCTTCAGAAAACTCTTTGTCCGGACTAAAAGCGGTTCTCTCAACCGAACCGCACCTCGCAGAGCGGCCGCACTCGAAGATTCAATAGAAAAACATAGAAACGACATCGGAGCCTGTTACGGTGTAAAGTCAAGTGCCGGCACGCCATTCGGGAACGACAAAGAAGAGAAGGCTGTGAGAAGAAGTTGGCCAATAGCACGCTGACCGATCCCCTTCCAGGACGACAACGCGACAGCAGCGGCTTCTAGGTGAAGAGGATATAAGCACCGAGACCAACTGGTGACGGCCCAGTTCGATAGCAGTTTCAATTTTAGGCCCTTCGATAGCAGTTCAAGAAAAACTGTTGTCAATAGAGGTCAGCAGTCACTGCAAAGACTGATATTTCGTATGTCACCCTTTGCTTGCGACACATCTGTGTAATTGCCAAAGTTAACGATTGTAATTTTCTTATTGTAATAAAACTCATTAACACAACTTGTTTGATTGTTTGTCTAGCGAACCAAGTATGCGGGCTTCCGAGACACTACAAGAGAGTCAACATCCAATTTAATGAGAGCAAGTGGAGTTGTTGCCCTCAGTACCCGATCATACGTTATTCCATGACCTTAATCGGCCTGCTCCCACCGATGATATAGTAAAAATGGAAAAAAAAATACAAGATAACAAGCCAACAAGGGCTTGGTGTCTTTCAATATATTCCCGCCAATGCTGGTTCAACATAGAAAGTCCTCGTTTCTTACGTCTAGTACATTTTCAGCGTTCTTCAGTAACATGATATCAGAAACCCTTCGATTATTTTCTTTCTGGTTTCTCAGGTTGCTGATTCATTTTCGTACAATGTTGTCGCCTTATACATTGTGTCTCAGAAATTTCTTTCCACAATTTAACATGTCTGTGTGACACTGGATGATTTTTTCCGGCGAGGATACTCTATTTACCTGCGCTACTCTGTTTTTTATGTCCTCCTTCCTTCGTCCAACAAGCGTTATGCTGCCTAGAAGGCACCAGATCTACTTGACTTAGTCTGTAATATGCTCCCTAGTTTTAATTTTTTGTCGCTTGCCTGAATTCTACTGCTTCTCAGTAGTTTCACCTCTTTTAGTTTTAATCTTCTTTGATCCATTATGGATCTGGGATGACGGCTGGCGTGAACTTCTTGATGCAATAATTTACCAACAGCCGTATGATTTGTAGAAGTTTATTTTATTTTATGAACTATGTACTACCAGTTTCGGCATTACATTGATGCCATTTTCAGGCCCCACTCGTCATAGTCGTAAAATCGCTATACACGGAAGGAGCCATATAACCGGATCCGCTGTTGCAGGACGATTGATTCACGGATTCAGTTATATGGCTCCTTCCGTGTATAGCGATTTTACGACTATGACGAGTGGGGCCTGAAGATGGCATCAATGTAATGCCGAAACTGGTAGCACATATAAGTTCATAAAATAATACGGCCGTTGGTAAATTATTGCATCAAGAAGATCTTTTTAGTTTAATCTCAGTCCATATTCTCTGCTCATTAGACTGTTTTTTCTATTCATATATCCTGAAATTCTTCATTGCTTTCAGAGGAGTAGCAATGCCATTAGTGCTTCTTACAACTTACGTTATATCACCTTAAAAACTGACGCTACTTATGAAGTTTTCTTATATTCCTTTCACTGCTTCTTCATTGTTCAGACTGAACAATAGGAAACAAAGACCACGTCTATCTGTAACATCCTTTTTAAACTTTCGTTCTTGGCCTTACTGCCTTATTGTTCCCTCTAGATTCTCGGCTGTTCCTATAGTTAATACCATTTACCTAAAGATTCCAACCTCCTTGCACTGATTTACTTTGTCGAGCGCTTTTTCCAGCTCAACAAATCCTATCAGACTGCGTTTTTTCTTGCCCCGCCTACACTGTCAAAGGCATTGAGAGAACTGCCTCTCTATTGCATTTATCTTTCTAAAAGCCAAAAGCGTCATCTAAGGTGGTGAAAAACTTGTATGCATGAGCCGTTAGTCTGTGCATTCCGAAAGCGTACCATTTTCTATTGAAACACACGTTATTGGCAGATGCATAACAAATAAAATAACAAAAAAAACTTGGTGACAGTTTTAATCTGTTAGTGAATTTGAGTGTGTCGGGCAGTTTCTATGACACCAGCTTTTCAAAGTTTAATTACAGAATTCATTTTCGTAGCTGAGTGTAAACTGACACCAGATAATCGCAAAACAATTTTTATGTCCCTCATCGGTACGAAACAGCACATGAGGCAGATACACGCGCCAGATACACGCGCGAACGAAACACGCGACGTCTACCAACAAATTATCCTCGCAGCACGGTAGGCTAACAGGGCTCCACACGAAAATGATTATAGAGTGTCGATGCAGGTAGTCTGAAACACACTGCAATGCAGTCGATAGATCGATAGCTGCCTCCGAGCAGTGTTGTGAGCCGCATCGCACGAGGTGCAGCGGAAGGCAAAAGTGGTGCGCCAGTAGGGCTCGCTGTCAGACTCTGCAAGGAATTGCGAGGGCTTGCTGAAAAGTAATGGCTCCGAATTTTTTATGTGAAAACTCTTAAAGCTGTTTGAACAAAACAAACTTCGATATCATTAAATTTTCCTCGAGACATTTGAGTCTCATGTTTATCTAAGATATTGATGGAAGTTGAAGAAACGAATTAAAATTTGTGGTGTGGGTGGTACTCGAGCGCCGGTCTTTTTGCTTACTAAACAGGCATGCTAGCCATTACACCAGCACAGCATTAGGGCACTAATAATTTATTTCCTCAACTTCATTCATTACCGTAAAACTAACTTCATTAACTTTCAGCATAATTATGCTCATCTACACATTTATTTTCTCAACATAGTCATCCTGGCAACGAACACATTTCCCCGAATGAGAGATCAGTTTGTTGATGTCGGACTGTAGAATGTTTGATATTGATGGAGCCACCACAACCTCGCCTCTACTTGCACCATTTCATCACTATCAAAGTGGACGCCTCGAAGGTGTTCTTTACGTTTAGAAAACAAATGGATGAGGACAAGTCGGTACTGTATGGAGGATAACCGATGACAGTGACGCCAAGGCGTTGGATAGTTGCAGATATCACAGCGCTTGTGTGTGGTCTGGAATTGTCATGCTGAAGGACAGAGTGCTCCACGTGGGGACGAACTCATCGATTTCGTTTTTTCAGTTTTATGAGGGTGTCTCACACACAGATATAGTTGCGTCACACGCCGTCATGTTACACGCAACAATTCGGAGCCCTATAGTGGAAGAGGGTTGCAACTTGCTTACATATTATTCAACATGTAAGACATAGTATCTCAACAGATAATGAGAACAGATTAAAAAATTCGGAGGCATTGCTTTTCAGCACGCCTTGGTACACCAAAATTCTCGAGATTTATCTTGTAGACACGGGAGAGTTATACCGAACCGTACGATACCCTTTTGAGTTCAACCAGGAGAATTGAATATTTATCTGGTCTGGGAGTGATACTTTCTTTGTGATAGTAGATTATCGGGTTTGCTCTATACCCATTCTCTGCAAGGCACCCCATTTCCAAATAATGCGTGGCGAAAACAGATGTTGATAAGCCTCTGTGTGAGCTCGAAGCTCTCTTATTTTACCATCGTGGTCTCGTCTACGAGGAAACAATGCATTTGTCGATTCGTCTACGAAGGTAAACTCTCCGAATTTAAAAACCATATTGTGATGCACTTGCAGAATCTACCACTGTGATTGCATGAGTACCTCCATGACACTTTCGCACTCTGTAAAAGAACATATGACGAAATGTGTCGCTGTTCTCTGGGTCCGTTCTACTCCCTCTGTCAATCTATAAGGTTGCCATATATCTTCTGTCTTGTAAACGTTTCTCCTTTACTGAACGTGACAAACATGGTTCAAATGGCTCTGAGCGCTATGGGACTTATCTTCTGAGGTCATCAGTCCCCTAGAACCCAGAACTACTTAAACATAACTAAGGACATTACACACATCCATGCCCGAGGCAGGATTCGAACCTGCGACCGTCGCGTGGTTCCCGACTGTAGCGCCTGGAACCGTTTGGCCGAGACAAAGATGCATGAGCGCGCTGTACGAGTAGTCGATAAGACCCTGGACTCTGCGTTTAATGTAATCCGTGGCGCGATTGTCCGCCAATCAGTAATCAGTTGTACAGTGCCAGGGCATTCTTATTAGAGGCACAGTAGGGAGAAGGAGATCTGATATTTGTGAATATGGGAGAAATTATGTGGAATACTTTATTTTGGAGATAAAAACTTGTTTATTAAAATAGTTACCTGACTGGGTGGAGTAGATTGTTGTAGGAATATTTCGAGATAATGAACACACGGGCAAGAACGAAATGTTTGTTTGTCAGAACTATTAACTGAAGGAAATCTTTTGCTATTAGATAACTAGTAGTATTCATGATTAGTGTTAATTTGATATCTTTGTTTTCATTATGTCACAGATAATGCAACTGGTCCAAATATCTGTAATTTTTGTAATGAGTGAATTTCGTAATTCTGAGAGTCTTCTTATTTTGCTTTGCGCTTCTGATAGGTGGCGCAACTCGTATTGTTTTCGTGGTCGCAATGTAAGCCACTGGGTCGTTCAGTCAGATGTTATTCCCAACTAGGTACAACTGGCAAAAGCTACAACGTTTTGTTTTCTCTTTGGCTTGAGCATAGCTGCTCAAATTTCCGAATATTACCTTTTAGAAACGTAATTTTACGTAAGTAATCTTTGTGCGTCACGAAAATTGTCATCTTCATTAATGTGTTTTTTGTCATACCTGATTTTCTGTATATTCCTCTACGAAACCTAGATCAATGTACCTAACGTTTATGTGCAACCGGTGGGCTGTTTAATCTTACATTGAAAGTAATATACGGTTGCCAAATAACAGCCATGTTCAGTACTGTAATCTTAAACAGTTAAATCTTCCGAGTTGAGCAGTATTCTATTTTGCGGATATTTCAGGTTAGACATTGTACTTCATGTTACGTAACTTTCACAACGTACTTCAGTATTGGGTTTCAGTTAAATGGTTTTCACTGAGAAAACAGTTAATTTCTTTGGATATGTAATTATATTCATTTTCATTATTTCAAATTCAGCATTTCAATGACATTAAAGTTTTGTCTCACGACACCCTTCACAAGCGCAATACAGGGCCATCAAAAGTCAGTGTTGCTCAGCAGTATCTTAAGGGCACGTTACAAGAGCAGAAAGTTTTTGATAAAGGATGTTCAGGAATTCACAGATAGATAAATTACATAGAAAGCCTAGAAAACTTGTATGGAAGGGTCACAGACTTACAAACAATATTCGAGTATGAATCCAACGACGTTTTGTAAGCCACTTTCTTCATGGTTGGATTCCTGAGGATCCTTCCAGTGAATACCAGTTTTGCATCTACCTTTCCTACGATTTCATTTATATCGTCGTTTCACTTTAAATCGTTCCGTACGCATACTCCCAGACATTTAGGGGATGACTGCCTCCAATGACTCTCCTGCAAAGGCGACCATACAGTGACGGATCGTTTATCTATTTATGCGTAATATCTTATGTTGTTAATCCTCAGGCCAACTACCAATCTCTGGACCAAACGTCTATTCTCCGCTGGTCCCCTGCATTTCGCTAAAATTTTCTGTCGCTGCGACCTTTCCGTATATAACACCATCATGTCTTGAAATTTGAAACATTGTTATAGGCTGGAATCCAGCAACAGTGCGTTAACTTAACTACTGGATGTACGTATAGCCACCTCGGTTGCATAAAATTGTTGTCAAATTGACCATGGTTTCGAAAGCTCTAAGGCGGTCTTTAACAGAATAAAAAATTACATAAGATTAAGAATTTTTAACATTATGCAGCCCTGTCAGCAACTGTAATAATTGAACATGTAACACGTCAGCCTCAGTTGCAAATACAGGGTGATTCAAAAAGAATACCACAACTTTAAAAATGTGTATTTAATGAAAGAAACATAATATAACCTTCTGTTATACATCATTACAAAGAGTATTTAAAAAGGTTTTTTTTCACTCAAAAACAAGTTCAGAGATGTTCAATAAAGCCCCCTCCAGACACTCGAGCAATATCAACCCGATACTCCAACTCGTTCCACACTCTCTGTAGCATATCAGGCGTAACAGTTTGGATAGTTGCTGTTATTTCTCGTTTCAAATCATCAATGGTGGCTGGGAGAGGTGGCCGAAACAACATATCCGTAACATACCCCCATAAGAAAAAATCGCAGGGGGTAAGATCAGGGCTTCTTGGAGGCCAGTGATGAAGTGCTCTGTCACGGGCTGCCTGGCGGCCGATCCATCGACTCGGGTAGTTGACGTTCAGACGATAAGGTTTCATAACTAACATTTTTCGTAGGACTCTCCATACAGTTGATTGTGGAATTTGCAGCTCTCTGCTAGCTCTGCGAGTCGATTTTCCTGGGCTGCGAACAAATGCTTGCTGGATGCGTGCTACATTTTCATCACTCGTTCTCGGCCGTCCAGAACTTTTCCCTTTGCACAAACACCCATTCTCTGTAAACTGTTTATACCAACGTTTAATACACCACCTATCAGGAGGTTTAACACCATACTGCGTTCGAAATGCACGCTGAACAACTGTCGTCGATTCACTTCTGCCGTACTCAATAACACAAAAAGCTTTCTGTTGAGCGGTCGCCATCTTAGCATCAACTGACGCTGACGCCTAGTCAACAGCGCCTCAAGCGAACAAATGTACAACTAAATGAAACTTTATAGCTCCCTTAATTCGCCGACATATAGTGCTTAGCTCTGCCTTTTGTCGTTGCAGAGTTTTAAATTCCTGAAGTTGTGGTATTCTTTTTGAATCACACTGTATAAACAAAACTTTACCGAGGTTTCTACCAAAATAACTTGACCTTCTTCAGAAGCGAGTGACACTAAACTACTGCATGACCAACTTTGGCATGCAGTAGGTTAGTGTCACTCGCTACTGAAGAAGGCCACATTATTTTGACTGAAACCTAGGTAAAGCTTGGTTTCTATTTGCAATTGAGGCTGACGTGTTACATGTACATAAGATTACCTAGAAAATATAACGACATGGCTCAGTAATATAATATAATTAATAGGATTACTTCCATATACTGTACAAACAGTACATGTAAGTACACTGCTTGTACAGTATATGGAAGTAATCCTATTAATTATATTATATTACTGAGCCATGTCGTTATATTTTCTAGGTAATCCTATGTAATTTTTATTTTGTTGAAGGCCGCGTTAGAGTTGTCGAAACCATGGTAAATTTGACAACAATTTTATATCGCCGAGGTGGCTATACGTACATTCTGTAATTAAGCATCATATCTCGTGACGGTTCTGCGCACCAGTCTATCTGAACGTTATATGTGATATGAAAGTGAATCCCAATTGATCTGCGATGCAGAAGCATTCAGTCCCATCACAGACGACCGACACCTGCACAGAATACGTAAAAGACCGACTGGCAGCTGTGATCCTCATCAGAAACTTGTGGTGAATAACGCTTGATCATTCGACCACATAGGAACGATACACATACTTCTATTCAGATCATCAGTGTATCTTTTCGTGTGTTGCACATTTTCCTATACTGAGCTAATATTTTCTTGCTCAGGTAGCTACTACCGCCAAAATCCCCCATAACCTGTGAGAGAGATCTGTCAGATCCCTCATGTATCTATTTGCTTTTCTAAATTGCTCGTTGCCCTTGCCCACTTGATAGATATTTTTCTCTCGGAAATTGGCGTGCCATTGTATTCTTTAGGTTTGCATGATTGGTAAATGAGATTTCTAGGTCCGCACTCCTGACCCGTTTCCTACTCCAAGTAAAATGAAAATCCAATCCGACAACTAACAACGGAGAGGTAGATTATTAAACAGAACATGGGAAAATGCCGGTGTGTGTGTCTCTACTTGCACTTTGACCGATGCATCCGCCTGCTGTGATTAAAAGTCAGCTAGAACTGGTTTCCACCAGTAATTTCGATGTGAGCGTTAGCAGAACAGAAACAACTGCAGTCATCCCCTGAATTAATTCCTTTGAACAGAATCTATATTGGAAATTTGATACTCCTCTTAACAGGACAAGGAACAAGCAAGTCACACCTTGTTTCAATAATAGCCTTTTAGTGTGAGGTAACGTTCGGATGGCCAAGTTTCACACACGCATTATGCCCATCCTCTGGCAAGGCAGCCCGTGTGACCTGTAGACAATTGCATGCAGCAAAGCCTCTGCCCTGGGTGGTAGGTTTACAAGCCCTGCAGGCGTTCGTCATGGTTTGTTGTTGGCAGTTTGCACCGTGGAGGACATTTCACTGATTGCCGGTGGAGACACGCTTCTTAAAGACGCCATGACGCCAGTCCCATATATCTCCAAGATGACGAGGGGCGGGGAGGGGGGGGGGAGGGGGTGACCCCCACGAGAGACCTATCGGCGTCACCTGAGAGATGACAGCCTGCTAAAAGAAGTTGCGCCCTCACCAGACTCTCCGACACCAAAGATGTTCACAAGAGCCGTGACAACTTATATGGTTTAGTTAACTTTCTTTCAAAAATAGTCTGAATGGTAGGGGCAGATACGAGCATTTGATCGTGCCTCAAAGGCTAACGCTGAGAGAAGAGCTCTCATTGGTCACTGATAAGTGTCGTGGATCTTCTAGAGGCTCCTAACACGAGACGAAGGGAGTCGTGTCGAAAATTTTCTGTCTTCCATTAGGTCAACAAGTAAGCACGTACTATGGTTGACTGATGCAGGTTTTTGGATGAATTATTTTTGGTGAGACGCCAGAGTTGATGAAACGAAAAAGTACCGAAAGCGGCGGCGGACAGAACATTCAGTGCCACAAATCGGTGGACAACAACAGTTTTGTGGTTCCAAGATCGATGGACAGCAGTTTATGTTGAAAGGGTACAGTACCGCCCGACATTGAAAATAGGTACATTCTTCGTTATTCTTGTCAGAACAACATATTTTTCCTAATAATAACTCAATTTCAATTAATACAGCGAAGCCGGATACCAGTGTGGGAAAGAATGACAATTTATTTATTTAATTGATCACATGTGCACGCCCACAAAATAAATCCCTACATCCAGTTTGGTGAGATCTGTGAAATGAATGAATGTATGGTCGTCTGCTAACCGCAGATAGTGAATGTGAATATATGATCATCTTTGAGACGGTAGCTGGGTCACCTTTGGTGGGACCAAAGAGATGAAATTTACCTGAGCTCTGAGCACCTGAAATGTGGCTGACCAATACGGTAGCAAGGTGCTCCCCCACTTCGGCAGAGGTGCGAGATGACCTGAAGAACGGCCATGTTTCAGCACTCTGCCGCTGGATCTAGTGTTGGTAAGACCTGTCTTAGGTGTGCTCCGTAAAGACAAAGGAGTGGAGACATGGTATGAATGTGAAATACTTAAGAGTGGGTTGGAATAATAATTTCTCTATTTCAGGAACTTTTTTGAGGAGAATTAAATGTCAGGCAGGTAATATTAAGGGGATCATAGTAATCTTCGGAAGTGACCAACGGTCACAACGAAACCACGTGTAGCAATAAGTTGAAATACTTCCGAGTGCTTAAGTTAAGCAGAATTACTAGCGTGTGTATTATAAGTTGGAAATATTTAAGAAATGGCGTGTGCAGGACTTGAAATTAGAGATGTGTACTTCCACGTGGTGAGTACTGTGTGAGTCTCAATCTGTGTATGAGACAAAGGATAAAGAGAAGTACTCGTCCATGGTATCAGTTGAGGACTCGCGTGTGTGATGAATATGTTCTTAATATTGCTTTGCGCGTTATGTTTCCGTGTGACGCTTGATTCAAACTATAATACTCTGAGAGAGAAGCAGGGTGAGTCAGCCATCTATCCAGCAACGCCACTTGGCTTGCATTGCACAGGAAGACGTGCATACATCCTGCAGAGTTCATAGTAGGAAAGAAAAATTACGAAGTGGGGCAGTGTCGTGTGAAACTGGGATAAATACTAATTGAAGTGGGAAAGCTGAAAGCTATGTGATTATAATGTTGTGACTATTCCTTGTGTTGTATTCCATGTTGCAGGGTGGTGTATGTCATGTAATTTAAGTATGTGTGGTTTGCATGGGAGAGTAGCAAGGTAGTTTCAGGGGTAGTGGGTTATGTATGTTCCTTTTGTACCAATCGGTCTGGAGGAAAGTTTCGTGATGATGGTTGTGAGAGTCGAAGTGTGAGATATAGCAAAAGATCCACCATCCTATCCAGAAAGTGCACTGTAGCGTTAATAATTACGAGACCATAAGGTAAAGAATCACCAATGTAAAGCCATGCCCACTGGGCGGAATTTCTCATGTGTTATTGTTGTAGGTTATAGAATTTGTGTGTTTAGGTTATAGAATTTATCGGAATAAATAAGATAGTGAAAAGAAAAAGATTGGTGCCCTTTTCCTTTGAATAGTGTGTTGCCATGATACCCAGAATTTATAATGTGTGCGCCATTCATATGCAGTTGATGGCCTCGTGTTGATCAAAGCCGTTGAATAAGAACGAAAATGTGGTATTGCCAGTGCGTAGTGAACAGTCAGAGTTGTGTAAATTACTAATAGTCAGATGTGCGTTTCCGTTGCGTAATATCCAAGCAGGAGAATAACTTGTAACTTAATTGTGAGTACTAGAGTTCATGTTACTTGATAAATAAAAAATGAATCCACTCGCTTGGCAGACCACTCATCTTGCAGGCCTGACTGCTTGATGCCACAGTATGAGCAAGGCATGCGGGTGCCTCTCAATGTTGATTCGAGATCCAAGGCGGCTGTCAGAACGATTAGTGTTCATTTCCTCGTGAATCACTCTACTAGTAAAAACTGTATGAATATCCTTACAGTAGCTCCTGAGATTAGCCTTCACGTTCAGACGGAAGAATAGTAGTAGGTGATTTTAATTCATCATCCCGTGTACAGTGTCACTGACTCCTCTAAGAAACTCGCCTTCCTTCCACGTACTCTCAGAGTTATGATACTTCACCTGCATCATGGATACCGACGGGCCGACCGGGGTGTCCGAGCGGTTCTAGGGGTTACAGTCTGGAACCGCGCGACCGCTACGGTCGCAGGTTCGAATCCTGCCTCGGGCATAGGTGTGTGTGATGTCCTTAGGTTAGTTAGGTTTAAGTAGTTCTGAGTTCTAGGGGACTGATGACGTCAGAAGTCAAGTCCCACAGTGCTCATAGCCATTTGAACCATTTGATACCGACGGAAGGTCAGCTCTACTCGTTGTAGGATGCCCTGGTCAATATAACAAAGCTTCTCCAGCCGTCGTCGCATTAGAGCCCACTGCCACGAATCTGCCGTCATCTGAAAGCATAGGGAACTCAACTCTCAGAGCTGTACTCCGGCCGGTCACTGATGACTGAAGATAAGGGCCGGGCCAGTCTTCCATGAACGACGATCTGATCTGCCTGTCTGTGCGCTGTTAAGCTTCGGAGAAGGCACCTACGCCGCCATTCCTCGACAGTACAAACACTACCTTACTGGCTGTATGCAGAGACCGCCTTTCAAACTGTCAATGTTGGGTCTTCCGCGTACTCACCATCTCGACAACTGACTAAGGAGCATTCCGATTTCTGTGGTCGAGCATAAGCATCTCCACTCAACGAGAGCAATGAGACTGTGACAAATGTCCACAGCCATGCCGGTTGTAGTCATGCGTCAGCGGCAGGGCCCTCCTACGATGGGGCCACGGCAGTGACCGCAGACAAAGCCAGAGCCTTACTTCTGCCAGTAGCTCGTCTCCTACCTTCCAAACTTCACAGAAGCTCTCCTGCGAACCTTGCAGGACTAGCACTCCTGAAAGAAAGGATATTGCGGAGACATGGCTTAGCCACAACCTGGTGGATGTTTCCAGAATGAGATATTGACTCTGCAGCGGAGTGTGCGCTGATGTGAAACATCCTGGCAGATTAAAACTGTGTGCCGGACCGAGACTCGAACTCAGGACCTTTGCCTTTAGCGGGCAAGTGCTCTACGAACTGAGGTACCCAAGCACGACTCACGCCCCGTCCTCACAGATCTGCTAGTAGCTCGTCTCCTACTTTCCAAACTTTACAGAAGCTCTCCTGCGAACCTTGCAGGACTAGCACTCCTGAAAGAAAGGATATTGCGGAGACATGGCTTAGCCACAACCTGGTGGATGTTTCCAGAATGAGATATTCACTCTGCAGCGGAGTGTGCGCTGATGTGAAACATCCTGGCAGATTAAAACTGTGTGCCGGACCGAGACTCGAACTCAGGACCTTTGCCTTTAGCGGGCAAGTGCTCTACGAACTGAGGTACCCAAGCACGACTCACGCCCCGTCCTCACAGATCTGCTAGTAGCTCGTCTCCTACTTTCCAAACTTCACAGAAGCTCTCCTGCGAACCTTGCAGGACTAGCACTCCTGAAAGAAAGGAAGTTTCAGATCAGCGCACACTCCGCTGCAGAGTGAAAATCTCATTCTGGAAACATCCGCCAGGCGGTGGCTAAGCCATGTGTCTGCAATATCCT
Source organism: Schistocerca nitens (assembly GCF_023898315.1). NCBI lineage: Eukaryota > Metazoa > Arthropoda > Insecta > Orthoptera > Acrididae > Schistocerca > Schistocerca nitens. The sequence continues at coordinate 1,223,099,849 of NC_064614.1, forward strand.
TTCTTTCAGGAGTGCTAGTCCTGCAAGGTTCGCAGGAGAGCTTCTGTCAAGTTTGGAAAGTAGGAGACGAGCTACTGCCAGAAGTACAGCTGTGAGGACGGGGCGTGAGTCGTGCTTGGGTAGCTCAGATGGTAGAACACTTGCCCACGAAAGGCAAAGGTCCCGAGTTCGACTCTCGGTCCGCGCACACAGTTTTCTGCCAGGAAGTTTCACATCAGCGCACACTCCGCTGCAGAGTGAAAATCTCATTCTGAATGCCAGAGGCTGCGACTACAAATTAATTGCTGGGAGCTGGCACGCTACCTTGTGCGTTCGTGCAATGTGGGCTCAGCATGGTCGTTAATAGACAGTACTGTGAAGAAGACAGAGTGATTGTAAAGCTCTCGGAATAAATGTCTGTGAATTGAACTATATCTCATTAGCACCCCAGCGCTCCACATGACTCCACCATCGCACCTCCACTCGCCTATCCTACAGTAACTACACTAGCAATCTAATGTATACAGAATGAGGCATGACTGAGGAAAAGACTTGATCCTGTGCACCTGCTACCTCAGGAAGAAAGAGCGGGAATACCGAACAACTTGCTCTCGTTTTAAACAGCGTTCTTCATCGAGCCATCAGCCGGCCTTTCAGTTTACAGTCCCAGTTGCACAAGAGGCAATATGTCACTGTCAGCAAAGTGTAGTTCACGAAATGTTATGCGATTTCTCGGACTCCGCTATGCTACTACTTTTTTTTCTCGTATCTTCCCAGCGCTGGCACGCCTTGAGATTTTGCGATTTCTCGTTAAATCCTTAACTCTTTTATTTATTGTGAACCATACGTCCACGAGGGAAAACGAAACAAATATGCTCCTGGACTTTGTTTCCTCGTGCCTGAATCACCTTGTACGTTGCATTACAATAAAGACAGATTTGCTAAAAGCTTCTCATAAACATAACGTTCCTGTCGAAAGATATACTAACAGGAAAGCATGGCAGCAGTGCAAAAGGAATCAAAAGTTGACTGGCACGGTGAAGAATGAGGAAAACAGGGTAAAGTTAGCACATGGTAGAAGAAGGAAAGATATGGATCAGGAAAGCATGGATACTGGAGATACTGAGACCAAACGATTGGTCAGTGGGTCTAAGAAGATGGCCAACACTTAGCAGCACTGTTGCCAGCTTTTAGCTGCTTAGTGTTAAAGTTTGCAGGCGATGACAGTAGTCGTCTATATAGCTGCGATAACGGTGAGGCGTTGCCATGTTTATAAAATCTCTTTACGTGATTCGTTGAAGTAGACTCTTGAAGCTGCCAGGCACAGCGCACTGCACCTCTCAAGGATCTCCTTTCGCTGACTGGTGTATAGAATATGCCGCCTAATAAGGGGAACAGTAATGGCGGAGGTACCAGAAGTACCCCCCGGCCCCATCCTCGTACACCGCACTGGTTGCGGGGTAACGAAACAGAATGTAGACGCCATGCCGTGCCAGCTGGCAGGTAGACGGGCGCCACCCATTATCCGTGTAGCCCAAGCGAAGCGCCGGCGGGGTTGGTGGTCAGGTGACGTCACACGGTGGGCTGCTGGTTGCGTGCCGCAGGCCGCAGGAGGACCGGCGGGGCCTGCAGTCTGGGTTAGCCGTGGGAAACCGCCTGCTGGCCCACAGCACACACGCGTCCAACAAACAACACAAACTACACCTGAGGCAGCATCTCCATTATGCCGGCCGCGGTGGTCTAGCGGTTCTAGGCGCGCAGTCCGGAACCGCGCGACTGCTACGGTCGCAGGTTCGAATCCTGCCTCGGGCATGGATGTGTGTGATGTCCTTAGGTTAGTTAGGTTTAAGTAGTTCTAAGTTCTAGGGGACTGATGACCACAGATGTTAAGTCCCATAGTGCTCAGAGCCATTTGAACCACTTTTTCTCCATTATGAGAGCCACCAGTCTACGGTGCCGGACTACCGTTGGAAAATAGCCCTGTTACACAAAGGTACACTGCTGGCCATTAAAACTGCTAAACCAAGAAGAAATGCAGATGATAAACGGGTATTCATTGGACAAATATATTATACCAGAACTGACATGTGATCACATTTTCACGCAATTTGGGTGCATAGATCCTGAGAAATCAGTACCCAGAACAACCACCTCTGGCCGTAATAACGGTCTTGATACGCCTGGGCATTGACTCAAACAGAGCTTGGATGGCGTGTACACGTACAGCCGCCCATGCAGCTTCAACAAGATACCACAGTTCATCAAGAGCGTTAACTGGCGTATTGTGACGAGCCAGTTGCTCGGCCACCATTGAGCAGACGTTTTCAGTTGGTGAGAGATGTGGAGAATGTGCTGGCCAGGGCAGCAATCGAACATTTTCTGTATCCAGAAAGGCCCGTACAGGACCTGCAACACGCGGTCGTGCATTATCCTGCTGAAATGAAGGGTTTCGCAGGGATCGAATGAAGGGTAGAGCCACGGGTCGTAACACATCTGAAATGTAACGCCCACTGTTCAAAGTGCCGTCAATGCGAACAAGAGGTGATTGAGACGTGTAACCAATGACACCCCATACCATCACGCCGGGTAATACGCCAGTATGGCGATGACGAATACATGCGGATGCGACCATCATGATGCTGTAAACAGAGCCTGGATTCATCCGAAAAAATGACGTTTTCCCATTCGTGCACCCAGGTTCGTCGTTGAGTACAGCATCGTTGGCGCTCCTGTCTGTGATGCAGCGTCAAGGGCAACCGCAGCCATGGTCTCCGAACTGTTAGTCCATGCTGCTGCAAACGGCATCGAACTGTTCGTGCAGATGGTTGTAGTCTTGCAAACGTCCCATCTGTTGACTCAGGGATCGAGACGTGGCTGCACGATCCGTTACAGCCATGCGGATAAGATGCCTGTCATCTCGACTGCTAGTGATACGAGGCCGTTGGGATCCAGCACGGCGTTCCGTATTACCCTCCTGAACCCACCGATTCCATATTCTGCTAACTTTCATTGGATCTCGACCAACGCGAGCAGCAATGTCGCAATACGATAAACCGCAATCGCGATAGGATACAATGCGACCTTTATCAAAGTCGGAAACGTGTATACATTTCTCCTCCTTACACGAGGCATTACAGCAACGTTCCACCAGGCAACGCCGGTTAACTGCTGTTTGTGTATGAGAAAGCGGTTGGAAATTTTCCTCATGTCAGCACGTTGTAGGTGTCGCCACCGGCGCCAACCTTGTGTGAATGATCTGAGAAGCTAATCGTTTGCATATCACAGCATCTTCATCCTGTCGGTTAAATTCAGCGTCTGTAAAGCGTCATCTTTGTGGTGTAGCAATTTTAATGGCCAGTAGTGTAAATACGTAAAATGAAAAAGAGTTGCTCCAGGCCATTGCATGCTGAAACGAAACGGCAACATGGCAGCAAATAAAGCAATTACCGTGGCTGCGTAGGGAATAAAGGAAAGATCAGAATTGAAAGATACAGTGGAGAGGGGTGGGGGGGGGGGTAGGGGGTAGGGGGGGTAGGGGGGAGGGGGGAGGGGGGAGGGGGGAGGGGGGAGGGGGGCGTGGGGGGGGGAGGGAAAGTGCACAGACAGAGAATGCTCATTGCGAACTAGCCATGAAAGTTCTTTACACTCGTTCCAAGGGGCGGCATAGACCGTAGTCCTTACGAGTTTCAGCAAGAGCACGTAGGTGCTAGGCAGCTTGTACCGTCGGCCACAAGCATACGTGGTCTCACCTCTGACATCCGTCGATACGTTTTAGCGACTGAATTAATAGCGATGCTGGGCTCTGCGCTAATAGAAGTCTGAGCTTGCTATCTAGAATGGCAGCAGACTGCTGCATCAACTTTCACACTACCACAGAACGAAAAAGCAACTAGAAACGAACTAGAAACGAGTGAGACACCAACGGGCTACGAATGACGTGGAAGCGCGGTGTCGCTGGCTGCTTTATCACCTCGATAATGCGCTTCCACGGCTGAAAACATTACCCATCCTGCACTGAACTTACGCTGACCTACCTCTTAATTCTTGATGACAGGGTTGACGGCATTTCGAGTGTTAGGTTGTCCCTCTCCGTCCATGACCACAAGAGGAATTAACAGAATTTGAACGAAAACAGCTTTCCTCAATGGCCAACCCCGTACTGGAATTTTTAATAAAAGAGATTTATGGTAAACACATAAGTATTCTGACATAACTCTTTGATACTTCACTCCCTCCATAACACACTGTAGTTTGAAAATTTCGCGCACAATTAATTTAATGGGAAAAATTTGCTTATTAAGTTTATGTGCTTGCTTAATACACATGTAATCAATCCTCGATAGCGATCATTCTATTCGTCGTTTCATCAGCTCTTAGAATCTGTGATCGGAGTTTAGGTGAGTTGATTCACGATTTGCTATTTCTTTCATGTGGGGTGCATGAAATCGACCATGAAGCCTCGCGGAGAATCGCTTTCTAAAAGTCTACAGTCGACACAGCTATAACACATGAGGGCAAGTTAGTAAGAAAATGTAATTTACAGGTTGGTTCTTGCAGAGAAGAAAACGGCGACCAGCCACTTCCCATAACGCGATTTATTTACATAAATAGCGGCATTACCGGTTTCGAACTAACGGGTTCTTCATCAGACGGCCTGTTGACGTTAAGATACATTTTTGTTGTAGTTTGCATTAGTTTTATTTTTTTTTCTCATTTGATGAAAGCTCCTTAGGGTGCCCTACAACCAAAATATGGTGTGAGAAACTATTTAACTGTAATTGTGCCTCATAATGATTTTAAACGATGTAAAAAAATTATTAACGCGAAAACGTTTTAGTCCTTTACGTCGAAATTCCGCACCATTGCCTTTCAGTGCTGACTGCTTGTGTTCAGATAGTATCGAACATTATATGAAGTAATTTCTTTGTGTATATGTACACACATAACGTAAAGCATCACTCACACACTCTAAGAAGTTTTGACACTTGTAAGGATGTATACAAAGATAGCGATATCAGAACCATAATAGCGCCAAAGAATTTTTCTCTCAGAGATATTTCGACACATACGCCGATGTAAGGGTAAAAATTTACGAATTACAAAAGCGGTAAAATTTCTTGGTGTGTATTTTGTACACAGCCACAGTCTCAAAATGTCAGTTTCGACTAAAATGGCAAAAACAGTTTATTTTTCTGCCCCGCAGGTTTACAGCTCTGACTCAGAAATGACATATCGTAATCACTCTATCGTTGTTGTTTGTTAACTGTGTTGGCTATTGTCTTTGATTTCAGAACATTTTATTACGAATGCGTATTTGTCAGTACGCTTCAAGCAAGTGACAATTGGAGATATTCGTTTGACGTATTCTGAAGGAAATGAAGCTATGGAGGTTCCTCCCAGGCAGCAGCTGTTCTATGGCGAATCGTGTCTCCGTGAACGAAGATTTTAGCAGTGGGTTTAACAGTGGAGAGAGTTGGCGTGTGACGCCCACTACATAAACCAACAGGAGCATCGAGACAGCTGTGGAAATGGTTGGTGATCATAGTCGTGACGGAATTTAAGATACTGCGCTTAACTTGAATATTAGTCACGGTTCAGACTTTGGAATTGTCCGTAAAGCTCTAACTGAGTTTTTGCTAGATTGGCACCAGGTGGATTGATATACAAGCACAAATAGGAGCGTTTGAAAACTTAGAAATCTCCTTTAAGGTATTTTAAAAGAAAATAGAAGGCATTCTCAGTCACTTAGTCTCCGTTGGCCAGAACTTGGCTTCATCGCTAGAACCAAAGAGCAAGCGGCAAATCGTACTGAGAAAATATCCACCCTCGTCTACAGCAAAAATGTTCAAAAGCCAAGTAGTTGCTGCAAGAAAGTTGATAATGGCAGTGTTTTTGGATACGAAAGGTGCGCTGCCGGTTGAATATGCTATTAAAACTCTAACTGTGCGTAGTGAGAGCTACAGTAAGTTACCGCAAGATCTGAATCCCAAAATCAAACCCAAGAGTAGAGGGAAACTTGCAGAACGTGCGATTTTACTTCAGGGGAATGACCGAACTCAGACAGCTATGAAAACAACCCAGTGATATATATATATATATATATATATATATATATATATATATATATATATATATATATATATATATATATATATATATATATATAAACCTCTGGTTTCACCTACTGCGGCACCTAAGTACAGTCCTGACTCAGACCCAAGTGATTTTCATTTTTTGCTTCGATGAAGGCGCAGGATGACGAGATTCTAGAAGTGGTGCGAGAGGACATACGCAAGTTTCTCGCACATGGAGTAAAGAAGCTTGTCGAGAAATGGATCAAGTGCACATAATGTAAAGGAGATTATATAGAAAAAAATGCTTTAATGAAGTTTTGCCAATAACAAAAAGTTCATTAGAAAGTGCCTGTATTTTTTACTTACCTTCGTATTATGCCAAACACCACTCCTATGTAGCTATCTATTTAAATTGGAAGCAAATATAACGTTTAGCTGCGAAGCAGTGTGTATGACCGACGAACTGCTGTGAAAGACCAGTCGAATAATTGGGTACAGACCGGGAAAAGTAAGACTACTTTGTTTTATTTTAGAGATACAGCAGTTTCAGTTTATCCAGAAAGAATATTCATAATTGAAATTAGTAGCCAGAAGCTTTTTAAGACGTCTCTCCTCGCCGTGCAATTTATTTTCAAAGAACCATTGTGGCTTTAATGACATTTTGTTACACTGGTGGTCTGCATGTTTCGTTTTTACGTCTAGACTCACTGAAACGCGAAAAAATTGATGCGCTTCTATGTTAATGGATGCTTCCCCAAAAGTCATGAGAAAATAACAAAAGGACTGCTTG